>NC_092814.1:396575446-396881475 GCF_023375885.2 Dermacentor andersoni
AGTACCCAGAAAGTGTCACGCGTGAAAGTTATTCTTGCAATGACTCCCTTGGAACGAAGACTAGAGGAAACCAATCACTGGTGTGGTGCAATGATGATGGTCATTTTCATTTGTGAAACTATGCAACTTAAAGAGTGACTAGTTTGGTGCTTTGAAAAAAAGACGACATTGTAGTCGTTGCACCTTAGCCTCACTGTGCCGGAATGAAAATATCACAGTGCAAACACTATGCGGTAACGCTTCATAATGAGTGCAGTAAGCTACAACACAGTGAGGCAATATAAATATCGCAGTACAAAACCCATACGCAGAAATCGACAACTATTTGTAACGATTCCAGTGTGAATGACTAGGCGCCTTCGAAATGTGCAAATAAAAAAAGCACGCTGGCATTGCAGCTGGATAAGCATAAATAGAAAGAGGCAAATACAACAGAACAAAAATGGGTGCGCGCATTGCACCTCTCAACCAAAAAATCCTCCTCTATTACTCAAAGGAAACTGAAACAATAAATAAACAAAACAAACGGAACTGGTGAAACAAATGAATAAAATGATAAATTAATTCCTCTCTTGCTGCAGGTGAGCAGCGATGTCTTGCGCTATGGCGCGCACCTGCTCCAGGATCCCCTCCTGGGCTGCTGCCGTCCGCTCTGCCGCGACAGCGAGGCGGGTTGTGGAGGCCTCGATTCTGCGCAGCACCTGGAATGAATAATCATGGCGGAACTGTTCGCATCAGTTGCTGATTACTCGCAACCAGCTCACGGCTGCAAGCTGCTGTTGTGAAGAATTGCAACGTGCACAACGATTCCCTCTCTGCTGAAGAGCCACTGGCCTGATGGCATCCTTTGGCAGTGTCAAGCGGCGTACAAGCTATACCCTCTTCGTTTGGATAGACAAAGACCTGCTGGAACTACTCTTCCATCATCTATTCTAATGCATCTCTCACCACCAAACAGCCCTTTTCAGGGCTAACCAACCTTTCGTCCGGCGGCTGATCGTTGGCAAGACACGTTACCGAGCCCTCTATACAACGCATATTTCTTGTTTGCATCCCAAGCTGATTTGTTTTTCAGAGTCATGATTTACTTATAACAAAGCATAAATAATATTTATGTCCTTCATGTAAAATGACACCAAAGGGCCTACCAACCTGCAGCACCTCGTCGCCCTGTTCCAGGCTGCGGGCGCACTGCGACGACATCGTCGTCAGGGTATCCACCCGTCGCGGTCGCTGTCGACGTGGTGGCCGAACAGGGCGCTGCAACACTGAAAGCATACAGCATTTTCTACAGTTGCACTGCATTTTATGGTACGAATGAAAGTGGCTATGGTCATGTTATGGCTTATTGGGCTAGTTCAATAAAATACAAGAGCTCATTTTATTTAACAGCTTGAGGATCAATAACTTACCAGGTGCAGCGGCCACCCTTTCGGCAGGCGACGCGCCGCGCGGTGGATCCTCTGCCGCTGTAGAGTAAACACATTAAATGTTTACCAACTGCACACACACTTGGCGATAATTAAAACACTAATTCCTCTGATGCTTACGTGTCGCTGTGCTCACGCCCGCAGCCTCGTCTTGGACGACGACTTCCATAGCGCAGGTGGGGAGGTCAGCCTGCTGGAAAATGTCATAAGCGTGGCTATTCGTTACAATGACTATGTTACAAGTTTTCGTACTAATTTGCGAAAATATTGTGCAATTATTGAGTGCTTAATGATCCCATGTGTTACCGTCCTCGTGCACTTCCGTGAAGGCATTCTAATTCTGTGTTAATCACTTAACCCCCCTTTTCCCGAAAACGCAGCCAACTGAGATTCTAGTTGATTAACCTACCTGCTTTTCCATTCCCTCCTACGCTATTTTCCTGTTCACCAATGGTGTCGCGTTCTGCTAAAGGTACCACTTACAGATAATGACAAACTGTAAACCGGCACCATTCAGGAACCCATGATATTACGGCGGCAGTGTGCTTACCTCTTGGTAGGGGAGGTCGGTCACGCCGTGGAGGCGGACCGTCCCGGTGAGCTGCAGCACTCGGCCATGAAAGCCACGTAGCCGCCCCCCTCCTGTGCTTCTGAAAATACACGCCAATGTCGAAGGACAAATCGCCCAGGCCATTGGACGGTCACTCACCTTTGTTCTTGAGTAATTGCGGCAGCGTTGCGGTGGGCCTCGAACACTCTTCCCACTGCTCGGTCGCGACGGGTCCTTGCGTGTTCAGCTGGTCGGCTAACTGCTGCCACAGCCGTCGGCGGTCGCCAGCAGTGAAGCGCGGCCCCAGCTCGCTGGATCTTATAGCCAGCTGGGGATGCTGTTGCATGAAGGCGACCGCCGTCTCCTTCTGCGCCTCCGACACGCGCGGCCCCTTCGCCGGTGCTTCGACGTTAAGCGCCATGGCTTCAACTGAACGACTAAACCAACCGCTTCAAAATTCGCGCCGTGTGCTTGAAACGGGGTGGTAGCTAGCGCCATCACTAAACGTTTCGCAAAACTGCGACACCACCTAGCGCCATTTGAAGACATTAACCGCAATATTTTGTTTCAGTCGTTTTGCATTCCAAATTGAATCTTTGAAAAGCAACACCAACATATTTTGTTACTCACTCATAATAGCAAAATATTTCTCAACATGTTGCAAACGCTTCTCAATATATTATACGGTCCCCAAGCAGACGTCAAAAGCGTGACGCAGGCTTCCACTTCGCTCATTGGCTGTTTGCTTCCTCTCGTTCTCGCGAACACTGCGGACCGCCTATTTCGTGACGTTTAGAACGGAGGCGGTCCGTTCTATTTTGGAACGCGTACAAGATCGCGCCCTAGGTGTCGTTTGATGAAGCAAAAGTGCCAATTTTTGTTCCTGGCCCGACAATTTTTTGAAGACACCAAGTGCCCCAAGCTGCCAAACCGGTAACATGGACAAATTTGATCCGTAGAACACGAACGATTTTTATTCGGCCAATTGTCCTTTGTTCCAACGCCGTCCTACTGACGTGTCGGGCAGATGTGTGAGCACGCGCGGCCATCTTGAGCACGCCGTACCGTCCAGCCGGGCGGGAGGCCGTGGCCACCCTGACCCGAACGCCGCGCCGCCGAACCACCATCTTGCTCCGAACCAACGCGCTGAACGCTATCACCGCCACCGAAAGCTTGGCGCGGAACGGGGTCGTCGAGCGCTTGGTTGGCTTTCTGCATCGCCTCCAGCTCTCCGACCTATTTCTTCTACCTCATCCAAAGTCAGGTGTTCGCCATGCGACAGAAACTTCCTTCGACCATGTGGATTGGTGACTCCGGTCGTTGTACGTGACGCGGAATTCACAAGCAAAAGATTTCCCTTTGAGGGGCATAACATATTCCAAGAAACTCTCACCGTACAATTGCTTGCGGCTGGTGAACAGATGTCGCTCCGCCAACACATTTGTAGTTTCCGAGAAGAGCCAATCCAGAGTTTCCTGATATTTTCGTATAGACTTGCAGTAGCCGTTGCTTCCGTCGTTTCCGCAGTAGGCGTCGAAATTGCATTTTGTCCCCCCGTTGCTTTTGTAGTTGCTAATTGTGCTTCAGGTTGTTCTTCTACTGCGAAGTATTTCAAATGGCCTTCCATGCCCAAGTTGCTGGTCCTCCCATCCACTCCCACCGGCCACCTGCAGGTGTTTCTGTAATCTTCTTTCCATCGCAGCCAGGGAATCGGCAGCGTACCCAGTAAATCGAGGAAGGGAGGCAGGTATGGGAAGAGAGACGTCACGCTTGAGCTTCTAAGCATAAAGTAGGGTTGAAGAAGCCGCCGAAAGAAGGCAATCCGGCGTCACCGAAGATGGCTGTCGACAATAAAGGAAGGCTTAGGCCGACGCCAACCGGAGCTTTCGAAGGGACTTCGGAGGGATGCATACAAATAGTAAATGAAATGATGGAAATAGGTAAAGTTGTCACTTACGACAGATGAGGCATGGCAGGGTCTTTTGCGTAGTCGTCGTCCCCAATCTCTAGCGTCAAGGTTCTTCTGCGCAGTTCTCGTCGCCATTCTGTAGAGTGCAACCGAAGCCGGCCGAATTTGGGGCCTAGGGTCTGGGTGGACGACGCAGTGAGGTTGGGGGAGACGCTTCGTCCGGTTGAGAGGATGTGGCCAAAGTGGCGTTCATTCGGCTTAAATAAAATTTCAAGGGAAGGTTACATCATGTCATTGGCTATTACACATGTGGCGTGATCACGCTTCATTGGTGGTACACAGGTGGCGTTATCACAACTCATTAAAATTTAAATTCATACAAACGCGCAGACGTGGACTTCGTGGCTCCATCACGTGGACATGGCAGATAATGGTAGCAAGTGCTCTTATAACACCAGAGGATAGCACAACACAACAATCATGACAGTCGTCAACTCCTGCGCAGCAGCATTACTCCAGAAACTAATCGATAACATTGGCCACGTTCTAATACTTATTTTAGAGATAGAAAACTTCGAATTTGAGCATCAACACGATATTCCAGTTAGTGGAATGTCAATGGTTACGTTGATTGACCCCAGCTGCACCAATATATTTATGGGTCCGCTCCAAAATAATTTTTTCCCTAACCCGGGCGCTAAAACCTTTTTATCACAAATGGTACATTGACGATATTTTTGTAATTGCCTCGCATGGTGAGAAGGATATGCATTACTTCATATCTGACTTTAACGATGCCCATCCATACATATATTCGCAGGCGTATTCTTCATCTACTATTGACTTCCTTGATGTCACTGTTTCAGAGCAAGATAAAATATCTACTGCCCTATACAAAAGCCGACAGAGCGATATTGATATTAGCACTTTTATAGTAGCCACATTAAGTATTGCAAGAATAGCATTGCTTAGAGTCAGGCCTTACGTTTCAAAAGAGTCTGTTCTGAACAATCCTTGCTTCAAAAACAAATTTCCGAACGCTTAAAACGCATTAGTGAAACAAAAAATTGTAGGACGCTTAAGCTTCGCCTTCAAGAGTGGAACGCGACAGCTTCCCGTCGACCCGCCAAGGGGTGTAAGACAATGCACTACGGCGCAGCGATCACTTACGAGGCGCCCCGCATCGGACTTTGCGCCCACCTATCACGCGCTGAGCGTCGAGCAACGCAGCGTTCGGCGCGGCAACGAAACGTGCGCCTGAGCAAACGGAACGAACCAAAGAACTCGGTGTCTCGGAGGGGGAAACGATCTACGCCAGCCAAACGTCGTTATCGGCACGGGCAGAGAGATAGGTAGATAGTAATCTAAAGAAAGGAACGGCGCTTGATTCTGCAACCCGTGTGGGAGCACGGCGAAGCGTCGTCAGGGAAGAGGGAGTCGGGGCCGCGACGCGCCTGGCACCGGTCCGCGCACAGCCCCAATGCGCGCGTGGCGCGCCATCTGTCGGGGCAGCGCCGTACATTGAAAGGAGGGGGTCTTCTGTGTTTGTCGCGAGATGGCTCTGCGTGTGCGGCAAGCACAGAAGAAATGTATCGGAAACGTACTTCGCTACTCGTGTAAATGCGACTTCTGTAAGTTACATGCTCATAATTACCGATATACACCGCAGTATAACTTTCTACGGCACGTTTCTAAGGCAACCCCGCATTCACTAGTAGCGCTTTTGTACCGCTTTCAAGCATCGAACTCGTGGCTGAGTGGTAGCGTTTCCGTCTCACACTCCGGAGACCCTGGTTCGATTCCCACCCAGTCCATCTTGGAAGTTGCTTTTTATTTATGATGTGCCTGCCGTGATTTATCGCTCACGGCCAACGCCGCGGACGCCGACGACACCGGCTTTTCTGCGACACAAGCTCCTTAACGCTATCGCGTTGAAATTGTGCACCCCAACTAATTGACCAGATAATAAAACGCGCGGCCGTAGGACGTTTCTGTCCACCACGATGAAACTGACTCCCTTACCCAAAACAAATCTTCTAAGCCATTCTGCGTCAGTCCCGCCTGTTTCGGATGTGCTAAAGACGCACCAAAATATCCTAATGCAGAGTGACCACCTGCAGCAGTGTGCCATGCAACTAGAAATATTGGCTATATACTATCATCCCCAGTTACGACTAACTGCTCTGGTGCCATCGGAAGCCATCCTTGCTGAAAACGGCGACGTAAATTTTGCCTCTACAAGTGCACATGCAAGGCAACTTCAACTGCTGTACTAAAAACGTAATATATATTGACACGTGTACTTGTTTGTCTTTATCGCGAGACACGTTTCACCACCTAGCAAATGTTATCGCACAGCGCAGAACGCGCCTGCATGTATAGAAAGTTTCTGGAATGTTATCGATGGTTCCATCCGCTGTCTGTCACCGAACCTTGTGTGATCTGTTTGCATGTGTGCGCGACGCGACTAATGTCGAACTTTGTGGAAGGCACGCGCGTTTCAGCGATTACTCTGGTACATTCGACGACTGATGTATAAAAGCCGACACGCTTGACCCGCTGATCAGATTTTCGACGATCGCCAACCGTGTTCGCCGCTATCGTTGTGCTATAAGTGTAGCCTGTTTTTGTGGGCACAGGTTCGCCCAATAAAAGTTAGCTTTAATTAAATTATGTGGTTTTACGTGCCAAAACTACTTTCTGATTATGAGGCACGCCGTAGTGGAGGACTCCGGAAATTTCGACCACCTGGGGTTCTTTAACGTGCACCTAAATCTAAGTACACGGGTGTTTTCGCATTTCGCGCCCATCGAAATGCGGCCGCCGTGGCCGGCATTCGATCCCGCGACCTCGTGCTCAGCAGCCTAACACCATAGCCACTGAACAACCACGGCGGGTAAGTTAGTTTTGTCTTTCACAGTATTGCTACTGTGTGCTTCAACGTCACCACCACGTGAAAATATACTTGAATGTACACCGTTCCGAAAACAGGGCCGCTATCTTGTACACGTTCGAAAAGCCGACGTTTGATTTCGCCTCACGCGATTGGACTAGATTGGCCTAGGCCGCGATATCGGCACAGTCTGGACAATCGCGCGAGGCGAAATCGAACGTCAGCTTTTCGAACGTGTACAAGATAGCGGCCCAGCACATAATGACAAAGAGAAAGGCATGTTAGATTGCGCTTTAACAATAATAAATCCCATGCTCACGCATTGCCCAACCTGTTCATCTCACAACACGTGTATATCCTTGACCACTCATTTCATAAGCTGAATGTCACGTTGCTTGAATCTGGATTTCGATCAAATTATCATAGAGAAGCCCGTGAATCTTTCATCTCTAAGTCTGATACCATGAGTCGCGTCTGGTTTGAACGAAAGTGTAGGAAAATTTATTGCCTGTCTTCATAGACCGTCACATATTCCTTGGTTTGCGTCCTTTTTACTAGCACATTATAGTTTTAGTTTTTTATATCCATTTCTATTTCTTCATTTTCTAATTTTTTAAACATAGCCCCCATTTTGTGACGTTTTCTGCTGTCACCTTTCGAACTTCATTTCTTGTGTGCATCATCGCTTTGTTTCTTCAAATCATGTGTTTGGAAACGCCATCTGTTTATAGATGTATCCGCTGTTCTTTAGAACGATTGACACGCATTTCGTTCGCCAATTTTCTCCGTTTTTCATGTAAAGATATCTTGATCCTGTTGATATGGACATGTATATAAAGTGCACTTATGCCAAACATTTTATTCTGATGAAAGCTGGACCCCGGCTCAAACTTCAATAAGTCACTTCATACGCAGGTCTACATGACTACTTGACACACGTGCAAAACTATCTATTTTCTGGGTTTCGGCCGGGGTCCGGCCTTTGTCGAGAAACACCATCCCTATGCCGTGTTTTGCGGTAGCATATTTCGAAGCGATATGTTTCTGCTTCATGCACTTCGAATGGTAGGACGGGAATTTTGTAGGATAAGCTGGGAAGAATAAAGTTGAAGGGGAGTAAAAGAGTGGAGAAGGTGGTGGTAGGAGGTATAGTGGTGCCTATAGGTCAAATATAAATAGAGCAAATAGAAAAATTATGTACCAGTGCTTGTGACTCCTATTTGCCTAAAGTTTGTACATGTATAATAACATAGGGCGCTATAACGTAAAACTATTCCAAACTTTTCTATTCCAATTCTGCTATCAGCCCTCCACGATTGGTCAAAAACTTTTTTCGACCACCCCCACTTCACCTGTCTGTCACGCGACGTCACGAAAACCGCGATACCTCCCCATCTGATATGATGTGTACACACTGATTATGCATGATTTGACAGAAAAAAGAAAAACAGTTATTTCTGATTTGACCCCTTTTCGCCATTAGCCCTCGGCTATTGGTAAAAAGTTTTCGGGCTGCACCCACTTCACCTGCCTGTCACGCGATGTCACAAAATCGCAAGAACTCACCGCGTCAAAGTGACGTGTACGCGATAAAGATGCATTAATATGCCGAACAAAACTGAATTTTCTTCGGAATAGCCGCAGGCTGCCCCGTTCCGAAAGGAATAGAAGATGGCTGCCGCCGATCGCTCAGACGCTGGCTACTCGCACCTGCCGGAGAGCATGGGCGTATTTGCCTATAATAAAGCTTCTTGCGTGGCCGTGTAACGTTTTCGAGTACTTTCGGCACGTTTACCCCCTCATTCTGCCAACTCTTCTTTGCTAGGGGTCCGTTTTAGCGTCATTCTTGAGTTTCCGTTGCATGCCGCCGCGATTTTCGACCAGCCACCGCAAGCTAAGTAAGGGAAAGCCGACCAATCGTAGACGCCGGCACCACCCTCTTCATCCGGTTATCGACTTTCAGTGCAGTGGCTCGGCCCCATCGAATCCCTCTCCACTTGAGCGTTCTCCTCGCCTCTTGTCAGCCAATTAGATACGACGAGCCGCTCAGTGTAGGCAATGTTATTCGTTTTTCAAGCAAACAAAAGTGACCTCCTATGAACGAGGAGAGCGTTTGATAGGTCTGTTCAGACAACCCTGCGGGTGACCGCCCTGTGCTTGCGTTGATGGTTACGCAAGTTTGACGTCAGGAGATTGGAATAGAAACATATTGGAATAGTTTTACGTTATAGGGCCCATAGTTTCTTGGCCGTTGTGCCACAAAGAAACTTATGTCATAACCAACGTAGTTCTCCTTTCTTTATTTCATTTTTCAGATGATATGCTTAAAATATAAGCAAACAGTGTCAAGCGCTTCCAAATGAGCACCGCGAAGTCTTTGTTGAGACGATACACACCTGAAAAGAGAGTGACGTTGCTCATCACCCGAGTAGTTATATTTAAAGGCACGCGTGCACGGAAAGTGAAATAAAGCACAGGGCACACCTAGATCGAACCAAATTGTTTAGAAGTTCGGCAGAGCCCTTCTATAGCCGCAAAAAACTTTATTGTGTGTTTTACGTGCCAAAACCAAAATATGATTATGTAGTACACCGTAGTGCGGCCTCAGTATTTGTTTTCACCGGCTAGGGTTCCTAAAGGGGCACATCAAACTTCAAAGGCTGAAAACACAGACTGAAGTTCGGCACTTCGATACATTTTCATGGGATGAGGTTGACTAAGGCAAATGTGTATTTAGAAACCCCGATTCCTGCATGGTCATTCAAGTTGTTGAAGCTACACGCCAGATGTCGAGAATCGGAGCAAAATGCGCTGGTGTGCTCACGAATCAAAGCACTGCAATGCATTAAAAGACCACGGAACTTTATTTTACGCACACATGATTTGAAGTTATACCCGAAATCCTTCCATTCCATAATTCGTCGGTATTTTCTCATGTTACGGTATGCATAACTGAAGTAGCCTTGAGTCTGTTCTACGTTTCCACTGGCACTCATAGGGAAAAGGACGCTTGTTCTATTGCCTCGTGAATGACAAAAGACGAGGATATCTTCACCAAATTATAGCATATTGTAGTTTCTTTGGGTATAAATTGAAACGCTCCATGTAGCAATTTCGTATGTGACGTTTTAAGGGGCATGTTTACATACGGTAGACGAAGTAGTTGCTCAGGTAACAGTATGCGCATGCTCTGTGACATAAATATCTAGGCTTCTTGAAGTACACGCCTGGATCAAAGGGAAGGTAATTGTTTATATTCAGGGCCACAGGTGGCAAACCTATTTATGTGCGTTTTACAAAGCTGATAGATCACTTTTAGCATAAATGAGCATTTTTTTCTCCCTGTTATACCGAAAACACCTCCCTTGCATTTCTGTTTTAGAACGCACAAGTTTTCTTAATTGAGAGCGCCTGTTTTGGTATTTTACAAATTGTAAAGCTCATTCAGGCTCCTACTTGCGATGCAATAAACACATGCTACTATATATAGATATCATGTCTGTAGTCATAAAGAATTCCCGGCATGACATTCTGCCAAATGCGAATAATCGCAAAACGCTATCCTAACCATGGCTATTTCATTGCAGATTATAACATGTCAAACAACTCAAATATGGGCAAGTATTGTTGTGTATTTTTGTTATAAGGAAAGTTGACTAAATGAGCACCGTGGGTGTGCGGCGAGACTCCGCTTTATGGCGATGGCTGTCATTAGATATTGCTAGCTGCATTCACACCACCGCCGAATAAGGCCGCTCTTCGGGTAACGTACTTACGCCAATCGCTTTTATCGCGTTAAATCTGTTGTTTAGTACTCGGTTGCCGTTGCATATCTAAAGAAGTTGGGAGGCATAGCCTGACTATTTCTTTTTCCGAAATGGGGGAGGGAGGGTTGTTGGATTGCCTCTGAGCAGCACCTGGCCCTTTTCACGGTTATTAAGTATGGTAAAAGGAGAAAACGTGAATGTGAACAGAAACGTCGCGGCTAGCGAACTAGCCCTTGGAAGCAGATAACACCTCAACATCGACTCATTTCTTCTGTGCTGGAGCACCGCGAACATTGGGTCGCGTACAGGAAACATTCTCACTCACGAAAGTGCGATCGTAAGTAATTGGAGCCATCCCATCACGGGATTGCGCACAAAGGCCCGCTCGAGACTGGCAATGATTCTCCTACTCCCTGCATAAGATTCGTGCGCCGCTGCAACACCCTACACTGTCAGCCAGAGGGCGCGCAATATAGCGTTAAACAACAGTGTCACCGCTTCACACTTCACTCCTAATTCAGAATGATTCGCAAAGGCTCTTTCTTTCTTTCTTTCATTCCTTCTTTCTTTTTTTCTTCCTTTCTTTCTTTGTTCTGTAGGCTTTACGAAGTATGTGAACAAAAATAAACACAACTTAGTAGCTTAGACGAAAGCTTCATTGGCTTATTGGAATATTGGAACGGTATTCTATAAGAGATGGCATTATAATACGGTGTGCCTGTATGGAGGATGGACATGCCTTTGAACCACCACTCTCACCCCGAAATGTGGTGCTGGAAAGAACCTTGCATTGCAGAGCATGTGCAGCGATTATATGTAAAAGTATTTGAACAGAATGTAGCTTACAAACCTTCTCTGGACACGTTGAGAAGGTAAATTGTTGAAGCGCCAACAATGCTCGAAAGCTTATAAGTGTACGATCTCACCAAATCTGACAGTGCTAAGAACAGACGCCACACATTTCAATTTTACGGTAACACATGTGTCGGCCTTTAATATCCTTGCATGCCGAAAGCAGTCGGGTTACGAACCGTTGGATTTATGATTCTTAACGAAGAGTCGAGTAATTAGCGTCAGAGGACTCATTGGAGCAACGTGGTATCGATTAAACAGCAAGCCATACCAACAGGAAATCAATATAAATGCCCGGGCGCTTCCATAAACGAACGAAGGACTCAAGCATCCACCATGCTAATCTGAATATAAAGGGGAAGCGGAATGCAGAAATAATGAAACATTTTTGGGGCACAAGAAATATGAGATGGTGCGTGGAATCTGGAAGGAGTAATGGTGCGAGTGCTAAAGTTCGCAAATGTCACTGTGTGCTTGAAATGGGATATCTTGTCACGGTTAAAGTTAACGAATGATTAGTAGGGTAATTGGTTTAGGGAGGCCAAGGTAAAACCACACATGAAGCAGTGCAGGGTGACATGGGTTAGGCCTGCTTTGAAGTCAGAGGAGCGCCGGTGAAAATTATTTTTGAAGAAAGTCTCAGGTTCATGAATGAAAACACCAGGCCGATTCAACAGACCTTGCCCCTATTTTTTAGCCAACTTACGGCCGTAAATGGGAAGTCAACATATGCATTCCCAGCGGTGCATTTTTCTTCGACCAACCCGGCCTTATCTGCCCGTAGTTCCACTACACGGCGCTGCTGTCAGTTGGAGATAACGGTTGTGCTTCACACGTCCACGGCATAGGAGCAACGAAGTGTGATACGTTTTCTATGGAGCAAGGGACAAACGCCCATAGAAATCAACAGGGAAATGTCGCCCACGTGTGGGGAAAGGTGTCTCGCTTTGAGAAATGTGAGGTGTTGGTGTTGTGAGTTCGCAAAAGGTCGTGAAGACTTGCATGAAAATAACCGTTCGGAAAGGCCCCGTATGTCGCTGACTGACGAAAACAGCATTTCAAATTCAGTGCTGTGATGGGACAAATGTATGAGCCGGTGTGGGGACAATGGGGAAAAATAGTGATAGGTACGTCGAATAGTACTAACTTTTGTAATTACCTCTATGTACCTTATTGTGGCTAATAAAAAATATTTGCAAAGACTTTGTGATTCGGCCTTATAAATGGGCGGCCAATATGCACAAGTATCTGCACCAGAAAAGCGCGAACACAGGATGCCGGAAGATGTCAAGAAAGTTGGCACTCAAGTACAGAGTAATTGAACTTATAAATAGACAACCAGGAGTCATTAAAAAGAAAGTGGGGAAACAGAGACAATGAATTGGGTGCAAGAAATGGAAGCAAAAAGAAAAAGGAGATTTAACAAACTGGGAAGAAAGAAATTTGAAGGAAACTCGGTGAGATTGTACAAACGGTAGTGCCTTGCTATATCAGGCTCGAGCTGGTTGCGTAAACAAACATTATGGCACTACTCGTCTCCCGATGACTGTCGATGGTAATGTGAATATCATTCGAGTACTGCAGCGACAAACCCTACTCCTCAAGTAACGTTTATTTAACAGGTGCCGTGAAAGTTCGGACACTTTCGTTGCTTCGGCTATATGCCACACACTCCCTTATTGCCCCTTATTGCCCCACTTTGCTATGGTAGTGCTTGCCTAGGTCGCCCATCATCATGGTGGCATAAAGACGACAGTATGGAGCTGATGCAATGATGATGGAATGGCAACGAAGGAGTGATATCGATAGAACAACAAAGTTGGTATAATGACGGCGGAATGACAACTAGATGTCGATTCCTCAATTACGTGAAGGTGTAACAACAGCTTGACGACCAGGACATCAGGACAATGAGATTATGACGACTCTATGATGACAATGGCGGGACAACGACGGTAAAACGGCAACCGGATAAAGAAGCTGAAATGACGACAACGGCACCACTACGGCGGCATGAGGATAACGGTAGGAAAACAGATTTCACGGTAGTGTTTGCTTGCCAATGAGGTAATGACGACTATGTCATGAAAACGGCGGCCTAATCACGATTTAATGACGCCAACATAATTACAATAGAAGGAAGAACAAGGAATTAAGTCGGGTGTTCAAGGAAGGTGGTATGACAACGAATTGATGACGACAGTGAGGTGACGTCACTGAACTAACGGCGATGGTGAAACCACAGCCGCACAGCGATGGCATGATGACAACTGTATGGCGGCGACTGTGTACGGCGGCGGTGGGACGACGATGGCTTACGGCGGTGGCACGATGGCAATCGGATGCGGACGTTACAATGACGACGATGTAACTACCGCGAGGGCAGCACGACAACGTTGCGACAACGAATCCATGACAAATACTGTAGGACGACGACACAATGAAGACTTGGCCTGACAACGGCATGATCACAATGAAATAACGACGAGTGTAAGATAACAATGGCGTGATGACTGTATCTCAAAACCGGCGTCGCGACCATGGCGTGACGATGGCGTGACGATGGCATGACGAGTCGGATAACGAAGCCGGCGTGGCCACGATGGAATGGCCGCGACAGCATCACGATAGTGGAGCGACAACGAATGCAAGACGTCTGTATGGCGACGATGACGTGAGGGCGGTGGCATGGCGAGAGTGGATGAGAAAGCTGTGATGGCGGTGGTGCAACGACAACGACGACATCATGATTGAGGGCACATGCCTACTAGCCGAAGCTATTAGAAAACTTGTGGCACTTGGTCGACGTAGATGGCATGACGAGGACAGCATGACGGGTATCATATTATTAAGCAGGAATTGCGACGGTTGTACGACACTGACGAAATCGCGATGCTGGTGTGAGAAGGAATGTACGATAACTGTAACACAACAATGGCGTGACGACGACGGCATGACGAGAATGACGAAGCTGGAATCGTGACGTTGCAATGACCAGGAGAACATCACGACCACAAGCCTTTACCTAGTGATCCAAAATAATACAGAACTTGGGCCACTGCGTCAGAGTAGAATGCGTCATGACGACAGCATGACGAGAGTAAAATCATGGAGCTAGAATGACCACGACGAAAAGCACACGACGGCATCACAACCTGGAGTACGTACCTAGTGACCCAAGGAAGTAGACAACTTCGGCCACTGGGTCAGCGTAGGAGGCCTGATAGATAGATATATAGATAGATAGACAGACAGACAGAGCGACAGACAGACAGACAGACAGACAGACAGATAGATAGATAGATAGATAGATAGATAGATAGATAGATAGATAGATAGATAGATAGATAGATAGATAGATAGATAGATAGATAGATAGATAGATAGATAGGCTTAAAACGGCTGAAGTAGACAAACAATGCTACTCTCATTTAGAAAAGCCGTAGCAATTATTCGCAACAAGGTGAGAAATGTGTCTCCTGCTGCGAAAATTGGGAGACCACCCAGCACATCATAATCGAACGCAGAGGTATTCAACCAGTAAGACCCCTAAACAACGTACACCTTCCAGAAGCGCTTCGATTTAGCGCGGTTGGAAGCATCAACCAGTTAGCAGTCTAGATATGCAAAAACCGTTTCATGGAAGCATCAACCAGTTAGCAGTCTAGATATGCAAAAACCGTTTCAAATATTGGTGGAGAAAGGCCAGTGAAGAGATTGATACGAGCGGATCCGTTGCAGGCTTAGGAAGCGCTACAACGCAAATACAGAAGTTTGCAGGAACACAAAAAAAGATTGAGGTGGTGTATACGAAAATTCTAGAAGGAAAATAATGCATAGCATACCTCAGTATTCAAACAGGCTACATGACTATTTATCGCCGCCCCATTTCAAAGGGGGCACTACTAAATCGCCATCGTAATACTGGTGTCACCTTCTCATTGATGAATGCCTTGGTTCCATACACTCTCCGCGTCACCAACTAGCAACGCAGATTAACTTGGCACTTTATGACTGTAAAAAGTTCGGCTTTCGTAACCGCCACGTATTCGACAAATACCCCTAGCTTCACAGCAAGATAGCAGTACGCATGAAGAATTAATGCTTTAAGTTACTGTGTTTTCTGATACTGGGAAACTTTGTTTATCAACGATATGTTGTGCAAGTTTCCACATTTCCAAGAATATTTTATGCACGTTTGCGTAACATAGGTCTATTGCTGAAGAAAAACCACACAGGCGCTGGTGCCCGGTGTCCACAAATTATATTTTCAGCCCAGCCTGCTCAATCAGCCGGAAGCCTCATTCCGCCGATTCCACTGCTCGTGCACAATCAGCGTGCTGGGCGTCTCCTCGTCTTTTGTGGCCGGACCATTGTGGCGCGTAGTAGTGCGTTACAGGGCCCTTCTAGCGAGGAAGCCTAGTCGGGAGGGAATGTGACAGCAGAAGTTGCTAAAGCGGTAGAATCCAAGTAGGCAGGCTTCAGATGATCGAAGGAGACCGTATCTTCCCGGCCGTTGGTGAGCAATAGAAAGTGTTTAGGTGCACGCTTGAGTACTTTGAACGGACCATAATATGGGGGCCATAACGGAGGACGCACGGCGTCGTGGCGCACAAAGGCGTGCGCGCAGTTCTCAAGGCCAGGAATGACGTATACACGCCGGGAAGAACGTGGTTGTTGGGGGAGGGGATAACAGTCGGCATAGAGCTTCATATACGCCAGGCGCAGTTGGAAACATCAGCAGGTACAGTGGGCGAGTCGTCGAATAATTCACCAGGGACTTGTAGAATGGTGCCAAACGTAAGCTCGCCGGCGCTGGTGGAAGAGTTACTGCGAAGACCGGGTGCAGATGTCAAGTATAACAAAAGGAAGCCACTTGATCCGTGATGAAGGAAAATTTAAAGTCATGAGTGAAGCCTTCATTTGGCAATGAAAACGTTCGATGATCTCATTGGATATTGGGTGGTCAGAGGTAGTCTTGATGTGACTGATGCCGAGTAGCCAAAATAGATTGGCGACCGCGGTCAGTCGTAATGGTGGAAAGAA
Organism: Dermacentor andersoni; assembly: GCF_023375885.2. Classification (NCBI taxonomy): domain Eukaryota; kingdom Metazoa; phylum Arthropoda; class Arachnida; order Ixodida; family Ixodidae; genus Dermacentor; species Dermacentor andersoni. The sequence continues at coordinate 396,591,894 of NC_092814.1, forward strand.
CACGCTAGCGGCTAACTCCGGAGCGTGATGAGTACTCGAGCTATCGACTACGTAGTTATGTCTTGGAGGGGCATCACTTCAGGCCATGTAGTGAACCTGTCAATGCAGGTTTACAGGTAGCGATGATTCCCGCAGCGAGGAAGGGGGCCAAGACTATTGACGTGCAGATGGCTGAAGCGGCCGCCCGGGGATGGGAATGTGCCAAGAGGAGTCGCAGTGTGGCGGTGCACTTTAGACTCTTGGCAACTGAGGCACGCGTGTGGCCAGCGATGAAAGTCTCGGTTGATACTGGGTCACACATAACTCGAAGTAACGAGTCGCTGTGTTGCGCGAATGCAATGGTGAGCCATAGTATGGAGGCCCGGCAGTATGAGTGAGACAAGCAAGCACGAGGACACCCGGTCCAGGTATCGCATACGAGGAGCACGTCGCAGTGAACAAGCAAGATATCTTCAAACACCAAAGAGAATAGTGCGAACCAACTGGAGCTCGCAGGGGACACTATGGGTGGTAGCCATGGCCGTCAAGTCGACAACCGGTCGGGCGTGGTCCATTGCATGTATGGGGGCGCAACAATTGCGCCTACAACGGCGTTGGATTTTCTGCTGACGTAACGAATGTCGCTGGTGTGTTCAGAAATATAGACGAGCTGTCTGATTTCGCGGGGAGCGTAGGAGGTGCTGCTGGACGCTAGGGCCGTCTGAGGTCTATGGCCGGGAATGATATGGAAGAAGCGTCCCTCGAGAACATGTCGAAATTGCTTCACATCCGAATAGATGCCAAGCAGCTCTCAACCAAACGTGCTGTAGCTGCACTAAGGGGGCGCAAGCTTCTTTGAAAAGAAGGTGATGTGCTGCCAGGCACCCGCAACAAACTGCTGCAACACTTGGCCGACAAAGGTGACCGATGCATCAAGCATGACAGATGTTGGGGCGCAGTATTTGGGTTGGACGAGGAGCGTCGCGCTGGCAATGGCTTCTTTGATGTCTCTAACGCGCGGTATGCGGTGTCGGTCCAGGCCACGGGAGTATTCGATGTCTTGAGACTCGAGAGAAGGTAGTGGAGAGGCTGCAGCATATTGGTGCACAGAGGAATGAAGTGGTGGTAATAGTTGACGAGGCCATGAATTTCGCGCAGCTGCCTGGTGGTGGATGACTGAGGAGACTCAGTCATCCGAACAGGCCGAAGGGTGTTTAAAGGGCGGTCTTCGGAATATAGGAGGGTTCCACAGGAATCTGGTGGTAGGCTTTCACCAGGTAGATCTTGGTAAAAATGGTGCAGCCGTGCAGTGCCGACCCAAAATTCTCAATGTGCGGTATTGCTTACCGGTTCGGGACAGTAGCCTTGTTCAGAACAAGGTAATCGCAGCAGGGGCGCCAGTCACCGTTATATTCGGCGCCAAATGGAGTGGCGAGGCCCAAGGACTGTAGGAGGGACAAATGAGGCCAAGGTGAAGCATGTGTTGAAACTTCTTTTTGGCCACAGCTAGACGATGCGGTGCGAGTCGACAAACCAGCGCAAACACGGAAGGGCCAGTCGTGACGGTATGATGTGTCACGCTCTGAGCGAACGAGGACTGAAAGGACGGGGGTCGGAAAACGCCCGGGAACTCGGCAAGGACTGCTGACCAAGGGTAGGGAATGGCCATTTACGCCTGGAGGAGCTGTAGCAGTGGAGCGCGACAGGAAACGCCTTGGAGGGTAAGTTAATATGGCAGTTCAAGTTGCGGCTGCGCCGCACGTTTATGACGAGCTTGTAGTAGCAAAGAAGGTCGGCTCCCATAATAGCCTGGCGCACTGCCGCGATGAGAAACATCCAGCGAAAGGTGCGTCTGAGTCCGATGTCAAGGGTCACCGACTTTTGGCCGTGAGTCTGGATGGTCAATCGGTCCACAGCAGTGAGAGGAGGCGAGTCGGGAGGATGGTGGCGCTCAGCGAACGTAGGAGGAAGGACGCAAATCTCGGAGCCAGTGTCTACAAGATAGGGTACTTTGATGACACGGTGAGTGACGTGGAAAAGGTGATTGGTCTGGGGCTGGGAACAGCGGTCGCCGTAAATGTTCGGCACAACTGTTTCCCGCGTAGGAGCAGTACTGGCGGCACTGGTTTGCGCGAGAGCCGTGGCGACGGTGGCTCTGCCCATTCCACTGCTCGTGCACCGTCATCGTGCTGGACGTGTCCTCGTCATCTTTTGTGGCGGGACCATTGTGGCACGCAGTACTGCGCTACATGTCTGATAGAGTCACGACGAAAGAGGCTTGCGCAGTCGAGGAAAGAAAGTCTTCAGTGGAGTGAATGCTACCTGGAAAATTACGCAAGCTCAAGGGAAAAACGGTTTGCCGTTACCTCCTTTCTGTCACTCAGTATGAAAGGTGCCTTTTGGAATATTTATCAGCCAGAACCTTTGTAGACAATCCTAAGGAAGACGTTCTCCTTTAGTTGTTAATTTTTTTGATAGCGGCTAAATGCTGATCAACATTTTCCATTGCTTGCGAGCTTTCATAGAGGCATCTAGATAATATTACTTTTGGAGGCACACTGATCTTTTTCATTGGCTAAAAAATCAAGGCATGTGAGAGGGTTAGTTGATAATTGATATTTATAAGAATATTAAGCGCCAAACCAGCACAAGCATCGTAGTGAAATATATGATTGCGTCGTGCGCTTTGCTTGTTGTTCTTATCTTGGTCTTAACGGTTCAAGACTAATAGGTGCTGCTTCAGAGTCGTCCATATTGACGGTGAATAATGTGAATAATGCCTGTGTCTTCTTTTCCGAATATTTAGGTTGTTGCGTTTTTCTCGTTTCAGCTCGCGGCCATGTCCACGATATTTTAGGGCGTAAGTATACTGGGAGGGCAGATTTACAATCACCACCACCCGTTTGCCAGCCCTACTCGTAACAAGTGGCATTCAAGGGGACAATTAAGGACAGAAAGCTTCATGATTTTCTTGTAAAACGAATAGAACATATCGCCGTTGCCACATGAGGATCAGGAAACTTATTAAGCGCGATATTGGCCATAACAATACCATTGAAAAGTTGTATAAGTGGTACATGAATGGCGTGACAACAGTTTTCTTATCTTCTTGTCTTTCCCTACAATTTTGCCGGCTTTACAAATCAATACAAACCTTCATTCAGCCGAAATAAAATGATCGCCTGATGCGTTTCTTGAAGATGGTTATACTTAGCCCCCCGATAACATTAGCAAACAGAGAAATATGGTAGTGTACTGCAGGAGTACACGGTCTAAGCTTTCTGTTGACCATTTAAGGAAGCAAGTCACAATAATATTTTCGACTGTGTAATGGTTTCTAGGGGAAATCAATATCACCTTATCGAGCTTTAAGGCAATTAGCATGCCTTATGAACTTAATTAGCTTTTAGGAATCTCTCTGTCAGTCTTATTTCTAACCATATTGCCGCAAACTTGGGGCATTCGGTAGGCAGGGATCTTAAATACAACGTAAAGCTGGTGTGCTGAGGAACCAGGTTTCGTAACCAACTGTTGGACCAACAAGAATCACTGCGTAACTGTCACGGCATGCGCCGCTTTTCATTGAACCCCATCATGGCAGCTTGGGAGACTGGGTGTGTAACGCTCTTCAATGAACTTGCATGACACCATTTTAGGTCTCCGCGTATGTGCGATAAGGCTTGTGCCGCTCTGCAATGGCAAAAAATAATTTAAGATTTCTCCGATACCACCTATTCTTATTGTACTGTTAATTTCCTTCTCATGATCACGGTTCCCTGTGATTAATTGACCTGGGTAACCGCATCCTTCACAGACTCTAGAGGCTGACTGGCGATCCTGAACTTTTGTTCCTTTGCCCGGCTGTTGATCATTATCTTTGTCCCCTTCTGCATATTATGCTCCAACCGCACTCTTACACTCTCTCTGTTAAACTCCTATATAATTTGTTGTAACTCCTCTGCAGTGTTACTAAATAGAACAAGGTAATCTGCAAACCGAAGGTTGCTGAGATATTCGCCGTCAATCCTCACTCCTAACTCTTCCCAGTTTAATAGCTCGAATACTTCTTTCAAGCACGCAGTGAAGAGCATTGTATAGATTGTGCCTCCTTTCTGACCCCTTTCTTTATAGGTATGTTTCTGCTTTTCTTGTGTAGAATTAAGCCTGTGGTCTCTAGATATTTTCCAAGATATTTACCTATGTCTCTTGTACTCCTTGAATACGTAATGCCTCTGTGACTGCTAGTATCTCTATTGAATCAAATATCTTTTCGTAATATATGAATGCAATATAGAGAGGTTGATTGTACTCTGCGCATTTCTCGATTACCTGAATAATGAAATGTGTGTGATTCATTGTACAGTATCCCTTCCTGAAGCCAGCCTGTTCCCTTGGTTGGCTAAAATACAGTGTTGCCCGTATTATATTGCAAATTGTCTTCGTAAATATTGTGTACAATACTGTGAGTAAGCTAATGCGCTTATAATTTTTCAATTATTTAACACCTCCCTTTTTCTGAATAAATAATATGTTTGCATTCTTCCAGTTTTCTGAGACTCTTAAAGTTGGTAGACACTTCGTATAGAGAACCGCCACTTTTTCAAGCATTATGTCTCCTCCATCTTTGATTAAATCGACCGGTATTCCATCTTCTGCCGCACTTCCCCGTTTCATTTTAGTTCAGTTCAGTTCAGTTTATTTCCAACACAATGTTCGGGGTCTTCCAGGCAAAAAAGTTGTCATAGACGAGGGGACCTGGGGACCATACAGACAGCAGGCAAAGTGATACACTTACAAAAAAACAATTTGAAAGAATTTATATCACAGGGTATTTTGAAATAGTGAAAATAATATACAATGCAAATAAAAATCAAATACAGATATGGCAACTACGAACATAGAATGAAAACATAGAAACAAAAAAAAATAAATATGCACTTGTGTTAAAGGGTACTTCACTCCTACAACAAAAAAACATCTTATTTGCGACTTGAATTTATAGAGTTTCATGCTGAAATTTATTTGGGAATTCACACGATTTATTAGTGCGGGTGTTTGATAAGCGAGCACAGCCCTTCCAAAATTTGTACGTGTTCGTGGTGTTATCCGTTCGTTACGCAGTGCATAACGAGCTGACGCTGTGTTTGCTGAATGTAGCAGGTTATGTTTATGTATGTGCAGGAGGAGTTTGTAGTCTTATATGTTACTTGCTTTGAGAAAATTGTGTTTAATAAACAAAGGAATAGTTGGTAGATCTTTGGGTTCACCATTAGAATTCTCAAGTACCCTCAGCACTTTCTTCTGCTATACCTCCAGTTTGTTATAATTCATAGTAGTGTCTAGCTCATGTCTTGCAAGGCCCGTCTGAGCTCATCGCTAATTATAGGAGGAGTTTCTGCAACCTGTTCATTACTGCTTCGAATGGAGGTATCCTAACTCCACCGGGTACTCAACAGGTCAGTATAGAATTATTTGGCTGCTTTTACTGTACCTTCGAGATTGCTGATAATATTACCCGGCTCATTTTTCAGTGCGCACATCTTCGTTTGTCCTATGCCAAGTTTTTTTCTCACTGATTTCAGGATGCGTCCATTTTTACGGCTTCTTCAGTCTCTCTCACGTTGTAAATTCGAATAACCTTTTTTTCGTCTTGTTGATAAGTTTTGACAGTTCAGAGAATTTTATCTTATCTCTTGAGTTGGGCACTATCATTCTTTGTCATTTCTTGATTAGGTCCTATGTTACTTGGGAGAGCATGCCTACTGTTTTTCTTGGAACCTTATCTCTCACATCAATTGCGGCTTCTGAAGCCAGCCTAGTTACGGTTTCATTCATTACCTCTATGTCATCGTCTTCTCTCTGTTCTAACGCTGCATATTTGTTTGCAAGTACCCACCTGAATTCGTCTGCTTTTACCCTTACTGCAGCATACGGCAGACATTCTCAGCGCCTGACTGGTACCTTACCATTAGAACTAAAAAAAAGGTGTACAATCAGTGCATTTTACCGGTGCTAAAATATGGGGCCGAGCCTTGGAAACTGACAAGGAAGCTTGAGAACAAGTTAAAGACCGCTCAAAGAGCGATGCGACGAAGAATACCAGGCATAACGTTAAGAGACAGAAATAGAGCGGTTTTGATCAGAGAGCAACGGGTAGAGCGGATAATCTAACTCACTATAAGAGAAAAAAATGGATCTGGGCAGGTCATGTAATTCGCAGTTTATATAACCGCTGGACTGCTAGGGTTACAGAATGGGTGCCAAGAGAACGGAAGCGCAGTCGAGTACGGCCCAAGAGCAGGTGAGACGATGAAATTAGGAAATTCGTTGGCGCTAGTTGGAATCGGTTAGCGTTGGACAAGAGTAATAGGAGATCGCAGGGAGAGGCCTTCGTCCTGCAGTGGACATAAAATAGGGTGATGATGATGATGATGATGATGATGATGAGGAGGAGGAGGAGGAGGAGGAGGAGGAGGAGGAGGAGGAGGAGGAGGAGGAGGGGGGAGGAGGAGGAGGAGGAGGAGGCTTGCCCAGGTGCTAGGTGGACCCGAACCCGCGACATATATTTAGAGAATCTTGTCTGAATGTACATTCATACAGTTGCCAAGCAAAGGCTTCACGGCGGCCACACTAGATGGCCTAGCGTGTTCAGCGGAAAGCGCGAGAGAGGAACCACATACACGCCACATACAGCACGCGATTCAGGGGTGGCAATGTGGTATTCCCTACATTGATTCAATGCCAATCGCTTTAACGTCAGTGTTAATCATGAGATGGGTACTGCAGAAATTAAATTATATAATTTTTTCATGGAGAAACTTCTTAAGTGTGATAGAAAGCTTTCACGCAGGTCTTACGTACGTATTACGCCGCACTTTTTCCGCGTCATAAAAATATCAGTTCCGAAAAATAGAGTGCAGTTTTCAGCGTTTACACTAATCTTGTACTCGTTTACCTCAAGATCACTTTTTCGCCCGGGCTACACACAACGTGGCCATCATGAAGCGAACCTTAAGACCACGTGCGAAACACTCTAGGGTGTTCATCGACGACATGACAGCACGACTACGACATCACAATGAGGACATCACGAATCCAGACGACAACAGCACGACGAAACACAAAACTTACATGATATCGCCGATTCCATACCGAAAGTGCCTATAGGCCTGCTCATATTATGCGTTTCTTGATCAGATCTTTCGTCTCGTGCGATAGCTTACTGGTACCCTGTCTAGCGTAGTTACCACCGACTTCTATTGCACACCCCTAAATGATGCCCATAAGATTGTCGTTCATTGCTTCAACACTATGGTCCTCTTCTTGAGGTAAAGCCAAATACCCGTTCTGTAGCTTCATCCCGAATCCCTCTATTTTACCTCTTATCGCTAACTCATTGATCGGCTTCTTATGTACCAGTTTCTTCCGTTCCCTCCTCAAGTCGAGGCTATGTATGAAAGCCTTTAACCCTACAGCTAGAATAGAACTGGAAGAACCTTCGAAGTTAATCAACAAGCGTAAGACGTACAGCTGACATAAGGAAGTATAATATGGATAGAATTGAACATGCTCTCAGGAACGGAGGAAGCCTAAAAGCAGTGAAGAAACAAGGAATAGGCAAGAATCAAGTATATGCGTTAAGAAACAAAGCCGGCAATATCATTACTAATATGGATGAGATAGATCAAGTGGCTGAAAAGTTCTATAGATATTTATACAGTACCAGTGGCACCCACGACGATTATGGAAGAGATAATAGTCTAGAGGAATTTGAAAAATCACAAGTAACTCCGGAGGAAGTAAAGAAAGCCATGGGAACTATGCAAAGGGGGAAGGCAGCGGGGGAAGATCAGGTAACAGGAGATTTGTTCAAGGATAGTGGGCAGATTGTTCTAGAAAAACTGGCCACCCTGTATACGCAATGCCCCATGACTTCGAACGTACCGGAATCTTGGATGAACGCCAACATAATCCTAATCCACAAGAAAGGGGACGCCAAGGACTTGAAAACTTATAGACCGATCAGCTTACTGTCCGTTGCCTACAAAGTACTTACTAAAGTAATGGCAACTAGAATCAGGAACACATTAGACTTCTGTCAACCAAAGGACCAGGCAGCATTCCGTAAAGGCTGCTCAGCAATAGACCATACTCACACTATCAATCAGGTGATAGAGAAATTTGCGGATTATAACGAATCCTTATATACAGCTTTCATTGATTACGAGAAAGCGTTTCATTCAGTCGAAACCTCAGCAGTCCTGGAGGCATTACGGAATCAGGGTGCAGACCAGCCGTAAGTAATAATACTGAAAGATATCTATAGTGGCTCCACAGCCACTGTTGTCCTCCGTAAACAAATGCAACAAAATCCCAATAAAGAAACACGTCAGGCAGGGAGATACGATCTCTCCGATGCTATTCACAGCGTGTTTAGAGGAGGTATTCAAAGACCTGGATTGGGAAGAATTTGGGATAAGTGTTTATGGAGAATACCTTAGTACCTTGCGATTTGCTGATGATATTGCTTTGCGTAGTAACTCTGGGGACAAATTGCAATGCATGCTCACTGACCTGGAGAGGCAAAGCAGAAGAGTTGGGGTGCTATGCTGGATGCGCCGAGTTTGGCAAAACTCGGGATCTTCACGAGCTCTGGCGACACCCCAAGACGAAAGCACAAATGGTACCGAGACACAGTTTATCTTTCGAGAAGCCTCCAGTTTCATTGTTTTATCTAGATACACTCTGGGTGGCTATCATTCCTCGGGCGTTGCCTTCTGGGCGGTCGACAGACTGGGGCTCACGTGATCATACCGTCGGTGCCTGGTCGTGCCTTCTTTGACTTGTTTGTCGTTCCACCGAGTGCATTACATGCACAAGCAAGGTATAAAACAAATGCATTTAGTACAGTATTATTGGTTACTTTAATGTGGTTTAGAAGCATTTTAAAGCTTACAAGATGTACACTGAATGTGTATTAGACTAATTTGTAATTTAGTACGCTTCAAATTATAACACGAGAGAACGCTGTGGTGGCGTCATCACAACCATTCACCGGGCCAGCATGGCGGATAAGCATCGAAGAGGCCCAGTGTAAACAAACTCGTACAACGAGCTTGCAGTGCACGACGTAGTGATCAGGCTCGACCATGACTATTTCTTGGATAGTTCTGTTCCTCTGTGTGCAATTTTTCCGTGCACCCCGTAAGACTGCCAATAGCTCCGGCGATTTTACAGATCGCAACGCGCACCTACTGTTCACGGAGTAATACTGAAAAAACAAGTTGTCCGGTGCTGCTTCTGTGAGTGCGCTCTGTTCCTCCACTTTGCGTGACTGCGAGCGTCACGAATATTACAGACAACCTGCACCACTCTTGGACCATGTAAATGGAAAATACACTAATGCAGCAAACACGTGATTGTGCTGTTTGTTCTTTCTATGTGCAAGAATACAGTGCGTGTTGATTAGCCACAAGATGAATGGTTTGTGTAATTCACAATGAAAAGACAGGAAACAGCAGGAGCCTAATAATGCTATCACCTATAGACTGTGCATATGAATGCAACGCTCCCCGATTCAAACGTGCCATTACATGAATGTTCGATACCACATATTCTTTAACAATGTCATATATTTGCATGTACTAATTTTCACACAGCTCAAGCCCTTGCATAGCTCACTTGTGATGCATCCATTTCATAGGCGAAATAATTGTACACTTTGTCCTTTTGAGTTGTATGAAAAGCGGCATCCTCTACAGTCGGGTACAACTTCAGAAGACAGGAGAGGCCCCGCCCAGATGACGAAAGCGCAGCAGCCGATTGCCTCCACTTCTAAAGAAATAGTCCCTCTCCAATGAGCCGGTATTAGTGCGCCCGGCGGCACCACGTCAGTATAGAGTCCGTGCCCATTGGTGCAGGCTTGTGTTCACCTTCCTTTGAAGGGCAGATTTCGCGGCCTCCTGAAGTTGTATCCGACTATAGAATCACCTAATGCCTTGCACCGGTTGCATAGACTTTAGCGACTTGATAGCACACAATAATCAGGAACAGAAATCTACAAAGGCATCCAAGCAAAGCTGGCTGTCCACACTTCCATTATAAGGGGCTGTAAAAAGTCTCGCCAAATATTCCCATGACGTCTTTGAAAAAGAGATGGTGTTTGACACTTCTTTAGAATCAAAAACAGATTACAGTGAATGTTGTGTACAATGTCAAAACAAACTGAGCTTGGTTATCTGCACAGCATATAATGGAAGCTTGTGCTTCAAATAATAAACAAACTCCTCTGTCCAGTACAATGGTTGAGTGCGATGTGGCGCCTATTATGTCAAGTGCCAATATACAAATTACACTTTTCAAAGGCCACCATTATTTTTGTATGACGGTTCTTTCAATTAGTGCTTGTATTACATGAGCAGGTGGATTTGAAAGCAAAGCTTTGTTTGCAAACCTTCAGACTTCCAGAATTGCATGACCAGGCAGTGGCATGTTGTCGAATAGTTCACACTTCCTCGATCCTGCACCAAAGAAGCCCAACGCTCTATTTGAAGTTGGATCGCGGAACTATTCGAAGGCTCACAAAGAAAAGTAACACACACAGCAGAGCGTTCTGCTGTTTGTATTTCTCTTCTATGCGTCCCATCGAATTGTTGTGCAATTCAACTTCAAGTTTTTTACCAATACACCCAGTCTTCAACCTCACCAATGCTCTAGTTATTAGGCCACAATTGCGCACATCTTTGAAATGTCCCAACACAAATTAGCTCTCCAACAAATCACCACAAGCGTTAAATTTTGCAGCACAGGTGTATGCACGTGCCATATTCTTCACCACTAATCTCACAGGAATCGAAGGGGCAAGCATTAACCAGCCTCACTGCTGCCCTTACCATCACCATCATGACACCAATGGAAAGACAGTACCACATTTCAGTAAAGGGAGTGCCGGAGCGAAAGGGGTGACAGCGAGGCTTACAATAAAAATGGCAGTTACAAGACATGTTCATTGCCAAAATATGCTGCATATCACTCACCCTACTTTGGCATTGCGGCAATTTTTCGCACGTTTGAGCATCTCACGTTTTGTGTAATCATTGCTCTAAACTGTACAAAAGGTCTATTCGCTCTGCAATTTTTCTTTTTGTCATGGCGGGTTAAGGACCAACTTTTCACAGGCATCTGCACCACATTTTTTCCTATATGTAATTTTGCCTTGGTGGTACATGTTCACACACACGGAGTTCTGCAGAGCATGGGATCTGCTTTGTTCTACTGCTTAAGAATTAGAACCCCATTATGAGTCGAAAATATATGATTTTTCCAACCAGAATAATGCTGCCCCACCCCCCAAAACAAACACACTAAACCTCTGGCACATGCATCAAAAGTGAACAGAGCAAACACTCTGAAGTATTTTCTTCATGCAAGCCAGCACGCTAAGATTTTCGATGCATTTTCATTTCGCCACAAATGCATAGGCACAACCGGCTTGGCGCAACATCCGCATCTCGCGCTGCAACGAATTGTGGAATGCCTCGCTGTTTCATACTGCGGCCGATAGATGACGCATGACCAAAATTCAGCATTATGCATACTAAGTAACTTCACCAATGAAGAACGCCACATTCTTTATGAGATTAGCATTCATAGAGTACTTCACACAATTTGTGATATTCATATGTCTATTTACACTTAATTAACCTCTTTCCCAAGAAAGTGAGCCATTTGGAAGGCACCCTGACAGACAAGTAGAGCAATCGGCAAAAAGTCAGCAACCAACGAAAAAGTCAGTATCATAGGCAGCCGCATGTGAGATGTCGGTAACACAAAATTTATGTCGGCTACACAGAAGTGAGAAATTTGGCAATATGGCGTGTCTAGACACTGCTTCAATGCTAATCACAGTAACGCCGACATTGAAGGCGCCTTAATCCCTACGTATGTTCCGTCGACACACCCGAATACGTTCGTATAATGTTCCCGCGAAATAAGAAGCGTTCTTTTATAAATGCCCGCTCAGCCGCAGTATTCGGGAAAGTCAGCAACCGCTTACGCACTGGCGCATCAATAGACAGTTTTAGCAGAGCGTTTGCTTGCGCTCCGCTCCGCACACGTTTCACGCGCGCCGGTGGCTGCACAGAATGCATTGATTTCGCTTATCTAACAAGAGCGCCTTCGAGAGATGCCACGCCACTGACGTGCTCTCAGCTTGGCGGTAAAACGATTACGAAAGCAACTACACGCTACCTGACGCACCGCTAAATCAGGTTCCTAGCGGAACGTGGTCAGCGTCTCACGTTCTGCTGCCGCTATGTGTGCTGTGCGCACGCGCGTCAGTGTTCCCAGTAGCGTTTTGCTGAGCGGCTGCCTGCCAATTGTTGTGATAGGCCGGTCCGAGCGGAGCGGACCGTAAACGCTCTGCTAAAGCTCTCTAATAAGCGCATCAGACGCATCTCTGACACAGCGGCTCACAGTAGTTTGATGACGTCCAATGTAACGCTCGGCACCGATACTTCCCTGAAAACTCCCAGTCCCGTAGAAACGGAGGGCGCAGAGGTCTTTCTCTTCGACGGTGAGCGAATGAAGCCCGCCACGCTGTCTGCACAGAGGAGTCTTCGCCTAGCTCGTCATACAGCAAGCGCACTAATGTCTTCGACAGGCGAAAATGACGCTGAAACTCCACGTCGGTCATGTACGTGAACGGGTCCAGACGGTCATACTGACGCTTGCTGCCGCTGGATGCAATGACACAGGCTGCTGCTGCTGCCACCGCCATGTTCCCGAGTTGAACTTGGAGGGGGTTTCGCGATGAACGAGTTTAGCACGAGTTCGCCTGTCAATCAAAACCAGAGGTCACGCCCCGGGCGAGGCATGTAACTCTTGTGCGCGCACCCACCACGGTTGGGCCACGTCCAACTTATTTTTCGGCAACAGCGGCGTGGTGCCGAGCAGAGCGGCATCAACAATCTTGACCGCCGACATAACGCACGCACAACGCACTGTCATCGGTGACGTACGCAGCACCACTGTCAAAAACAAAGCGTTGACTGTCGCTGGCTTATGCACATATCTTCTCGGGCTGAGATGGCCCCACAGCACGGTTTTATTGCCTACATTGTGACGACGTAGCGCATAGTAAATAATTATCGGCACGTCACTGTAGCTGCTTGCAAGGCGTCGATGTGCTGAGGGGGACGACCATGCTGGGGAGTGCGTACTGCGCGTACCGCAGCAGTCGTTTGAGATGGTTGCTCTGCCATTGGTGATGTATCGAAGCCACAGCGTCGCAAATGCGATCAGCGTCCGCGACTCGTTCGCTATTCTAGACCCAGCGCAATGGCATTTCTCCATCACATGCACTGCGCACTCAACACGTCAAAAACCTTCCTCCATTCGAAGTCATACAAGACCCCGCACACTCTCAAGTTGCACCGATCGCCACAGAGGGCAAAAAATCAACCGCGGCGCGTTCCAGCATAAGCGCGCAAGGGGAGCTACTGTAATTTGGCCGCATACTTTAATTTCTACATTTTCTGCTAGGTGTTTTCAACGCGGCTAAATATTGGATCTATAAATGTACATATCCTAACCGTCAAACATAATTAACCTGCAATTTTTTGCAAAATAAGCAGACAATTGTTTTTGTTAAACATATGTTATTAAAACCTCTGCTTTATTACTTGAATAAAGGTTTTGAGACCTCACTGACGTGTGATGAGCAGCAGCCCACTGATATCGATTGCAGACCGTGCCGTTTATCGGTTCAAATTGTGCGGCGGCTATATTTGCGAACGGGTGGTCGTTTCCTTTGTGCAGCATCGCGCAGGTTCGTTTTAATTAGACAACAATAATATATCAGTCAGTTTTTGCGTCCGACATTCGATAGCCGCTACCAGGCGCACGTGTTTAAACACGGTGAATTTTATCAGCTGCGGCGTTTCCCTGGCGTAATGGCTACATACACGGCTTCTGTCGTCAGTGATCTGCCGCCTCTGGCTGCGTAATGACGGGTTACATGACAAAAAGTGTACTAGCTAGCGTGAAAACTCGCCGCTAGAACTGAGCACAGCCTGTCTGGAAACTACCCAAGCAAGCGGATTAACGTTGCAGCGTCTGGGTGTGTGCACCGGTGAGTAAAAAAACAATGCTTGGCATTTTGAACTTTCTATTTCTTCTGGTTCGAGGCGGATTAGACAGATTCCTGTAATAAATTTTTTTTCATAGTGGAAAATCGTAAAGATATTGCTCTTCAAAGGCGGATAAAACAGATTTCTGTAGTCAATTTTTTAAATGTGGAAAATCATAATAAAGTTATTGCTTTTCAAAGACAATTCAAACAAGGCTTTTGCTATTTCGCCACATTGCTAAAGTTCCTAAAACGGAGTACAGTATAAAAAATAAATAATTTTGGCTGTGTCTGCATGAATGCTACACAGCGATAAATTCGCAGCACATTAGTGGAAGTGTACTTCCGGTGACAGTTCGATTAATATTGTTACGTGTGGAAAGACACAGACGAAAGATGCTATTAACACGCTATTTACACTGGAGCCAGGCAGCCAGGCTGACACTCGCTCGTGCCAAGGGCACCGACCAACTTCTTCGTCGTTCTCGCGGTGGCTCGTCTCTTGAGCATCGCTCAATGATATCGTAATATTATCCCCGGCGGCAAAAGCACCGTCACGGTGCTGTTAAACATCCAAGGTGCATGGAGAGTTGTAGGGCTTGAGTTGGGCAACGTGGACAATGTCACTGGTTGTCACAGCGGAGGACGTAGTGGGCGTGTCCAGAACGATTTCATAGGTGACATCGGTCACTTTGCGTATCACGCGATATGGGCCTGTGTAACAGGAAAGCAGTTTTTCACAAAGGCCGACTTTACGCGATGGTGACCAAAGCAACACGAGGGCGCCGGGCACAAAATGGACATCACGGTGACGGAGGTCGTAGCGTTGTTTCTGCTTGTCTTGAGACACTTGTAGACGAGCGCGCGCAAGTTGGCGAGCATGGTCAGCATGGGCGATTGCATCACGGGCATAATCGCTAGTTGAAGCTGTGGCGGACGGAAGCAGTGTCCAGTGGTAGCGTTAGTTCGCGGCCATACAAGAGGTAAAACGGGGAAAAGCCAGCAGCTTCGAGACGGGAAGAGTTGTATGCAAAGGTAATGTAAGGTAGCGCCAGGTCCCAGCCACGGTGGTCGTCTGAAACGTATTTAGATAGCATGTCTGTAAGGGTGCGGTTCAAACGCTCAGTGACGCCGTTCATTTGGGGGTGGTAGGAGGTGGTAAATTTATGCTGTATTGAGCAGGCACGCATGATGTCGTCAATGACTTTGGCCAAAGAGGTGCGGCCGCGGTCTGTAAGCAATTGACGCGGAGCACCATGCATCAAAATGATATCATGTAGGAGGAAGTCCGCAACATCAGTTGCACAACTGGTCGGAAGAGCACGGGTTACGGCGTAGCGGGTCGCGTAGTCCGCCGCGACTGCAACCCACTTGTTCCCTGATGTAGATTCCGGAAATGGGACGAGAAGGTCCAAGCCGACACGATAGAAGGGCTCGGTAGGGATGTCGAGTGGCTGCAGGTAACCAGCGGGGAGCTGGGAAGGCTTCTTGCGTCGTTGGCAAAGTTCACAAGCGGCGACGTAACGTGGTACGGAACGGGCAAGGCCCGGCCGGAAAACACGGCGACGTACACGGTCATAGGTTCCAGATACGGCGAGGTGTCCTGCCGTTGGTACGTCGTGAAGCTCTTCTGGAACGGTGGAGCGGAGGTGTTTAGGTACTACAAGCAGGAACTCAGAGCCATCCGGATGAAGGTTACGACGGTACAAAGTACCGTCGCGGAGGATGAAGAGGCGTAGAGCAGCATCGGCCGGAGAGTGTTCAAAACGGTAGATGAGTGCTCTGATGTAGGCGTCGCGGCGTTGCTCCTCGGCGAAATGAAGCAGCTGGGATACAGAGAATACGCAAGAAGCACTGTCAATATTGGAGGAGTCAGAGTCGTCAACAGGGTAACGCGACAAACTGTCAGCGTCTTGGTGCAGGCCGCCGGACTTGTACATCACGGAATATGAAAATTCCTGTAGCCTCAAAGCCCATCGACCAAGCCGGCCTGTACGATCTTTTAACGATGAGAGCCAGCTGAGAGCATGATGGTCAGTGACTACGGAAAAAGGGCGACCGTAAAGGTAAGGACGGAACTTCGCAACCGCCCAGACAACAGCAAGGTATTCGCGTTCCGTAATTGAATAGTTGCGCTCCGATGGTGCTAGGAGGCGGCTCGCATAAGCAATAACGCGATCCTTGCCACGCTGACACTGGGCTACGACGGCACCTACGCCATGACCGCTGGCATCTGTACGTAATTCTGTAGGGGCATCAGGGCCGAAGTGGGCGAGAATGGGTGGTGAGGTTTGAAGAGTGACGAGACGAGAGAAGGCGGCGACTTCTGCAGTACCCCACGAGAATTGTACGCCTTTCTTCAAAAGATTAGTTAGGGGCCTAGCAATTTTCGCAAAATCTGGAACAAAACGACGAAAGTACTAGCACAGCCCTACAAAACTTCGAACGTCTGCGGCTGTCTTCGGAACCGGAAACTCTCGGACAGCGCGAGTTTTGTCGGGATCAGGCTGTACTCCGGAAGCGTCAACGAGATGGCCCAGAAGAGTAATTTGTCGGTGGCCAAAACGACATTTGGACGAGTTAAGTTGCAGCTTCGCCTTTCGAAATACATCAAGTATAGTTGTGAGACGCTCAAGGTGAGTGTCGAACGTTGGCGAGAAGACGATGACGTCGTCGAGGTAGCAGAGGCATGTGGACCATTTGAAACCCGCGAGCAAGGAGTCCATCATACGCTCAAAGGTGGCAGGGGCGTTGCATAATCCAAACGGCATCACTTTAAATTGGTATAGGCCATCAGGTGTGATGAACGCGGTTTTTTCTCTGTCCATATCGTCAACAGCAATCTGCCAATATCCCGAACGAAGACCAATAGACGAGAAATAGCTGGAACCGTGCAACCAGTTAAGGGCGTCGTCTATACGTGGGAGCGGGTAGACTTCTTTTTTTGTAATGCTGTTCAGGTGACGGTAGTCTACACAGAAGTGCCACGTGCCGTCCTTCTTCTTAACGAACACCACAGGTGACGCCCAGGGACTCGTAGAAGGCTCAATGATGTTTTTATCGAGCATTTTCTTCACTTCATCTTGAATTACTTGGCGTTCCGACACAGAAACTCGATACGGTCGTCGGTGAATAGGCGCAGCATCGCCAGTAAGGATGCGATGCTTGACCGCGAGCGTCTGGCCTAAAGGGCGATCGTCGAAGTCGAAAATATCGCGGTAGGACGATAATACTTCGCAAAGGTCTTCAGCCTGCGTACAGGACAGGTCCGTCGCAACCATTTTCTTTATGTTGGGATCGACGCCCGAGGCTGGCGCGAGGGGCATGCTAAGCTCGTGAGAACCATCGGTCGATAACGCTGCCACGTATTGGTCGCCGAGGCAATCAATGGTGGCAGGGCAAATACCGTGCGGTAGAATTTGCTTTTTCAATCCAAAGTTACAGACAGGCATGCGAGTGTGGTTCGCAGTAATAGTAAGGACACTGTGAGGTACGGTGACATCATACTGTATTGGGATGTCGGGCAGAGGAGTGACGAGGTACTCGCCATCAGGAACTGGTGGGAAAGACAACAGTTCAATGTAGGCTATGGACTTTGGCGGCAGGCGAAGAAAGCCGGTGGAGCGTAAGCGGCAGTGGGGTGAGTCAGAAGGTTCTGCGAGCATCGGCAACTCAAGGCGAAGGGTACTGGAAGAGCCGTCAATAAGAGCAGAATGGGCGGAGAGAAAATCGAGGCCTAGAATAAGGTCGTGGGGGCAATGAGCAATTACGGTGAACAGGACAGGAGTGTGGCTGCCGGCGATACTGACACGTGCCGTACACATGCCGATGATAGGCACAGTACCGCCATCCGCAACGCGGAGGACGCGTGCCGACGCTGGGGTTAGGAGCTTGTTCAGTCGTCGTCGGAAGGCAGCACTCATAATAGAAAGATGTGCTCCTGTATCGATGAGTGCCGTGACAGGATAGCCGTCAACGTCGACGTCAAGAAGGTTTCGGTTAGTAGGTAACGTGAGCAGAGGATTTGAGAGCAGGGTCGACAACGCAGCTTCACCTCCAGAAGCTGCAGTGCCTAGTTTTCCGGCTGGGTCCGGGAGGCGATAGGCGGCGAAGAAAAGCGGCGGGGTTGGAGCGAACGAGACTGGTGGCGTCGAGGTGAGGGCGAGCGGCTGTAGCGAAGGTTCGGAGCAGGGGCATCAGCGGTAGTGGGTTCATGGCGGGTGGCATAGGGTACAGAAGGTCCAAAGCTGCGTGTATAAGTGGCGGCGTAAGTCCGAGGAGGTGGTGGCCATCGGTTGCGGCAGTGACGGGCGACGTGGCCGTTGCGACAGCAGTGGAAGCAGATCGGCCTGTCATCAGGGGTACGCCATTCGGACGGGTTGCGGCGAGATGTGGCAGAAAAGGACTGCCGGGGACGAGGAGGGCCGCTAGATAACTGGGGAATGCTGGGTCGAGACGTGGAACCCACGGTGTTCAGACCCATGTTTTCAAATTCCTGTCTTACGACGGCCTGAATCATCGAAATGCTGGTTGCTGGGGGATCGGGAGGCGTCGTGGAGAAGGCTGGCGAACAGGCGGCCTCGAGTTCGCGGCGAACAATACGGGTGACGTCGTCACAGGTGGTGGTCTGACGCGGTCGACCCTCACATGTCGACGTAGCAGCAGTGTTGGGTAGCCGCGCAATGTGGTGTGAGATTCCGCGGCTCTTAGCCTGTTCAAGGCGACGGCATTCTTTTATAATGGCGTCGATAGTCGAGACGTTGCCGAAAACAAGCAAATTGAAAGCGTCGTCGGCGATGCCATTTAGCACATGTGCAACTTTTTCTGCTTCGGACATATGATCATCAGCTTTACGGTATAGAGCCAAGACGTCGAGGATGTAGGAAACCCATGGCTCTGTAGATGACTGAACACGAGACGCAAGAGCCTTTCTCGCGGCAGCCTTGCGCCCAATGGGGTCGCCGAACAGTTCCCGTAGCTTCTCTTTAAAACTGTCCCAACTGGTTATCTCGTCGTCATGCGTTTGGTGCGACACGCGTGGGGCGCCGCCGAGATAAAAGATGATATTGGCGAGCACAATCGTTCGGTCCCACCTGTTATTAGCGCTGGCATGTTCATAGAGCTTGATCCAGTCGTCGACATCCTGTCCCTCCAGGCCATAGAACACACGTTGATTGGAGTGCATTAAAGAAGATTAAGGTGGATTAGAGTGCATTACGAAAGATTAAGATGCATGTATAAAGATTAAGGTGCGTGGAGGAGGATTAAGGCGGATTATGGTGGATTAGGGTGAAGTGTTGATGAAAGGGTATTAAGAACGATTGGGGTGGATTGGGGTGTATGAACGAAGATTAGGGAGAATTAAGGTGGATAAAGGAAGATTAAGGTCGATTAATGTGGATTAAGGTGAATTAGGGTTGATAAAGGAGAATTAAGACCGATTTGGATGGACTAGGGTAGATTAATGTGGATTAGGGACCATGGAGCTGGATTAGGCTTGATAGAGGCGGATTGGGGTGTATTAAGGTAGATTGGAACCATTAAGCAAGATTGAGTGGGATTAAAGTGCGTAAATAAGGATTAAGGTGGATGAAGAAGGATTAAGGTAGATTATGATGGATTAGGGTTGATAAAGGAGGATTAAGACGGCATAGGATAGGCTAAGTTGCATTAGGGGCGATGTAGGTTGTATTAAGGTGGATTAGGGTGGACTAAGGTGAATTGGGGTTCATTGAGTATTAAGACCGATTAGTCTACCATAATCCTCCTAATGCAGATTCATCGACCTCAATCCTCCTTCATTCACTTTAATCCACCATAATCCACGAAAGTCCTCCTTAATGCACCCTAAGCCACCTTCATCGACCTTAATCTACTCTAACTCTTCTTAATGCACTTTAATCCTCCTTAATCAACCGTAATGCTGCCTCATTGACTTTAATCTACCCTAGCCCACCATAATCCTCTTTAATGCACCTTAATCCCTCTTAATCCACCCTTATTCTCCTTCATGCACTTTAATCCACCATAATCCACTCTAATCATCCTTAATGTACATCAACGAACCTTCATCCACCCTAATTAACCTCATCGACCTTAATCCAACCTAGTCCTCCTTTATTAACCTTAATCCACCTTCATTCACCCTAATGCACTTTCATTGACTTTAATCCACATTAATCATCCTTAATACCACCGAAGTCATCTTAATCCTATCACTAATCAATCATTACTTTCCTAATCATTAATCATGTCTTATACGCGGCTGCACATGCTTTGGTTCGCTTCCCGCCTTCCTTTGGTCACGAGATATTTTCTGTAGCTCACAACGGGACCTTGACACAGAGGTCTAAGGCTTTAGCTTAAGAGGAAGCTTTAGCTCGGGTGCTCCTATCTGAATGCATGTAAAAGGAGAATTCGTTTTTCTCGGCAACCACTACACCAAATTTAACGGGGTTTGTTGCATTTAAAGGAAAAGCTTAAAACCTAGTGACTGTTGGTTTCGGATTTTTGATTTAGGTCGTCAATTATTTATTAAAAATTGGCAAAAATCGCAAATTTTCAGAAAACGAAACTATCAATTTTACAACTCCGTAACTCAGCAAGAATAGGTGATATCGCAATTCTGTTAATTGTACCTAATAGCACATCTAAAGCGGACAAATGTTACATTTTATACATGAATCTCAAAAAATTTATTAATATGTAATTACAACTTTTGCAGAACCCTCGTAAACAACGTAACAAACTCACGTAAGATGTAAAATGACATATGAAATTTGTCCGCTTTGAATGATCTAATGGATGCCGTTAACAGAACCACGATATCTATTCTTGATGCAGAGCTATTAGTTTGTAAACTTCGTGCTTCTATGTCTTTCAAACTTCTGAATTTTTGAAAATCTTTTTAACAAAATTCAAGCCCTAAATCAAAATTCCGCTTCCAACAGTCACTAGAATTTAACTTTCTCTCTCAAAAGCAACAAATTTCATTAAACTCGGGCCACGGGTTATCTCAGAAAAACGTTTTTGCGTTTTTACATGTATTTGAATAGGCCGCGTCGGAGTTGGGCCCGAGCTGAAGCTTCCTCTTAATAAGCCACACAGAAAGGGATGTGTCACAAGCAATACTAGATCCGACGCACGAAGTAAAGCACCTGATCATGTGGCAGAAAAATTGTCTGGAGTGTAGAACTCGCCTCAAAGCTCCTTTTAATTCAGTATACCCCGTTCATACGGCTTTAAGAAAAAACCAACCTCCTCATAAACGTTGGCTCCAGCATTATCGATGCTGTTATAAGCATTTATCAAAATTTTCAACCCTACTGGGGCGCGCAACAGGCCCAAATGAACACACTTCCATAGAATCCTGCGGCCCGTCCGCGGGAGCCCAGAAGGAATAGCGCGCCGTGCGCAGTCGGCGGGCGAGGAGAATCGAGGAGGAAAGCGCCGTGAGGAGGAGAGTGCTCATTTCTCCCCTGGTGGAACTATTTGTAGGTTTCCGCCGCCGCTTCCCTTCACGGTCGCGACCGCGTTCAGTTCGCGCTGCGCGCGAGACGTCTGTTGTTTGCGACGGCGCCTTTTCGGATGACCGGAAATTATTATTCTGTTGTTAGCTGTCACGACAGCAATGTAAACACGAAATGGTTGATGTCACCAGTGAAATTCTGCCGATTCACAAGGAAATGGTACGAAAAAAGCAGACGACAGACATGGATTACTGTGGTGCGCCGAACGAAGTAAACAACTGGCAAACGAAGCGAGCTCGTTCATTGATTACTCCTGAGTGTATGACGGTTTTTATATGTAACCCACATGAATTTCATGATTAGTCGGTATATAATCATTTTATTCATATAACAACTTTCATTTGTTCGACCAGCGCTTGTCCTGTCTTCTTTCTCGTGTGTCGTTTGTGTGTGCGCTGCCCAAGAATGGAAACCACTTCTGTTGCATGTGCTAGCAGTGGCCGAAGTTCACGTTTGCCGAGAAATTGAATATGTGCACGATGCATTGAACATGACCGGAGTTCATTCCTGCATCGCCACTGCACCGATTGATCGAGTTACTGGATGATACACGCCGGCGCCTTGATCTCGCCGGCATTGCTGATGCAGAATTGATTACTAATACTTTCCACTTCCGTCTCTTGAGCACTGTTAAAAATGTGCAAGCTATTTCACTGCTGCCAGTATTCTATATTGTAGGGGACTGTATCGTATCTGGCGCAGCGCTGGCTTCGTATCTATGGCACGTGTGACGTGACAGATATCGGTATCGCCCATGACACATGGCGGTGAGGGAACGCACCCTCTCCCACTTAGTGTATATATACACGGCTGTTGAATAAATGAGGACGCTTTCCGCTCCCCTTGCTTGGAGCCTCTGGTCATGTGTTGCCTGCGGCACTGCACGATACAGGGACGTAGTTGTGTACGCATGTCGTACTTGTGCTATGCGGCGGTATATTTTGTTTATTTCCGCACAGTGTCGATGAAGTCCGTTGTCGCCATCAGAGACAGCACTGATGTGCAGCAAACATTGTGTGGGAAACTGCAAAAACGACTTTAGCTAACGCGCATCGTATATGCCGACGATTTCTCCAGCGGCACATACGATATCGTTTCCAATTACCTGCTCAGCGTCACTTACATGGCTATAAGCAGACGCTGCCCTTTCGCCGCATTGCAGCCATAAAGATATTCAAGCGTACCGATCTTCTCAAAGGCAAATAGAAGCGTGTACGTCGTCCTTTGAAGAAAACGTCCAGGCACGTAGGCACACACCGCGTGTGGTACGAAACGTGCCCAAACACGCACAGTGCAAGAGGCAATCAAGGCGGTGCGAGCGCTAGATGGGAGAGGCGTATCACCCGCTAGTAGAATTTTGCCCCGCATGCGGCGCTCTCAACGCCGGCGCAGCAGCGCCACTACGGTGCCGTTCTTGTCTATACTGCGTACATTCGCTCAGAGGCAGCTTCATTAGGCAAGCGATGACAAGCGATGAATGGTGTCGCTGGGCAGCTCGCACTTCTTCGCAATGCATCGCAGAGGCTTTGCGCACAGATAAATTGGTACATTTTCACGTAATTACGGCACTAGCAACCCTAAAATACCGTACCGCCATTTTGCAGGACAGCCGTTGCTCCCGTATATATGACTAGTGTGTCGTTTTTAGTCGGTAAAGCGGTGCCTTAATAGCCTAGTGAAGCACCTGCGATCAACAGCCGTTCCGCGGCGCTGCATTTCCATTCACCTAATAAAGAAAAGGCCGGCGCTGGGTCCACGCACGTGGCAGCAGACGAACACGAGGGGGGTCCCTAAAGAAAAAGTGGTCATGACTGACTTTACTGAGAAAAGCAATGCAGCCCCCCCTAGGTGACTTCTCACCGCATGAACTCCCTCGTATCAGGGTGACATCACATCTTCCCCGTTTTACAAGCACTGTGTGCCTACTAAGAAAGGAAAGCACTCTACAAATCAACCATCAATGCCGAGTCTTTTCGGCGCTCGTACGACGCGCCCATATCGCGTTGTTCTTTGCTCTAGTCTCGAAGTTACGTTCGACGGAAGGGTCTCTTGGGTGTCGGATGATTGCTTAGCCATGATGTCCGCGTTGTCGGTCGTGTCCGTTGGCAGGCTGCTTTGATGAGGCTGTTCGGTCAGGACGGGACTGGTTTCTGCTCCGTTTGGGAGCAGGAACAGATGGCGTCTGTTTCTGCGTACGGTCCCCCCTGCAGTCTGGACCAAGTAGGATCTTGGTGTTGAGGAAGAACGAAGGACTGTGCCCTCGGCGCATCTGTCTCTCAGCCATACTTGGTTGCCTGCGGATAAACTGGGAAGTGGTCTCGCAGCATGCCATCTGTAAAAATACATCTTTTGTTTCCGTCTGTATTTTACGTCCTGCTTTTTCGATGAAACGGTTACCACTCGCGGTTTTAACGCGGATGGCATGCATGGCACTCGCGAGCGTAAGCGACAACTCATTAGCATTTGCGCTGGACTATAGATGGTTGTGCCCGGTGCGTTTCTTTAATTCAGCAAGGCAATGTATGGGTCCACCGCTTTCTTCAGTAGTCTTTTGAGAGTCCCTACCATGCGCTCAGCTTCCCCGTTAGCTTGTGGGTAACGAGGGCTCGTTGTGACATGCTGATGCCATTCGTTATCAAAGAGAAGAAAGGGAGAAATCTGGCGGAGAACTAAAGCTCATCTGATGCTGTTCTTGCACATTCACGAAACCGCAAGAAAACTACAAAACGTCGGAGAGGGAAGCACTAACAGTCCTACTGGTCCTAGGATACTCTAGAAGCTACCTGGAAGGCAAACACTTCAAGCTCTTCACTGATAACCAGGCATTACCATATATCTTGGAGCTCGGGCTGCCAAATGGCAGAATATCCCGCTGGGTGAGCGAGATTCTGCAATTCAGCTTCGAAAGCACGCATAGGCCAGGCCAAAGGCATCAGGACGCTGACGCCTTATCGCGACTCCACGTACCGAAAGAAATTTCAAAAGAGCGTATAAACTTCACGCAACTCTGGGAGGATATGCAAGAGATGGAGCTGCGCAAGGGGAATGCCTATGTTCCTGAAACAAAGGTGCCCACTGCCCTTAACTTATACCGGAGCAGTCCACAATCTGAATGACTTCACGGAGTTTGGAATACCTATCACAAGCTAACCAAGAGGTTGACGGGGAAAAACATGAAAACAGATGTTGCCAATTACGTCAAGACGTGTCGCGAGTGTCAAATCGCAAAATCATGACTCAAGCCACGTGGGAACAGAATGGCACCTCCAGAATACTCAACGATCCCTTTCGAAGTCACTCATTTTGGTTATGCTGAGCTCAAGAAAAAGAGGGAATTGGAAGAACTCAAGCTTTTCTGGTCGCTTTGTATGAGTGCAAGCGTTTTTCTACCGTCAAAGCTGGAAGAGAAGATGAGAACTGCGTCATATCTCTCCTCTAGCGGGACATCTTCAAGAACACCAAAGTAATTGTTGCCGACGGTGGACCAGCATTCAGAAGTGAGAAGCTGTGGAAGTGGGCTAGTGAGAAATCATCACGCTTCGCTACCAGCACCTTCCCATCCTGAGGCCGATTCTCCGGGCGAACGCCTGCTTCGGGAGCTCAACATGTTTATCAATTTATATACCGAGTTTAAGGGAGATTGGAAGAGCACCTTCGTGGTAGCAGTGTCACACCACAACAGGTCCTAGGCCGCAGGCATTGGGTGCAGCCCTCAATTTACTGCATTCGGTACTATTCATTGGTTGTCGGCTGACCGAGAGCTGTGCTTAGTCGACAGGTTTCATTTAAAAGAACATCTCAAGACCCAGATGCTGTGACAGAAATGCCGGATGACTATGACGATGCACTTTCATTGTCGCCACAAAACAAAGATGCCAGAGATCGATTCGGGATCAGTGATAATGGTGAAAAAAAGATTGGACTCCAGTCACAGGTCGGCACTTCGTTGTTAAAGCAGCTAAGCAACAAGGACTGTTGAAGACCGTTTATCATACCACGCCAAGTAGTAGAATTCAAGAGGCATCTGTCAGTAACGTGCTACCATATTACCAGCGTCAGGGCAACGACAACCGACCAGGAGAGTGAAGCCGTCCACATCACCAGTTAGCAGGGGCCAAGGAAGGAGAAGAGGAAGACGAAGAGGGGACGCTGGCTTAAGAAAGCGTTATAAAACTGATGGAGTCACTACGTCTATGTAAAAGCTTTACACGACAATAGCTTTTTGATATTAATAGATAATTTAATAAAACATGTAGGTGCAAGTAGTACTGGCGCCTGAAGAGGGCCCTTGACCGCAAGGGCTAGGAGGCAGAAGCTCCGTGAAAATGCTAGCGCTGCAGCAGCCTCTGGAGGGGGAATTCGCTGCGAAACTTGGGGGCTGATGACTAGCAATGTACCGGCCTATTGAAGAGACTTGAAACTAACTTGTGGGCAAAAGAAAACGATTCTGTATAAAGAAACAATGTTGCGTCAAGAGGAACGTGTTGTTTGTAGGCTGAAGGGAAGTATTTCTTTCTTTGAAGTTCTAATTCGTGGCACTCTATTGAAAATGCATTAAATCAGCGTCTCGCAACATTTATTGCCCTAGGAGATTCATTAGGAGTTGGGCAGCAGTGCGTGCGGTTTCGACAACACTCAGCAGTCATTTTTCTGTACATGTGCACTCTTTGCTCCGCGCGATTCATCAGCTTTTGCGTCGGTGAAACTGCGCAAGGAATGCAGTTACCTGACGCGGACAGGCGCCGTTTTCGTCGGCTATTTCTGCACTGCTATCCCCCAGGTTCAGCTGGTGTACGTTGACGTTCCGCGCCTTAGCTCTGACCCACCATGCTACTGAACGCTGCCTATATATACTGATGGCCCTGCGTATTTCCTTCAGTTTGGCATCAATGCGTGCGGTTTCTACAACACTCGTCAGTCATTTTTCTGTACAGGTAAGATTCGTATCACCTTTTCAAGTCCCGCCATTGCTGCTGCATGCACTGCTGCCAAACAGGAGTAATGTTGTTTCGCGTAAATCTTTTGTCGTTGCAAACGGGAAGGATCTGGGTAAAGCATTCGAGGATTTCAAGCGTGAAATACGTGCTGAACTTCCCTCCTTCAAACAGAGTGTGAAACGTTGCAGTTAAAGCTGCGACAGTGTCAGTGCGCTCACCTTGCATATGAAGACTGCACGGGAAGGGCTTGTCGCAACGCGGAACAGCAACGAAAAACTCGCTGCTGAAAATAAATCACTTCAGATGAAAATTGAAGAATTTGAGCAGTACTTACGGGCCAACAACCTTGAAATTAAAGGTGTGCCTGATGAGGGAGAGCCTTTTGAGAATGTCCAAAAGATTTGTGTAGCCGTGGGGCAGCCGTTGGTGCATGATGACGTTGACATTTGCCACAGAGTTAGAACAAATAAGACTGACGTAAAGAACATTGTGGTATGTTTTGTGTGGCGGGACAAGCGAAATGCTGTGCTTGCCAAGGCGAAGAAGGCACGCCTGTCTACGACAGTAATAGACTTTAGGACAACTGGTGGTCCTATATATGTCAACGAGCACCTTACAAGGCAGGAAAAACAGCTACTGCGAGTCGCAAATGCAAAAACAAAAAACAAACGAGAAGTAGGCTGGAGATTCGTTTGGACGCATGGCGGAAAAATTTTCGCAAGGAAATCAGAATCATCAGACCAGGGGCCGTAGCCAGGGGGGGGGGTGCTTAAGGGGCTACCCTCCCCCCACCCCCGAAATTTTTTCGTGCTCTCCATGCACCGCCGACCAAAACAACTCCCGGCGCTCGAAATCATTCTCGATTTTGTCTAGAATGTGTTTTTCACGCTCAAAAAGGCATTTCATCGCGCACATTGCGAACTCGGGCTGGATTTTGTCGCCACGCCCGCGCATCGGGAGTCACATAACTGATCCGAGCATAAAGTTTCAAGGGCATATTGATGGCGAGCGGGCTCGTCGCGGCATCTCGCAGACCCGCGGAATCTACGGAGCGCACGGATTTGAATGCCGAAACTTTATGGGTATAAAGTTCTCATGAACTTTCGATGCGAAAGACGCACTGACATTTCCAAAGTCGTGCTTTAGATTGCCCAATCCGGAACATTGTGCGTTTAATGTTGTCATAAATATTTGATTCCAAACGTACATTGACTTTTCTAAAGTCGTACATCGGAACATACAACCGGAAAAGCCAAATCACCACTCTATCCCACAAGTTGACAAATCACGCAGCGAGGTTCGTTGAGACAAAGTGTTGTTGTGGTTCTTTGTGCAGTCATGTCACATAAAGGATATCAACATTCAAGGCATCCATGTCAAGACACTAAAGCCAGCAAAGGTAACGATGTTATTTATTTTTTGAATTTTGACTTTTATTCCCGTGGACGCATTCAACGTCTTCAATTTTCTTGTTCTTGCTATCCGCGGGCTGCCGGAGCCAGCCAAAGCGCATGCGTTTTTCTCGTGTTATCCCGACCACCATCCGGCGCGTTCGACGCGCGTTCGTTTTTCTCTGGCGGAGGGGTTTTCGCCTGGCATAGTCTTGAACACTTTCTGGCTAGCAGTCGAAAAAAAGAAACAAAAGTCGCTCGCCGCCCTCACTGTGGGCACTCGACGGATTGCAACGCGTTCGCTTGAGCGCAACCCCTCCGGAAAGTCTTGTCTCGCCAGTGTAGGATACCGAGCAGTATACGAATCATTCTCTGTGGATCAGTGTCTCCCGTTTTCTTCGATATTCCTTCGGTAGCCACATTAGGTGCCCAAAGTAGACATTCGATTGTGGCCAACATGCTTTCCGTTGCGGTTCTTTATTTCGGTGCCCCCGCCACACAAAAGAAGAAGAAAGACGGTGCGGCGCAGCACATTTTCGCATGGTGAAAGTTCGAATTTGTTACTTCTTTTGCGGAAAGTAATGGGCCTTGGGACGCATCATTTGCCGGATACTGGTACTATATTACTGCGATAGCAATTATATGCTGTGGGGTTCTCACCCGTGCTCTTGCGACAAAGGAACGATTACGCAGTGGTGCAAACAATCACAAGGGCATTTATTGCACCTTTCCTAGACTAATGCCTGCTAGCCGAGCTGCTATCCACAAAACATGGTGGTGCGACAAATTGCGGAAACCCGACTTACCGCGACCGGATAACGAGCGATTATGTTCACCCCATGCTGGACACCAACGCCTGGTTGTTCGTGCGTACGGTCACGCGAACGGTGGCGCGTTCCAAAGACCGTGTTCGTCCATAGGCCTCGCGAGACGGTCTCGCAAAAGCATGGATCGGCGCATGCACAGCACGTCCGCGCAACTTGCGGAACCCGAGCCAAAGAGGAAGAGCCTTCTCCATTTTGCGCCCAAGTAACCGCGCCTTTAGGAGGCGTTAACAGAGCAACCCTCGCGCCATCTCTCGTACTACCCTGCAAGCATACTGACCACTGCGCTAAAGCCACGCGGCGAAGCCTGATTACAGGAGAGGGGAGCTATGTGAGAAAACAACATTTCAGGGGGCGCGTGAGAGTTGCGCATCCCCACAATGGACACTCCAGGCGCATTCCTGCCGTCGCCCTCATGTTCAGTGTAAAGTCGAAGGGCCATAACATTGTGACCGCGCGCCTCATGCTGTATGTGCAAATGAAACCGTGTGGGGGGGGGGGGAGGCATGGGTGAGCGGAAGATGGTGATTCAATCTCAAGTGCGTAAAGGAGAAAAGAGGGGAGGAAGCGCGCCAAAGTCCGTCGCGCACGATTCATCAGGGCCAGTGGAGGGAGGGGTGGCGGGCCTTAGGATTCTGTGATTGCGCAACATGTTTATATGCCTTGTTTGACGCATTACAGACAGTGACTTTTTCTTAGATACGTAGATTAATTGGAGACTTATACGTATATTTAGATATCTTATTTCGAGGTTTCGTGTATACGTGCTGCGAACTTTGTTTCGAGTACCACTTTTTTGGACTTTATCAAGCTGTATATCGCATTTGTACTCGTATGTTCCATTGTATTTTCGCATTTCGAATTTACGAGGGCTAGTTAAGTGAAAGTGAGCGAACCCATCCCGCGCAATAATGGTTGTGTTCATTATCTGCGAGGCATGCGCGTAGCACAAAGGCATCTCTCATTTAGGAAAATGACAGGCAGATGTGACAATAAACGTTCTTTAATGCTCTCATACAGTGGGTTGAACACCGTTGCGCGACATAATGGACGCTCGAAAAGTAGAACAGCGTGGTGTAGTGAGGATATTAAAGCTGAAGGAGTTTCCAAAAAAGAAATTATTCGTCGTGTGGCTGCCGCGTACGTTGAACGTCGCATTTCATTGGCCACAGTGAAGCGTTCGAGGATGGTTCTAAGAAAGTCGTGAAAGTTGCAAAGACGAACTAAGACTGGGCCAAAGCCGCCGTGCAATCACTCCCAATGCAATTGCAAAGGTTGATGAGCTGATAAGACAAGAACAGAGGATAAGCACTGATGAACAGGCAGAGCATGTGAACAACAGTCATGGTTCGGTTCACACTTAATTCGTGAACGTCTCGCTTATCGGCTCATGTGTGCGCAATGGATGCGCAAGGTTTTGAAGCACCGCCACCAGATAGAGAAGTTTAGCGCTGGCTTGACTCATCTGATCCGGTATCACAATTTGGGCGGCGACTACTTGGCTGCAATTGCGACCGGGGATTAATCATGGTGCAAGTACTACGATCCTAAAACACGAGGGCGAAGCTTACAGTGGAAACATTCGAATTCACCACCCCTAAAGAAAGTAAAAGCCATCATTTCCGCCGGAAAGGTGTTGTTGCCTTTTTTTTATCATCAGGGGTCATTCCTGATCGAATTTGCTAAGCCTGGTGAGACTATCAATCGTTTACGATATTGTGAAACGCCGCACCGGCTGTGTGCCGCAATCAAGAACAAACGACATGGAAAGTTGACGAATGGGGTCATCTTGCTCCACGAGAGTGCCCGTGCCCACGTCGCTAATGTGGTTAAATCAAACTGGCAAAGTTCAAGTGGAAAACGCTGCAACATCCGCCATACGGCACAGATCTGTCGCCCAGCGAATGCCTCATTTTGGGGCAATTGAAAAAAAAAAAACAGCTGAAGGGAACCAGATTTGTGTCCGACGACGACGTGAAAGAGTCAGTTACGGAGTTTTCGAAGCAGCAACCCAAGGAGTTTTATGAGACGGGAATCACGCGACTCGTTAGTCAGTGGGAGAAGTCTCCAAAGCCTCATGGAGACTACTTTTCAACAGAGTACCCCGTTTGTCATATTCGCATTGGCTCACTTTCATTTCACTCGCCCTCGTATATTTTGCAGAACTGCTGCTTTTTATGTGTGCTCTCTGTTGCGACTATAATTTCGGTGCAAGTACTCAGAATGCACGAACGGTGACAGCTGCTCCTGCGCAATCCGTTAGAACAAATGACAGTGTCATTGAGATTTTCTCGTGGCCTTTCCATAAGTACAGAAATGTAAACAGGGTTCTTGACTGACAAAGTTTCATTAACATATTTGTCCTCAACTTGTTCATTTCATGGCCATTACATTTTTTCATGTCAGTGGCATACATTGCTTTGCTGTTTTCGTACTGATGTAGTTCTGAAAATGACGAGAGTCTTGTTTGCTTATTAAATAGAGAAAGAACATCGAAGCATTGATATCAGTTATTCCGGGCGCTAGTTTTGCGACATAGAGTACATTCTTTTTTGAAAAAACACATATTTTACCCGTTTTGACAGTGCGTAGCGTTCAAGAATTCGTTTGCAGCATCTTTGGCAATGGCAATGCAGTTATTATTAATGTATTTGATCCCTTGACAAATTCTATTCCCCCCCCCCCCCCCGAACGAAATTTCTGGCTACGCCACTGCATCAGACATGTTAAAGATTGCCTGTCAAGAAGGTCTGGATCAAATGCAATAGTAAAGTTTGCATTGATATAACGTATTTGTTTTAGTGTATAACGCAACAAAGTTATGCTGCCATGGCAGAATAGCACGACAGTTAAAATTTCAACACTGAGGTGTCGTCTACTTACTTCAGTGCAATCCATTTAAACGCTCGTAGCATTAAAAATAAAATGAACAGCCTACGCATGTTTTCGAGAGCCTATCGATAAAATTTGATGCTATATTGTTCACAGAATCCTGGCTTTCTGCAATCGATAACTCCCCAAAAATGCAGATATAATTATCGCGGAATTACGCGGTCCGCTAACCGTGGTGGAGGTGTATCTCTGTACATCAAAAATTGTATTTCTTATGATGTTGTTAATGAACTGACTTGTGTTACGGCCAATGTAGAGTGTCTAGTAGTAAACCTTTTGATTGTTGTTATTGCAGCAGTTTATAGGCCAGCATTAGGACGTAAGTCCGAATTCTTTGAGTTCATGGAAACTTTTCTGTGTAGTCTACACTCAATGGGCACATCCATATTAGTAATGGGTGATGTGAACATCAGTATGCTCAGTGGCGACGCATCCAGTGAACACTTTAAAAACATGCTTCGCACTTTTGTATGCGCAAACCCGATTACGTTACCTACTGGTATTACTGGAACTAGCGCCACATTTCTTGATATCTCTATCTCCAGCGTTCCATGGGACCAGTACTTAAAAGGTGTTTTCTCCCTTGATATCAGTGATCATCTCCCGATTTTCACGTTTGCACCATTAGCTCCCAAAAAGCACAAAGGTTACGACAACCCAAGTTATCCCGACATTAACTCCACTTCGCTCAAGAATTTTTGTTCTGATACTGAACTCATAGCATGGGGACCATTTTGACGCCGAAAGTGATCCCGATCAGGGCTACCGTACCTTTGTCGACAAAATCATAGCCTGCTATGAAAAACATTTCCGTTTGATGCATAACACCAAATGAAGCAAAAGAATACGCATGCTTTGGATTACAAACAGCTTGCATAAGAGAATAAAAGCAAAAACAAAATCTACAATCCATTCATTCAATCACGTGATGCTGTCCTGCTCACAGAATTCAAATCATATCACAATATATTAAACGCTAATTTAAAAAAAAGTAAAGGTCTCCTACTATCAGTCCCTGTTTGATAAAATATACAACAGTCCAAGACAATTATGGCAGGAAATCAATAATTTGCCTGATAACTCTAAGGTTCAGTGCTCATTCATTATTACAGCTTTTGCTCAAGACAAGACGGATGAAGACGCCCTGACAGAAATGAACGAATCTTTTTCCAGTGTTGGATACTACGTGTCTCCGAATAGCCATAAAGATTCTACTAAAACACCAGTGCTAGCAAATACAAAACTGGCGAATTCAATTATTCTTTCTGCGGTCACTGCACAAGAAGTCACAAATTTCATTTCCAGAATTAGAAACAACGTCGCCGCCGGGTTGGATGACTTGAGCGCTGTTCCTATTGAGCATGTGGCGTCTAGTTAGCCTTACCGCTTACATTCATAATTAATAAAATGTTAGAGACTGGTATATTTCCCTCTGACCTTATACTGACATATATAACTCCAGTTCACAAAAGTGGAGCCGTCAGTGATATAGCAAACTACCGACCATAAACTTTTCTGCCCATCTTGTCTAAAGTTTTTGAAAATGTCATTCATACACGGCTCAAAATCTTGCTCACCAAATACCGCGTTGTGAATGATTCACAATAGAGCTTCAGAAAGGCAAATATACAGAAATTGAGTTATTACTAATCAAGAATGAAATTCTTAGCCACATTGAAAACATACTTTTTACTGTGAGTTTGTTCATTGACTTAAGGAACACATTTGTAAATCGCATATATTATGTAAATCATAATATTCTGCTGTCAAAACTGCATGACTACGGTATACGTGGCGTCGCCCATGATCTCATAAAGAACTATTTTTACAATAGAAAACTGTGTGGAAGTCGATGGCTTGTCATCTCCGACTACTGTGGTAAAACACGGGGTACCTCCGGAGTCAATTCTAGAGCCCTCATTATTTATACTTTACATCAATGAATTATGTGATGTGCCTCATTCTCTCAAACTGCTCATGTATGCTGATGATACTAATATTTTCTTTCCCGCACCAACTTCAGCCCACTTAAACACAACGATAAACAATTACCTAACTAAACTTAAACAGTGGTTCAACTCAGAATAGCCTTAAATATAAAAAATTATATATAATATTTCCCAACCTCTAAACAAACAAAGTGACTTTCAACTCACCCTAAACTTTCACGGAATGGCCCTGCAAGTTGCATCTGAAACATTTTTGGGGGTTTGCTTCGAAGAAGCAATGTCTTGGAACATGTACATTATTAAGCTCACGATTGAATTAGGCAAAGGATTTCGTTGCCTCTACAGACCGAGGTAAATAATTCCAATTAGACTAAAGAGTGCAATAGATCATGCTAATATTTACTCGCATCTTTCATATTGCACGTTAGTTTGGGGTACTACAACGACCACCAACTATAACAAACTGGAGCGGCTCCAAAAGAAGGTACTAAGAATCTTTGAGAACTTTAATGGACACCCGAGCCTATTACCCACTGGTCCCCTATTCATCAAACATAAGTTTAAAGCATATAAGCTATACGATTAAAAACTATCTCTTTATATGTATAAAAATAAACTTCCAAACAAAACAGAACATTCCCCGTATGACTACAGCATATGTAACAGGCTAATACCAGTGCCGCGTACCCATACAAATTACGGTACATCTAGGCTGGATTACTGCATACGAACACTATACAACCTCTTAAAAGTTCACAATAATTTCAGTGCCCCACTCGGCAGGTTTAAATCGGAG
Organism: Dermacentor andersoni; assembly: GCF_023375885.2. Lineage (NCBI taxonomy): Eukaryota > Metazoa > Arthropoda > Arachnida > Ixodida > Ixodidae > Dermacentor > Dermacentor andersoni. The sequence goes on from NC_092814.1 coordinate 396,626,319, forward strand.
GTGAGTGATTACCCGATGGAGCAATGAACTTTTTCTCTTTTCTCCTGGTTGCTACATTTCCTGCAGTATTTATGCATTCTGTGATAGTGTCCACCATGTATGCTGTATCTGTATCAAGCAAATTCATTTCTTCTGTACAATTACTATATGTATTTATAATTGTTCGAATTTGTGAAATCCACTGCCTGCTTGTCTCGGCAGGCCCCCAGGTCCCGTCAAGTTGTCTGTGACAGCTTTTTGCCTGGGGGCCCCCAACAAGTGTGTTGGAAATGAAGTGGATTCAGATTACCAGTCAATGGGTGATAGTGTGAGCCATACATGTGGCCAATTCTAAGACGGTAAAAAATTACCTCAGTTCATCATATTTCCGTAATGGGTGGCCGATTCCCTAACTGTGGAGTTTATTAGGTGTTTCAGTGTCCCATAAGCGCTGCCAATTGCTCCTAAGGCTTTATCGCAGGAAATGCTTCAATGCTATCGAAGGGGTAGCTATAGAGCAGGTGTATCGCTTTCTTGATAGAGAAGCAACAGTTTTACCAGCATGTTGTCACGAATACCTCTATGACCAGGTACCGAGCATGTTATCACATGCTGGCTAAGCGTACATGCTGTAGACTGCACTGAATGGTCCTCAATGAGCACATTATTTTTATGTTGAAGAGGCGACAGTGTTGGTTTTACGGCGCTTAAATAGTAAATACAAAAGTATTCTGAAGATTTATTTTCCTGATGTTTCCCTGCAAAGAATAGGGCATAGTACCCGGTTGCAAATATGATTCTTTTTGAGTGCAGGGCATCGGAATAAGAAAAGAATGGAACGGCTGCCACCAAGGACATGTCAGCACGTGACTTTGAGGCGTAGGTGTAAAATTCAGAGAGAGTGTATTTTGATTGAAGTTCAAGAAAACGCACTCGGAAGTTTACTTCCGGAGCGTGCTTCATGACCGAAGCAAACGATGGGTCGCATTCTATAATTTGACATTGCCGTAACGGCTTCGCCGGAGGCATTACACGATGCACAAGGAGTCGAGCACCCATTTCTTAACAGAGATTTCTCAACCGCAGTGAGAAGGGCCCCGTTGCTCTAGGTCAGTTATAACAAAGTGTGGCACACGAAGTATCATATATTATGACATAACAAGGATGTTGGCAGCTTGATATTGCTTTCAGAAAATCATCCGCAAAACTGAAGGAAGATTTTTGAAGGTGGAGGGACCAACCGTTTCACTCTACATAGGAATATTACACAGTGATTGTCGTGAAGACTCCAGTTGCAAGGCAGATGCCTAATGGTGCACAGCATCAAACATGTTCAGCATGCTCGGCGCTTCGAATTGATAATCTATCGCACCATAGTCTATGCGTGAACGAATCAGGCTTTCGTATAAATTTAAGAAACACTTCCAGTCAATGCCCAGTTTGATGGGTGACAATATTTTCAGTACATTTATTGATTTTAAACATTTACTTTTCAGTTACTCTATGTTCATAATGAAAGTTACTTTAGACTCTATAATTGTGCCTAAAATTTTATGTTCCGAGTTCACTGGTATCTGATGCCCGTGTACTTGTGCTTCTAGATCAGCTACCAGCCTTACCTTTCGTGTTAATAAAACATGCAAATTTCTACGCATTTATTTCAAAGGCATTTTCAGTAGCCCATTTCGACACTTTGTTCAGGGTTAGTTAAATTTGTTGCACGCACACTTAGTTTACAGGATTTCTAACTTTCTAACGTACATGCAATAGAATATAGCTGAAGGCAATGATATTTGGAGGGAATTCATCTTAACTATAAAGGGCGCAAAGATGAGCACGTCTCCCTCAGGTACGCGGGTTGCTTGTGTGAATGGATGGGACAGTGTATTACTTATTTAGACTCGATAAGTGCGATTCTGCAAGCAGACTTCTTTAATGTTTAGCATGTCCCACGGATGCTTATTGCAGACCGGTCTCGCAGGATTCCGTAACGCCACGTTGTCTGGTACGCCTTTTTCCATATCTAGAATTAGACAAGAACTGTTTACGTATGAACGCATCGTGAATATTTATTTCGATGAACACAAGATGGTTGGTTGTAGATCGGCCTTCTCTGAAACCGCATTGATGATGACCAGTTTTTTTAGATTCCAAGAAATGTACAAGACAACGATTAATCATTTTTTCGAATAATCTGCAAAGGCAATTCGTGAACGCAATCTCGTGATATCTTGTCACAAAGGAGGGGTGTTTCCCCTCTTGTGAAACTGCAATAGTCATGTCTTCTTTCCGTATAGAAGGAATGTAAGGAGCAGCCCATAAAGCATTGTAAAGTGCAAGTACTGTCATTTAAGTACCGCTGTGAAGAGTTTAAGCACGTCGTACATAATTCTGTCAGCTCCGGATGCAGGGCTAAGACAAGCATATAGGGAACCTCTCAGATCGGCGCTAGTAAAAGCGTGGTTATAAGGTTCGTAATATCTAAATTTGTGAATAATTGCCTTCTGTTGTACAATTTCTTTGTCTTTTAAGAGTGCATTGCAATAGTGAATTGAACTTGACAGGCACTCGAGGTGTTCGCTAATAGCGTCGGCCTGGTCTTCTCATGTATGTCCTTGGTCATCTACCAAAGCTAACGTCTGGGTTTGCTGCCCACTAATATTTTCAGACCACAACAAACTTTCGCTTCAGCGGGTAAGAGTTTATACTTGAAAGAAACCTCTCGCAGCTTGCCCTCTTTGCATGTTTCCTCGTCCGCCTTCCCTGTGACTTGACATGCTTAAACACAACGAGATTTTACGCAGCTGAAAATCGGTGCAATATACTCCATGCTTATTTTATTTATTTTGCGCCTTCTTGCAGTCATTATTCCACCACAGAACCCTTCTTTGAGATTAGCTGCGCTTTGTTTAAGGAATGCCTTTGCCTGCTGTTTATATAATAAAAGCAGTAAAATAGCTACTGCGTCGTCTATGATAATATCGCTGATAAAATGCCGGATCGATGCCCGCACCGTGACCAAATATTACGAAGACGAAGCCCGATGCACACATTTGTGTACATCTATTTACACGGGGGAAAGTTAGTGGTAATCCTGGAGGCAGGTACAAAGGTCACAGCTCCAGGAGACCATCTACCACTTCCTCTTCCTCTTTCGCGCATGGTCCTGTCCAAATGCGCTGTAACAATTGGTTCTTTAATTAAAACACAACCAATCTCCGAATGGTAGTTCCCATCCAAGAATACACGAAGGACAGTTTTTCGTTTAACAAGTTTATTGTCACAGCGACGTGGTCATTACCGAAAGCATTGTTGATGACACTCCACTTATTGAGATTGTGAAGGAGGCCTCTGGCATTAGAGTGCAATATTTCTGTATACATTGAAAAGGTGGTTTTTGTGCTGTGTTTCAGAGAGAGGGATAAATTAGCTCACAGAGCCCTTTCCGGGGCCGTGAAATGATGCGGTCGAGAGATGCGCACCACTCCTTAGGCGCTAGTTGCGACGCCTGGCCGTGAGTCGTGTCCATAGCCTCTTGCGGGGTGCGAGACACCCACTCTTGCGAACGGTTTCTTAGCGGGTCTCGTCTCTAGAGATGAAACCCTGGAGGTCACCAGCCCAGTACTTGATGGGGCTTTCTTGATGGAGCAACGCAAGCTGCATCCGCGGAGGCGGCGGGTGGCGTCTCCGCGGGCTCACGGCGTGTGGGCCTGACAGCCGTCGGGGGACGTTGTGGCGCTGCCCCATGACGCGCAACTTCGGCAAAGCTGTTTTTCGGCAGGTGTAGCACCTTCGTGCCTCTTTAAATGGAGTATTTCCTTTCACATTCACAGTTGCGATTTCTTTTTATTTGCGTGATAGGCAGGACCACGTGAAAGCGCCGTGCTCCCCCCATCACAGCTCACAGAGTGGGCAGTGTTTGTACAAGTTTCAGAGGAGTGTTCATGAGCACTGTTTTTCCCACAAGTTTGTTGGCCAGAGCAGTTCCGTAATCTGTAGCCGAATCACTGGTACTAAAAGCATCGCGGAGGATTTGGAACATACGGTATAACCCAGATCTTCACATACACGGCATTGATTGTTTCGGGCAGCACACTTGAGCCGAAAGAGCGAATTGAGTGCTTTCGGTGTTTCACGTTGATCAAATTTTGCTCTTTCCAACCTTCCGAAAGTGCAGCCTTGGTCAGTTCAAGCAGATCATCATCGCAAACAACGCCGCCGATGGTGTTCATAGTTCGATGTGGGGTCACGGTAATTGGAATGTGCCCAATATGAAGTCCTAGGGTGGGATGCCGCAAAATGTATAAAACAGCTCCTGCAAATACCAGCTGTAGGTTACTACTATAACCAAATATGGTATACGGAAGGTTGGCTACCCACGCAAGGCTAACCGTCGCTGCCTCGAAAATCAGAAGTAAAAGGAAGACTGGAGAACGCAGGTAAGATTGCAAGTGAGAGAGAAAGTCGAAGATTGAAGGAAGGGACAGGAAGAGGGCTACCGATTTCCCCTGGATGGGTCAGCCCATGGTTTCCGTCTACATGAAACGGAGGCCGAAGGGGTTTGTTGCTTCTGCCGAGGGGCTTTAAAGGTAGAGACACCTGGCATCGGCTAAACCTCCAGAATCCCCTCTTCCCTGGACATGGCTAAGCCACGTACTGTTAAACGCGGGAGGATATAACCCCCATGTGCTTAGGTCCATGGTGTCGCCCCTGCGGTGAAGAGCAAAGATGACAGAACTATATATTCAATTACCCACCACGTCAACCAGTTCCTAAACACATCGGCGCCTCTTTACGTAAGGGCACACTCACACTTTCGTTTAATTAGATTCTACAATATCCTGTCTTACTTTGGTACACAGTACTTTCTAATGAATCCCGTCGTGTTTGGCCCTTATGATATAGGTAAAATTATTCACAACCTATCATCCTGGTGCAGAACCAACGACAATAATTCGAAGCTTCTTATAAACACTAAACATGTGTGTTCGATTTTCCTGTATTGCATTTTTTTAGGTCACTTCATGATGGACATATCATACACATTGAAAAACCGGCAAGCTGCTTCTGCTTCACAACTCTGGCAACACGCATTACCCATGTCACTATCGGCCAATATCTCAAGTCTGTCCCATGTAAAATATTTGAGCACACAATTTCTCCCGATTAACAAGCTTTCTTAGTTCAAATAACTTATTTCAACATCGGCAACAGGGTTTCCTGGAATACGTTTTGGGTCAAACATAACTAGTTACAGTTGCTTACGGCCTGCGTAAATTCCTTGAATCTGGCTTCCTCATTCATTTTACATTTTTGGATGTCTCGAAAGCTTTCGATAAAGTTAAACAACCACTACTGCCTAACTTCAGCCCGTTGAACACTGACACAGTCTTACACTGGGTTACACCATTCCTCTCTAACAGAACTAACTCCGTTACTGTTGATTATGATAACTCACCTGTGGCGTTGAGAATCTCAAATGTACCTCAGAGAGCAATTCTAGGACCCTTGATATTTTTAGCTCATAATATTTCTTCACAAAATGAAATCTCTGCCTCTCTTTGCCACTTTTCTTGACGACTGTGCAATTTAACAAAAAATTTCTTCCGACATTGATACTATTATTTTAAAGAGCGACGTAATTAACATATACACTTTCTTTTAATGATTCCATAATATCCGATCTTGCTTCTTACGTAGGTGCACAGTACTATGGAACTGAACATAGCGAAATGCAAATTAATCAGAGCTTCTCACAGTATAGCCCTCTCTGCAAATAAACCCCTTAAATACATGTTGCTATATTCTGTAACTGCCTATATTTACATCGGAGTTGACATCCCTAGCAATCATTGTACAAAACTGTGCATTGACTCAATAATCACTACAGGCCACCGTTTGCTTGGTTGTCCTATACAAAACTTTTTACTTCCTCTTACAGCTCTTAAAAGGCCACTATACATCATTTATATTCGCCCTGCCCTCTATTGGCCACATCAGCGCACGACCCCAGTCACATTACACTAATCAATGAGCTTGAAGCGGTGCAAAGTCACTCAGCTCGCTTTCAATAAGTGTAACTTGAAAAATATGTTGCCTTATAAAGACAATCCACTTGTAGAAACACTAGGCTGCTGCTTTCACATTGTACCCGTTTTGCTCATTGCGAGGAAGCCGGCCATGCATACCGCCGATGGGCATGCCGCGATTACGGAGTACGATGGTTTGCCTTGAAGGCGCCGCGCCAACAGCAAGGCGAACAGCCTCGTTTTATAGCCGACGACCTCGCCGCCACTCAGTTAAGCCCTCGATGACCGTCGCATTGGCCGATGGCAGACCACTACCTGTCGCCGTAGAGCACGCTGGTTCATTCTTAGGATGGTACCTTCAACCCTACCCGGAAAACTAAAAGGAGCAACTAATGGAGGTGCGGTTTCTGTACGTTGAAATGCCGAAGAACCTCCGCCGACGACGACGATACTTCAAGAACTATCTCGTCGACATAGCAACCACACACCGCCAGCAAGACGACGCCTGGAAGCCAAAAATAAGCCGACAGAAAAGGTCCTGACGATGCTACGAACCAGCCAGAGGTCTACGTGACGCAGCTGGGATCCGACGCCAAGACCTAACCGCAGTGTAAGGCCTAGAACTACCGGCCTTTATATTCTGATTGATGATCAAAATCTCGCTGCTCTATTCGACAGAAGAGCCGGCTACTCTGTCGTCAATGCACCCTTGGCCGGCAAGTTGAGGGAACTCAAGACGTGGTGCGAAAGCCCTGAAATCCGGACATCTTGAGAACGCCTCATAATGCCGACCGGAATCTGCATGGCAAGGGTTACCGTTCATGAATGGACTTAGCGTGCTACTTTTGTTATGTTGGAACAGTTCTCAGGGGACATAATTCTCGGCCTGGTCTTTGGGCGCCGACATGGCACCGTCATTGGCTTAAATTCTAACGCGATAAGTCTGTTACCAGATCAAGCAATACCACCAGAAAGGACTGTCAGTCGTGTGCTAAGAGCACATGAAGATCAAGTCAGAACACCGCCTTGCACCGGCATCATTATTTCCCTAGCCGCAGAATTATTAACAGACATCGAAGCCATCGTCGAGAACGACGAACAGCTGCTGCTCTATCATGAAGTCGGCGTTGCAAGGAGTTACGCACACGTAATGTTGAACTTTACCCAGCCTATGCGCGCCTGGAAAAGAAACGAAGATCGCATATATGGAAGAAGTTACAGCAGTAAGCGATGGACTTGTACTCTTGGATTCCGCCATAACTACAATGACGGTGCGCGTTCCTGAAATACTTTTCGATATTAATCCCTGTTGTCCGAGGCATGAGTAAGAACAGCTCAAGCTTCTTTTCCAGCAACACAAGGCGTGCTTTTTGACATCATCAAAGATTCAACAAACACCACCTGCTAAGCATCGCATAATAACCGACGAATCCACTCGACCACTACGTCAAAGCCTGTGTGGAGTTTCAACAAGACAGCGAGAAACTATAAAGCAACAAGATGACAAAATGCTGTTGAACGAAGTCATGTAGCTAACAAATTGCCCATGCACGTCTCCTGTGGTCTTAGTGAAAAGGTAGGATGAAACTCCGTGGTTTACCCGCCACGGTTGCTTAGTAGCAATGGTGTTGGACTGCTAAGCACGAGGTCGCGGGATGAAGTCCCGACCAGGGCGGCCGCATTTCGATGGGGGCGAAATGCCAAAACACCCGTGTATTATATTTAGGTCACGTTGAAGAACCCCCAGGTGTTCCAGCTTTCCGGAGTCCGCGACTACGGCGTGCCTCATAATTAGATCGTGGTTTTGGCTCATCAAATCCCATAATTAGATTTTTTAAACTCTGTGGCTCATGTCGCCTGAACGAAGTCACAAAGAAAGATGCACACCCCTTCCAACTGATAGATGACGCACTGGACCGACTCTGCAACGCAAAGTTTTCTTCCATGGAACTTAAGACGCGCTACTGGCAAATCGAAGTCGACGGGATAGTACGCAGAAGATCGCAGAAGAATCGCCAGATGGCCTCTGTCAATTCGAGGGCATGCCATTTGGCTTCTCTCAGCACCCGCAGCTTTCCAGTGCGTAAAGGACACGGCGTAATCTTGCTTGAAATAGCAGACCTGTTTGCTCTATCTTGATTACGTCGTCGTTTTCACCTCGAACTTTGACAATCACCTTAAGCGCCTTGCCACAGTACTAGAGTCCATCAAGTCATCTGAATTTAACCCTGAAGCCAGAGAAATGCCGCTTTGCTTAAGGAATCCTTCTGTCTCTTGGCCACGTCATCCGCAAGTCTAGAGTCCTTGCTTGTCCGAAGAAAAGAACTACCGCTGCAAACTTTCCGCAGCCCGTCGACAAGCCAGTGCGCCGGTCGGCGTGCCAACTATACGAGCTTTGTCAACAACTTCGCACGCATCGCCGACCCTCTGACTCTTCTCATGAAATCCGACGTCGAGTTTAAGAGGGAAACACTCAAAGTCGAGACATTTGACGAATTAAAATGACGCCTGCAGCCACTACCTGTAGTCGCCTACTTCCACGAAGACGCCGATACCGTAATCAACACCGTCGCAAGACGCGTAGGCCTCGGCGATCTCCTAGACCAGAGGAAACACGAACTTGAAACAGTCCTATTTATGCTAGCCAATCGCTGTCTGAATTTGGGTTACGACGAAATTTTGGATTTACCTATACGGCAGGCCATTCAAAGTTGTGAGCAACCATCACGCACTATGTTTTCTAGTCAACTAAAAGGACCTTTCAGCACGTCCAAGACGGCGGAGCCTGCGACTGCAAGAATTCGACATCACTGTGATATACATGTTCGGACGAAAACACTCCGAGGCCGACTGCTTGTCCCGCTACCGCAAGCCTACTAGGATGACGACTATTTACTAGGGATAATAAGTGCCGACGACTTCGCCGAGCAGCAGCGAGCCGACCCGGAGCTGAGTTGCCTTGACAAGTTATTACAAGGGAAGACCGAATTTATCCCAAGGGTATATATACGCCGATTCTCCTCATTTTCGTTTGCAAGACGGCGTGCTCGTAAAGAAAAACTTCTCGCCAGTACGGGCCAACTGTAATCTGGTTGTACATTCAGCACTGCAGTCAGATGTTCTATGGGCCTTTCATGATGACCCAATGGAAGGCTACCTCGTGTCTGCCGCATGCTCGCGAGGATTCAGGAGAGGTATTATTTCCCACACTTGAACGCCGACGTCGCCCATTGCGTCAAGACCTGCTGAGAATGCCAGCAACGCAAGGCACCCCGCTAGGCCAGCAGGTCTGCTACAGCCGATCTGGCCCGCTCGCTGACCGTTTCAGCAAATCGGAATGTACTTGTTAGGTCCCTTTCCGACGTAAACATCCGGAAACAAGTCAATCGTTGTGGCCACCGACTACTTTACCCACTACGTCGAAACGAAAGCCCTGCCGCAAAGTAGTGCATCGGAAGTAGCGAAATTCTTCGTTGAAAACATCCTGCTGGGACACGGGGCGCCACAAGTCCACATCACCGACAGAGGAACGGTTTTTACGCCTGACCTTACTAAGGCTATCCTGCAATGTAGCCATACTAGACAACGTAGGAGAACCACCTACCAGATGCAGACAAATGGTCTAACGGAACGCCAGAAGAAGACTTTCGCCGACGTGTTAACATGTACGTCGAGATCGAAAACAAGACCTGAGATTCCATCCTCCCGCGATCGACGTTCGCTTACAACACGGCAGTGCAAGAGACTGCCCAGATGGCGTCGCTCAAGGTGGTTTACTGAAGAAACCTGGTGACAAGGCTGGAGGCAACGCTGCCGCACGTAACGGACGAACACAACTTCGACGTCGCCGCCTATCCCCACGCGCCGAATAAGCCCAACAACTTGCATCAAGAACCTCCGCATCAAGAACCAGGAAAGGACGGACAGCCAACACTACATTCTTCGACGATGCTACGTGGAATAGCATCCCGGCCACCGTGATTGGGTTTGGACCCCGATCCGCCGGCGACGACTTAGTGAGAAACATTTGCGACGCTAATTCGGACTGTGCAAGATCATCCGAAGTATCGGTGCACTGGACTATGAAGTCGTGTCGTAAGGCATTACCCAATCACACTGGCGCCACTCGTAACATGAGGTACTTCATGTTGTGCGCTTTAAGCTCTTCTCCCAGCGACGAACCCTGTGCCTTTCTTTCCTTGTTCTTTTCATTACTACGCGTACTAGTAAGTTCTTGCTCTCATGTTTGTAGCATCGGGACGATGCTTTTTAAGAGGGGAGCATTGACACGTGTACCTATTTATCCTTTTTAGGGCGACTGCATTTGACCTGCAAACAACCTAATGTTATCGTTCAGCGCGAGAAGCGCCGGCCTTATTTGGAACCAACCGGAATATTATCTTTGATTCTATATGTTGTGTATGTTCTCAACGAGCCTTGTGCAATAAGAATGTATGTGCGACACGAATTGTATAGTACTTTCTGGAAGGTACGCGGACACCAGCCATTACGCTGGAACCTTCAACGAGGCATGTATAAAAGCCGACGCGCTTGACCGGAAGATCAGATTTTTGATGATCGCCAATTGTGTTCGCCGCTATAGTGTGCTTTCAACGTCACTTGCTTTGAGGGGCACAAGTTCGCCCAATAAAGAGTTAGTTTCGTCCTTCACAGTTTCGATACTCTGTTTTTGACCATCACTACAACGTGGAAGTATGCACAAATTTTAGCTGCGAGTTTCGACGTAGTTTCATTTGTATCACTGCTATTCCCGTGCTGAGGAATAGGACGAAGCAAACCGGACGCCCGCGTCACCAATTATGTGGCGTCTAAAGGGTGTTTTGATGCCACATTTATTTGGGGAGCTGGCCTGGCCATAAACGCGGGCGTCTTGACGAAGGCTTAAATATAGCGAGTAAGGCGACCATCTGGCCGGGCGTGCCAGCTAGCGCGTTTAGTTTCGTTTTCCATTTACGATGGCGTGCCCGGCCTCCTTCGTCCTCGTCATCACCGCTGGAGAGCTGGTACTGCAAAGTTTTCACCGTTACTGCAAGTTGGCAATATCGAAGTGTATGATGGCAAGTGATAACCATGGGCCCGAAGTGGTTGAAGCTAAATCGGAATGTTGTGCAGTAATTGTCGACCAATAAATGGCTGCTCATACCTGTCCATAGACAACCTTCATAGCACATTAGCGGGTGGCAGCTAACGAAATTCATTGTCGGCGGCACTAGATATCTATAGGATATTGTATACACGGTAGTACCGCCACATAATTCAAAGACGTAGGTCGGCTACTTCATCAACCGCCTGCTGTTTGAGGCCAGCTATGGTTCTGAAAACAATTATGACAGGTACAGTCATTCTACCTGCTGAGCTGCATTTCTCAAAGTAGTTTGTAGTAATTTCCCAGTAAATAACACATTTGATATGTGAATTATTATAGTTTGATATATGTTAGCTTGAATAATTTAAGGACCATAAAGAAAGAGCGCATGTGAAGCCCGCTGTCGCTGAAAGTCCATTTAGTAGAAATTGATGGGAAGTTTGATCGCGCATTAAAATGGTTCGAAGTTCCAAGGTCAAAGGGACACAAACGTCGAATGATCTTTTCTTTATTTTAAGTGTGCCGTGTGCTTCATTTTAAAATTTATTTGAGCTAAAAATAGTAGCTTTATATATACTGCAATATATTCTACCCTGTAACATGTATGCTGTTTCATCCATTGCTGGTACTAAGGCTTTGGCAGCATGGTTACATGCTTGTGTAATGCTATGAAAATCTGAAAACTTGGGAGTCAGCATACGGCAATGTGCATATGTGTATTTGAAGGAGATGTTTCTCAGCTGAACAGATTACGCGCTAACGTTATGCAACGCAAGTTAAAGAAGCAGTACAGCGAGAGTGTGAAAATATTTAGAAAATAAATTTTCTTATGCGTGAATGCGCTACGTTGTGCAAACAGTTATGAAAACAATTTCTTCTTCAGAACAGATCCATTACAATGTTCGATAGTAAACATACGTCGGCATATGTACCATCAGGATGTAGCATGAGACATGGCAAAAACTTGCGTGCACAAGGATCTGTTACATTGGCAAGACACTGTCCAACATATTTGTTTTATTAAAAAAAAGCAAGAATAATGTACAGCACATTACTAATCAGACGTTTTTATTTGAACCCTACTCAGTTTACCTTGCAAAATTAAACCCATGATACCTATATTATGCAAAGTGCGATGACTAGCCACCCATTATTGCGAATTGGCTGCAATTCTGCAGAAAACCTAGTTTGTGGCTATGCCATCGCGTGGACGCTAGATTCCGTGTAAATTTTTCTTTCCTTTTTCGTGCTATGCTGTGTACGTATTATTTAGTGATCCTTTCGGTTCTTTCCTCTCGCAGCATTCGACGAGAGCGAGCTGAACGCTTTTTTCTATGAAGGTGAGTGCGGCACATTGGGCGAAACTTCTGATTAATTGAAAGTGAGCGTCACGCTTAGAGTGCACTAATGTAGTCGCCGAGCTCCAGTACATCGGATTAATGCAGCGCTGAACAATCGGCGCGTGCAACGTTTAATATCGCATAATTCCTCATCGAAGAGAGTTCTGATGTTCCGCGCTACGAAGCATCAGCCTAAGCTATTCTTCCGACCTTGATTCACCGTCTTCCAGCAACGGGCAATGAACACACACTGTGGTGGGCTAGCGGATTCTCTTAATGCTCCGGACCTTATTGCATTTTATTTCGTGGGAAACGCATGGCGTTATGCAATATATTCGCGTTATGCCATGTTTTTTTAAACAATGTGAAGATGCATTCTCTTTTTGAAAAGGAATAAAATTAATCGCAGGTTCGTAGTGTAAGCAGATGTATAATTCAATCAATGCACATGCATTCATGGATCCGCAATTCGCATCCGTAGGAGAAAAAGCTGAAATTTGAGAAACACATGGAAGCAGAGCGCATCCTATGAATTTCGTGTTTGTGTTCGTCTTTCTTACAGTTTGTGCTTTCTTGTAGCATCATTAATTCGATTTCCTCGCCATTTTATGTCAAAGTGGAAGCCCTGACGTCGCTAGAAGTTCGAGGAAGCAATGGGTACTTTTCTAGTGTATGGTGGAACGTACTCTTTCCTACAAAACTTTTCATATTATAAATTTCGATCGCAGTAGGCGGAAAATAACTAACGTTTTCATATTCTAATAATAACATAAACTTACTTTAAGGCTGACAGTTTCGCTTGCGCTGGAAATAAATTTAGGCAACGTATAATAAGCCACAAGTATATTATAGATAGAAGAAGCGATGTCGCAATTTCTAACTTAATTGTTCTCGTAATAAATTTCCTTTCCTGCCATCTAGTGCTCTCCAACTAACTCAGCTTCGGGACTTGTCACTGCCCTCAGCTTTGCTTTGACCCATCGGTCATGGTGGTTGAACAAATTTCTTGATTAGGCATATCCTTCTGTTTCATTCGCCCCAATATGTAAAAGAGATTTCACATGATGTAAACCTTCAGATACAGAGCCAGTGTTTGATAGGTCCTTTTTCCAGCCTGCACCGGCTCGAACTTTGTCTCTTGCTACCTGTCAAGACTTCTTTTGATCCCTTCACAGTAGTCAATTTGAATGTTTTCCTTCCTCTCTGTCAGTAAATCTTGTGATTCAGCGGGGACACACCACTGCGAAATCGGTTTCGTTGTCCAGTTACCAAAAAGTGGTGTACATTCCAGACCAGTTATGCAAGCGGTTGTGATGAGCTACCACTGTTTCAAGACATCACTTACCTCCTCGAAGGAAATTTGGGCACATGTTGGTTTATTGCTTCAGATCCAAAATGATTCGTTCAGCGAATTTATCAGCTGCTGGATGTTACAGGCCTCTCAAAATAAGTGCCACTGCACGTCGTTTTGGCCACTCCTGCAGTTTATTGCTGCGAAATGCCTGGATCATCATCCAATAACAAGACTCTGACACTATAAATCATTTCGTGTCGGAGCAAAAAGATAATGCTTTTGCTGTCCTTTCTTCCTGGCTTCGCTACTACCATCCTTGCGCATTCGTCATCGGAAACAAGAAACGCTTGCGATTTCTTTACAGTTTAAGCCTTCTTTCAGAGCTAAGTGATGTCCAAGTGGAAAACTTCAAATAGTGCTCCCGACTGCTTCGGGGATGTCGTTTGTTTTTTTTGTTGCCTAAATTTCGCCTTGTAGCGCTGAAAATTGTGACTTGACTGACCAAACTTTCTGGCGTCTTTTTTCACGCCAGGCCATTTAAAAGGTTCTCCAAAATTTATCAGATCCGCCTGAATAAGGGCTATTATGTTAGAGATCCTTAATTTTCTGCACCAGAGTGGGAAGAACTGCGACTTTCACTTCACTATCGACTGAAGTGTTCTGGTTCCTTCCCAAACAGCGTTCATTGCATCATGGCGAACTGTGGCAGTCACGGCCGCTGGCGAATCGCTGACATCGCATCAGCACCTTCAGGTGCGGGGTGACAGTGAGGTGATTGGCGACGAGGGGAAGCCGTGCGACGAGTATCATAGGGTGGTGACTGCTGAGCTGGTATGCCAACACTTGTGTAGACTTCCGATGGCACCTGTTGTGGCATACGGAATGGTCGGAAGCCGCAGCAGAGGGATCGCGCGGCGCGCATAAAAGCCGGGAAGCGCCGGCTGTAGAAGCGCGCTACTAGTCGCGGGCTACCGTGGGCGTAGCATAGCAGCGTCGTTTTAAGCAGTGCGCCAAGGATTTTTACCGTGCTGCTGTGCACCGAGAAAGGGAGTCACCAGCTGCCGAGGCAAAGGCGGAGGAGAGAACACCGTCGGGCGAGGCGCTTAAGGCGGTAGAGACAACCCCGGCAGATGAAGCGCCCGTATAGCGGCTTCAAAACACGTGAGCGGCCTGGCCATGGCAGCCGGCGGACACGGAGATGGTTGAGCTTCAGTCACTTGCTCTTGAATCATCTGACGGATCGCTAGAGCCAAATAGTGAGAAGGCTTCTACGTGGTCGGCAGAATGGAAAGATGTGCGCAACCTCCTCGTGCCAAATTATTTTATCGGCGTCAGCAAAGTTCTCTGGTTGTCGCCAATTACCCATGCTGCTAGCGAATCTTCTATGGGTGGTGGGCGCCGAGCTAAGATGCCTTCTTTCCTCAGCTCGTCAAAACTTTGGCAGAAATTGGTAAGTTCGGCCACGGTACGCGGATCCTTCGCTAACAACACTTGAAAGACGTCCTCATCAATACCTTTCATGGTGTGTTTTAGCTTGTCCTGTTCGGCCATTGACGGATTCACGCGCTTACACAGGTCAATGAAATCTTCGATGCAACTTGTGAGAGTTTCACCCCACGCCCCGTAATCGTTGTTGAGCACAAAGTTTGCGAACAGCGGAACGCCTGAACACTTCTGTGAAACTTGTCTTGAATACGCTCCCTGTTGTGAAATTGCTTTCGTGGTTTCTGAACCAGAGGCCCGCGACGCGGTTTAAGCAAAACAGCGCGTTGGGCAATTTGGTGGCGTCGTCCGACTGGCGTCACCCGTTTGTACGATGACAACCCTGCTGAGGTCCATCTGATGCTTCCTGGCGGAGGCCTACGCCATATTGTGAGGGAAGAGATAGCTGCCGGGACCTGCCCGCAAGTCCCAATCCCACACCCTATCCCTACAGCAACATATGCTCAGGTTGCCTCTATAGTGCCACCCTCACAGCGCTGCCTCTCGCTACAAGGTGCAAACGCGCGGCCGCTCGCTACAAGCTCAAAACGCGCCGTCTCGCTCCAAGCTGCAAACGGGCCATCTCGCTTCAAGCTGCAAACGTGCTGCCTCTCGCTACTAGTTTCAAGCGCGTTGCTCTATCTACTATAGTTGCAAACACGCTGCCTCTCGCTACAAGGTGCAAACGCGCTGCCTCTCGCTACAAGCTTCAAACACGCGCCCTCTCGCTACAAGGTACAAACGCGCTGCCCCTCGCTACAAGGTGTCATCGCGCTGCCTCTCGCTACAAGGTGCAAGCGCGCTGCCTCTCGCGAAAAGATGCAAAGCCACTGCCTCTCTCTACAAAGCGTAAACGCGCTGGCTCTCGCTACTAGGTGCAAACGCACTGCCTCTGACTACAAGCTGCAAACACGCTGCTTCTCGCTACAAGGTACAATTGCGCTCTCTCTCTCTCTACAAGATGCAAACGCGCTGGATGTGACTACAAGCTGCAAACACGCTGCTTCTCGTTACTAGGTGCAAATGCACTCCCTCTCTCTCAAAGGTGCAAGCGCGCTGCCTCTCGTTACAAGGTGCAAACAGCAGCCTCTCACTAAAAGGTACAAACGCGCGGCACTCGCTGCAAGCTGCAAACGCGGCGTCTCGCTACAAGCTGCAAACGTGCTGCCTCTCGCTGCTAGTTGCAAACGCGTTGCTCTCGACACTATAGGTGCAAATGCTCCGTCTCGCTACAAGCTGCAAACCTGCTGCCTCTCTCTACAAGGTGCAATCGCGCTGCCTCTCGTTACTTGGTGCAAACGCGCTGCTTCTCGCTACTAGATACAAATGCGCTGTCTCTTTCTATGAGATGCAAACGCGCTGCCTCTCGCTACAAGCTTCAAACGCGCTGCCTCTCGCTACAAGGTGCAAACGCGCGGCCGCTCGCTACAAGCTCAAAACGCGCCGTCTCGCTCCAAGCTGCAAACGCGCGATCTCGCTAAAAGCTGGAAACGTGCTGCCTCTCGCTACTATAGGTGCAAGCGCGCTGCCTCTCGCTACTATAGGTGCAAACGCGCTGCCTCTCGCTACAAGGCGCAAACGCGGTGCCTCTCACTACATGGTGCAAACGCGCTCCATCTCGCTACAAGGTGCAAACGCGCTGCCTCTCGCTACAAGCTGCAAACAAGCTGATTCTCGTTACTAGGTGCAAACGAGTTGCCCCTCGTTACAAGGTGTCATCGCGCTGCCTCTCGCTACAAGCTTCAAACGCGCTGCCTCTCGCTACGAGGAGCAAACGCGCTGCCTCGCGCTACGAGTCGCAAACGCGTTGCTCTCGCTAATGTAGGTGCAAACAGGTTGCCTCTCGCTACAAGGTGCAAACCCGACGTCTCGCTACAAGCTGCAAATGTGCTGCTTCTCGCTACTAGTTCCAAAGGCGGTGCTATCGCTTCTATAGGCGGAAACGCGCTACCTCTCGCTACGAGGCGCAAACGCGCTGTCTCCCACTACAAGGTGCAAACGCGCCGTCTTGCTACAAGCTGCAAACGCACTGCCTCTCGCTACTGTAGCTGCAAACGCGCTGCCTCTCGCTACAAGGCGCAAACCCGTTACCTCTCGCTACAAGGTGCAAACGCGCTGCCTCTCTCTACAAGCTTCAAAGGCGCAGCCTCTCGCTAAAAGGCGCTAACGCGCTGCCTGCCGCTACACGGTGCAAACGCGCTGCGTCTCGCTACAAGCTTCAAACGCGCTGCCTCTCGCTATAAGGTGCAAACGCGCTGCCTCTTCCTACAAGCTTCAATCGCGCTACCTCTCGCTATAAGATGGAAACGCGCGGCCGCAAGCTACAAGCTGAAAACGCGCCGTCTCGCTACTAGTTGCAAACACGCTGCCTCTCGCTACATGGCGCAAACGCGCTGCCTTTCTCTACAAGATGGAAACGCGCTTCCTTCTCTCTACAAGCTTCAAACGCGCTGCCTCTCGCTACAAGTTCCAACCGTTGCTCTCGCTACTATAGGTGCAAACGTGCTGCCTCTCGCTAGAAGCTGTAAACGCGCTGCCTCTGCCTACAAGGTGCAAACGCGCTACTTCTCGCTACAGGGTTCTAGCACACTGCCTCTCTCAACAAACTGCGAACGCGCTGCCTCTCGATTCAAACTGCAAACGCACTGGTGCTCCCTGAAAGCTCCACACTCGCCGTCTCTCGCTACGAAATGCAAATGCACTGCCTCTCTCTACTAATTGCGAACGCGCTACTTCTCGCTACAAGGTGAAAACTGGCTGCCTCTCGCCACAAGCGGCAAACGCGTGGGCTATCGCTACTGGCTGCAAACGCACAGTCTCTCGCTACAATTTACAAATGCGCCACCCGTCGCTACTGGGTGCAAACACGCAGCCTCTCGCTACTAGTTGCATACGGGCTGTCTCTCGCTAGAAGCTGCAAACACGCTACCGCTCCCTGCAAGGCGTATACGTGCAGCCTCTCGCTAGAGGGTGCAAACGCGCTGCCTCTCGCTACAAGGCGCAAACGCGCTGCTTCTCGCTACAAGCTTCAAACGCGCTGACTCTCGCTACAAGGTGCAAATGCGCCATCTCGCTACAAGCTGCAAACGCACTGCCTCTCGCTACTAGTTGCAAAGGCGGTGCTCTCCCTACTATAGGTGCAAACGCGCTGCCTCTCGCTACAAGGCGCAAACGCGCTGCTTCTCACTACTAGGTACGAACGCGCTGCCTCTCGCTACAAGCTGCAAACACGCTGCCTGTCACTACAAGTTGCGCATTCGCTCCCTCTCGCTACAAATTGAAAACGCGCTGCCTTTCGCTACTAGGTGCAAACCTGCTCTTTCTTGCTACAAGCTGCAAACACGCTGCCTTCGGTATACTAGCTGCAAACGCACTGTCTCTCGGTAAAAGGTGCAAACGCGCTTTCTCCCGTTACTGGGTACAAATACGCTGCATCTTTCTTCAAGCTGCAAACGCTCGCTACAAGCTGCACACGAGCCATCTCGCTACAAGCTGCAAACGCGCTGCCTGTTGCTACTAGGTGGAAATGCACTGTCTCCCACTAGAAGGTGCAAACGCACTGCCTCTTACTACAAGCTGCAAACGCGCTGCCTTTTGCTACTAGGTGCAAACGCGCTGTCTCTGACTAGAAGCTGCAAACCCGCTGCTTTTCGCTACTTGGTACAAATGCGCTGTCTCTCTCTACAAGATGCAAATGCTCTGCCTCTAGCTACAAGCTGCAAACATGCTGCTTCTCGCTACTAGCTACAAAGGCGGTGCTCTCCGTACTATAGGTGCACACGCGCCGTCTCGCTACAAGCTGCAAACACGCTGTCTCTCGCCACCAGGTGCAAACGCGCTTTCTCCCGTTACTGGGTACAAATGCGCTGCATCTCTCTTCAAGCTGCAAATGCGCTGCCTCTCGCTACAAGGTGCAAACGCGCTGCCTCTCTCTACAAGCTTGAAACGCGCTGCCTCTCGCTACATGGTGCAAATGCGCTGTCTCGCTACAAGCTGCAAACGCGCTGCCTTTCGCTACAAGGCGCAAACGCGCTGCCTCTCGTTACTAGCTGCAAACGCGCTGCCTCTCGCTACAAGCTGCAAACACACTGCCTGTCGGTACAAGTTGCAAATGCGCTTCATCTCGCTACAAATTGGAAACGAGCTGCTTTCGCTACTAGGTGCAAACCCGCTGTTTCTCGCTAGAAGCTGCAAACACGCTACCTCTCCCTGCAAGACGTATACGTGCAGCCTCTCGCTAGATGGTGCAAACGCGCTGCTTCTCGCTACAAGGCGCAAACGCGCTGCCTCTCGCTACAAGATGCAAACGCGCTGCCTCTCTCTAGAAGCTTCAAACGCGCTGCCTCTCGCTACAAGGTGCAAACGCGCCGTCTCGCTACAAGCTGCAAACGCACTGCCTCTCGCTACTAGTTGGAAAGGCGGTGCTCTCCCTCCTATAGGTGCAAACACGCTGCCTCTCACTACAAGGCGCAAACGCGCTGCCTCTCGCTACAAGCTGCAAACACGCTGCCTGTCGCTACAAGTTGCGAATGCTCTCCATCTCGCTACAAATTGCAAACGCTCTGCCTTTCGCTATTAGGTAAAAACCTGCTGTTTCTTGCTACAAGCTGCAAACACGCTGCCTTCGCTACTACATGCAAACGCGCAGTCTCTCGCAACCAGGTCCAAAGGCACTTTCTCCCGTTACTGGGTACAAATGCGCTGCATCTCTCTTCAAGCTGCGAACGCGCTGCCGCTCGCTACAAGCTGCACACCCGCCGTCTCGCTACAAGCTGCAAACACGCTGTCGCTCGCTATTAGGTGCGAATGCGCTGGCTCTCGCTACAAGCTACAAACGCGCTGCCTCTTGCTACAAGCAGCAAACGCGCTGCCTTTTGCTACTAGGTGGAAACGCGCTGTCTCTGACTAGAAGCTGCAAACACGCTACTTCTCGCTACTTGGTACAAATGCGCTGTCTCTCTCTACAAGATGCAAATGCTCTGCCTCTCGCTACAAGCTGCAAACGTGCTGCTTCTCGCAACTAGCTACAAAGGCGGTGCTCTCCCTAGTATAGGTGCACACGCGCCGTCTCGCTACAAGCTGCAAACGCACTGCCTCTCGCTACTAGTTGCAAAGGCGGTGCTCTCCCTACTATAGGTGCAAACGCGCTGCCTCTCGCTACAAGGCGCAAACGCGCTGCTTCTCACTACTAGGTACGAACGCGCTGCCTCTCGCTACAAGCTGCAAACACGCTGCCTGTCACTACAAGTTGCGCATTCGCTCCCTCTCGCTACAAATTGAAAACGCGCTGCCTTTCGCTACTAGGTGCAAACCTGCTCTTTCTTGCTACAAGCTGCAAACACGCTGCCTTCGGTATACTAGCTGCAAACGCACTGTCTCTCGGTAAAAGGTGCAAACGCGCTTTCTCCCGTTACTGGGTACAAATACGCTGCATCTTTCTTCAAGCTGCAAACGCTCGCTACAAGCTGCACACGAGCCATCTCGCTACAAGCTGCAAACGCGCTGCCTGTTGCTACTAGGTGGAAATGCACTGTCTCCCACTAGAAGGTGCAAACGCACTGCCTCTTACTACAAGCTGCAAACGCGCTGCCTTTTGCTACTAGGTGCAAACGCGCTGTCTCTGACTAGAAGCTGCAAACCCGCTGCTTTTCGCTACTTGGTACAAATGCGCTGTCTCTCTCTACAAGATGCAAATGCTCTGCCTCTAGCTACAAGCTGCAAACATGCTGCTTCTCGCTACTAGCTACAAAGGCGGTGCTCTCCGTACTATAGGTGCACACGCGCCGTCTCGCTACAAGCTGCAAACACGCTGTCTCTCGCCACCAGGTGCAAACGCGCTTTCTCCCGTTACTGGGTACAAATGCGCTGCATCTCTCTTCAAGCTGCAAATGCGCTGCCTCTCGCTACAAGGTGCAAACGCGCTGCCTCTCTCTACAAGCTTGAAACGCGCTGCCTCTCGCTACATGGTGCAAATGCGCTGTCTCGCTACAAGCTGCAAACGCGCTGCCTTTCGCTACAAGGCGCAAACGCGCTGCCTCTCGTTACTAGCTGCAAACGCGCTGCCTCTCGCTACAAGCTGCAAACACACTGCCTGTCGGTACAAGTTGCAAATGCGCTTCATCTCGCTACAAATTGGAAACGAGCTGCTTTCGCTACTAGGTGCAAACCCGCTGTTTCTCGCTAGAAGCTGCAAACACGCTACCTCTCCCTGCAAGACGTATACGTGCAGCCTCTCGCTAGATGGTGCAAACGCGCTGCTTCTCGCTACAAGGCGCAAACGCGCTGCCTCTCGCTACAAGATGCAAACGCGCTGCCTCTCTCTAGAAGCTTCAAACGCGCTGCCTCTCGCTACAAGGTGCAAACGCGCCGTCTCGCTACAAGCTGCAAACGCACTGCCTCTCGCTACTAGTTGGAAAGGCGGTGCTCTCCCTCCTATAGGTGCAAACACGCTGCCTCTCACTACAAGGCGCAAACGCGCTGCCTCTCGCTACAAGCTGCAAACACGCTGCCTGTCGCTACAAGTTGCGAATGCTCTCCATCTCGCTACAAATTGCAAACGCTCTGCCTTTCGCTATTAGGTAAAAACCTGCTGTTTCTTGCTACAAGCTGCAAACACGCTGCCTTCGCTACTACATGCAAACGCGCAGTCTCTCGCAACCAGGTCCAAAGGCACTTTCTCCCGTTACTGGGTACAAATGCGCTGCATCTCTCTTCAAGCTGCGAACGCGCTGCCGCTCGCTACAAGCTGCACACCCGCCGTCTCGCTACAAGCTGCAAACACGCTGTCGCTCGCTATTAGGTGCGAATGCGCTGGCTCTCGCTACAAGCTACAAACGCGCTGCCTCTTGCTACAAGCAGCAAACGCGCTGCCTTTTGCTACTAGGTGGAAACGCGCTGTCTCTGACTAGAAGCTGCAAACACGCTACTTCTCGCTACTTGGTACAAATGCGCTGTCTCTCTCTACAAGATGCAAATGCTCTGCCTCTCGCTACAAGCTGCAAACGTGCTGCTTCTCGCAACTAGCTACAAAGGCGGTGCTCTCCCTAGTATAGGTGCACACGCGCCGTCTCGCTACAAGCTGCAAACACGCTGTCTCTCGCTATTAGGTGCAAATGCGCTGGCTCTCGCTGCAAGCTACAAACGCGCTGCTTCTCGTTACAAGCTGCAAAGCGCTGCCTTTCGCTACAAGGCGCAAACGCGCTGCCTCTCGTTACTAGGTGCAAACGCGCTGCATCTCCCTACAAGCTGCAAACACGCTGCCTGTCGGTACAAGTTGCAAATGCGCTCCCTCTCGCTACAAATTGAAAACGCGCTGCCTTTCACTACTAGGTGCAAACCTGCTCTTTCTTGCTACAAGCTGCAAACACGCTGCCTTCGGTATACTAGCTGCAAACGCGCTGCCTCTCGCTACCAGATGCAAAAGCGCTTTCTCTCGTTCCTGGGTACAAATGCGCTGCATCTCTCTTCAAGCTGCAAACGCGGTGCCGCTCGCTAGTAGTTGCAAACGCGTTGCTCTCGCTACTGTAGGCGCAAACGCGATGCCTCTTGCTACAAGGCGCAAACGCGCTGCTTCTCGCTACAAGGTGCAAACGCGCTGCCTCTTTCTACAAGCTTCAAACGCGCTGCCTCTCGCTACAAGGTGCAAACGCGCCGTCTCGCTACAAGCAGCAAACGTGCTGCCTCTCGCTACTAGTGGCAAAGGCTGTGGTCTCCCTACTATAGGTGCAAACGCGGTGCCTCTCGCTACCAGATGCGAACGCGCTTTCTCCCGTCACAGGGTACAAATGCGCTGCATCTCTCTTCGAGCTGGAAATGCGCTGCCGTTCAGTACAAGCTGCATACGCGCCGTCTCGCTACAAGCTGCAAACGCGCTGTCTTTCGCTATTAGGTGGAAAGGCGCTGCCTCTCGCAAACGCGTGCCTTTAACTACAAGGTGCAAACGCGCTCTTTCTCGCTATTAGGTGCAAATGCGCTGCCTCTGACTACAAGCTGAAAACACGCTGCTTCTCGCTACTAGCTTCAAATGCGCTCCCCCCGTCTAGAAGGTGCGAATGGGCTGCGTCTAGCTACAAGGGGCAAACGCGCGGCCGCTCGCTAAAAGCTGAAAACGCGCCATCTCGCTACAAGCGGCAAACACGCTGCCTCTCGCTTCAAGTTCGAAGCGTTGCTCTCGCTACTATAGGTGCAATCGCGCTGCCTCTCTCTACAAGCTGCATATGCGCTGCCTGTCGGTACTAGGTGCAAACGCGCTGCCTTTCATTACAAGCTGCAAACACGCTGCTTCCCGCTACTAGGTACAAATGCGCTGTCTCTCTCTACAAGATGCAAACGCGCTGCCTCTCGCTACCAGCTTCAAACGCGCAGTGTCTCGCTACAAGGTACAAACGCGCGGCCGCTCACCTACAAGCTGCAAGCACGCTGCTTCTCGCTACTAGTTGCAATTGCGCTCCCTCCCTCTACAAGGTGCAAACGCGCTGCCTCTCGTTACAAGGTGCAAACGCGCTGCCTCTCGTTACAAGGTGCAAACGCGCCGCTTCTCACGACAAGGTGCAAACGCGCTGGCCCTCGCTACAAGGTTCAAACGCGCGGCCACTCGCTGCAAGCTCAAAACGCGCTGTCTCGCTACGAACTGCAAACGCGCCGTCTCGCTACAAGCTGCAAACGTGCTGCCTCTCGCTACTAGTTGCAAACGCGTTGCTCTCGTTTGTATAGGTGCAAACGCGCTGCCTCTCGCTACAAGGCGCAAACGCGGTGCCTCTCGCTACAAGGTGCGAACGCGCTGCCTTCACTACTAGCTGCAAACGCGCTTTCTCTCGCTAGCAGATGCAACGCGCTGTCCCTTCTTACTGTGTACAAATGCGCTGCGCCTCTCTTCAAGCTGCAAACGCGCTGCCTCTCGCTACTAGCTGCAAACGCGTGGCCTATTGCTGCTGGCTGCAAAGGCACTCTCTCTCGCTGCAAGTTGCAAACACCCTACCTGTCGGTAGTGTGTGCGAACATGCTGCCTCTCGCTACTAGCTGCATACGGGCTGTGTCTCGCTACTATAGATGCAAACGCGGTGCATCTCGCTACAAGGTGCAAACCTGCTGATTCTTGCTACAAGCTGCAAAAGCGCTGCCTTCGCTACTAGCTTCAATGTGCTGTCTCTCGCTACCAGGTGCAAACGCTCTGTGTATCGTTACTAAGTACAAATGCGCTGCACCTCTCTTCAAGCTGCAAACGCGCTGCCGCTGGCTAAAAGCTCACACGCGCTGTCTCGCTACGTGGTGCCTCTCGCTACGTGCTAGAAATGCGCTGCCTCTCGCTAGTAGGTGCGATCGTGCTGCCTCTCAATAGAAGGTGCAAATGCGCTGCCTCTCGCTAGAAGCTGCAAACGCGCATCCTCGGGCTACAAGGTGCAAACGAGCTACTTCTCGCTACAGGGTTCTAGCACACTGCCTCTCGCAACAAACTGCTAACGCGCTGCCTCTCGCTTCAAACTGCAAACGCACTGCTGCTCCCTACAAGCTCCACACGCGCCGTCTCTCGCTACAAAATGCAAATGCACTGCCTCTCTCTACTATTTGCGAACGCACTACTTCTCGCTACAAGATGCAAACTGGCTGCCTTTCGCAAAAAGCTGCAAACGCGTGGGCTCTCGCTACAAGTTGCAAATGTGCTACCTATCGCTGCTGGGTGCAAACACGCAGCCTCTCGCTACTAGCTGCATACGGGCTGTCTCTCGCTAGAAGCTGCAAACACGCTACCTCTCCCTACAAGGCGCATACGTGTAGCGTCTCGCTAGATGGTGTAAACGCGCTGCCTCTCAGCAAAATATGCAAACGCGCTGCCTCTCGCTACTAGATACGAACGCGCCCCTTCTCGCTACGAGATGCGAACGCGCATCTTCTCGCTACAAGCGGGAAACGCGAGCTTTCTTGCTACAACCAGCTAAAGCGCTGCCTTTCGCTTCGAGCTGCAAACGTACTGTCACTCGCTAAAGCTGCACAGGCGTCGTCTCGCTACAAGGTGCAAATGCGCTGCCTCTGGCTACAAAGTGCAAGATGCAAACGCGTTTCCCTCGCTACTATAGGCGTAAAAGCGCTGCCTCTCACTAGAAGGCGCAAATGAGCTGAGTCTCCCTAGAAGATGCAAACGCGCTGTCCCTCTCTAGAAGCTTCAAACGCGCTGCCTCTCGGTACAAGGTGCAAACGCGCCGTGTCGCTACAACCTGCAAACGCGCTGCCTTACGCTACTAGTTGCAAAGGCAGTGCTCTCCCTATTATAGGCGCAAACGCGCTGCCTCTCTCTAGAAGGCGCAAACGCGCTGCCTTCCGCTACTAGGTACGAACGGGCTGCCTCTCGCTACAAGCTGTAACCCCGCTGCCTTCGCTACTACTTGCAAACGCGCGTTCTCTCGCTACCAGGTGCAAACGCGTTTTCTCCCATTAGTGGGTGCAAATGCACTGCATCTCTCTTCAAGCTGCAAACGCGCTGCCGCTCGCTACAAGCTGAAAACACGCCGTCTCGCTACAAGCTGCAAACGCGCTTCCTCTCGCTACTAGTTGCAAAGGCGTTTTTCTCGCTACTATAGGTGCAAACGCGCAGCCTCTCACTACAAGGTGCAATCGCGCGGCCGCTAGCAACAAGCTGAAAACGTGCAGCCTCTCACTAGTAGTTGCAAACGCGTTGCTCCCGCTACAATAGGCGAAAACGCGTGGCTGCTCACTACAAATTCAACTGCGCTGTCTCGCTACATGGTGCAAACGCGCGTCCTCTGGCTACAAGGTGCAAAAGCGCTGCCTCTCGCTACCATGAGCAAACGCGTGGGCGCTCACTGCAAACTGAAAACGCGCCTTCTCGCTCCAAGCTGCAAACGTGCTTCCTCTCGCAAGTAGTTGCAAACGCGTTGCTCCCGCTACAATAGGTGAAAACGCACTGCCACTCGCTACAAAGCGCAAACGCGGTGCCTCTCGCTACAAGGTGCGAACGCGCTGCCTCTCGCTACAAGCTGCAAAGACGCGGCTTCTCGCTACAAGCTGAAAACGCGCCGTCTCGGTACAATCTGCAAACGTGCTTCCTCTCGCTACTAGTTGCAAAGGCGTTTTTCTCGCTACTATAGGTGCAAACGCGCTGCCTCTCGCTACAAGGTGCAAACGCGCAGCCTCTCACTACAAGGTGCAAACGCGCTGCCTCTCACTACAAGGCGCAAACGCGCGGCCGCTAGCTACAAGCTGAAAACGCGCTTTCACGCTACAAGCTGCGAATGTGCAGCCTCTCACTAGTAGTTGCAAACGCGTTGCTCCCGCTACAATAGTTGAAAACGCATGGCTGTTCACTACAAACTCAAAGCGTGCCGTCTCGCTACAAGTTGCAAACGCGCTGCCTCTCGTTAAAAGTTGCAAACGCGCTGCCCCTGCTACATGGTGCAAACGCGCTGCCTCTCGCTACAAGATGCAAACGCGTGGCCGCTCGCTACAAGATGCAAACGCGTGGCCGCTCCCTACAAGCTGAAAACGCGCCGTCTCGCTACAAGCTGCAAACGCGCTTCATCTCGCTAGTAGTTGCAAAGGCGTTTCTCTCGCTAATAAGGGTGCAAACGCGCTGCCTCGCGCTCAAAGGCACAAACGTGCTGCCTCTCGCTACAAGGTGGAAACGCGCTCCCTCTCACTACAAGGTGCAAACGAACCGCCTCTCGGTACTAGGTGCAAATGCGCTGTCTCTCGCTTGAAGGTGCAAACGTGCTGCCTATTGCTACAAGCTTCAATCGCGTTGCCTATTCCTACAAGGTGCAAACGAGCCGCCTCTCGGTCCTAGGTGCAAATGCGCTGTCTCTCTCTACAAGATTCAAACGCGCTGCCGCTAGCTACAAGCTTCAAACGCGCTGCCTCTTGCTACTATAGGTGCAAACACGCTAAATCTCGCTACAAGGTGCAAACGTGCTGCCTCTTGCTACAAGCTTCAATAGCGCTGCCTTTCGCTACAAGGCGCAGAGGCGCGGCCGCAAGCTAGAAGCTGAAAACGCGCCATCTCGCTACAAGCTGCAAACGCGCTGCCTCTCTCTACTAGTTGCAAAAGCGTTGCTCTCGCTACTATAGCTGCAAACGAGCTGCCTCTCGCTACAAGGTGCAAACGCGCTACCTCTTGCTACAAGGTGCAAACGCGTGGGCGCTCGCTGCAAGCTGAAAACGCGCCTTCTCGCTACGAGCTGCAAACGTGCTCCCTCTCACTAGTAGTTGCGAACGCGTTGCTCCCGCTACAATAGGTGAAAACGCGCTGCCAATCGCTACAAGGCGCAAACGTGGTGCCTCTCGCTACAAGGTGCGAACGCGCTGCCTCTCGCACCTCGGTGCAAACGCGCTGCCTCTCGCTGCAAGGTGCAAACGCGCTGCCTCTCGATACAAGGTGCAAACGCGTGGGCGCTCGCTGCAAGCTGAAAATTCGCCTTCTCGCTAGAATCTGCAAACGTGCTCCCTCTCGCTAGTAGTTGCAAACGCGTTGCTCCCGCTACAATCGGTGAAAACGCGCTGCCACTCGCTACAAGGCGCAAACGTGGTGCCGCTCGCTACAAGGTGCGAACGCGCTGCCTCTCGCTACTAGGTGCAAACGCGCTGCCTCTCGCTACAAGCTGCAAACGCGCTGCCTCTCCCTACAAGGAGCAAACGCGTGGCCGCTCGCTACAAATTCAAAGCGCGCCGTCTCGCTACAAGCTGCAAACGTACTGCCTTTCGCTACAAGGCGCAAACGCGGTGCCTCTCGCTGCAAGGTGCAAACGCGCTGCCTCTCGCTACAAGTTGCAAACGCGCTGCCTCTCGCTACAAGGTACAACGCGCTGCCTCTCGCTACAAGGTGCAAACGCGCTGCTTCTGGGTACAAGCTTAAATCGCGCGGCCTCTCCCTAAAAGATGCAAGCGCGCGGCCGCTCGCTGTAAGCTGAAAACGCGCCTTCTCGCTACAAGCTGCAAACGTGCAGCCTCTCACAAGTAGTTGCAAACGCGTTGCTCCCGCTACAATAGGTGAAAACGCGTGGCCGCTCGCTGCAAATTCAAAGCGCGCCGTCTCGCTGCAACGTTCAAGCGCGCTGCCTCTCTCTAAAAGATGCAAACGCGCTGCCTCTGGCTACAAGGTGCAAACGCGCTGCCTCTCGCTGCAAGGTGCAAACGCGCTGCCTCTCCCTACAAGGAGCAAACGCGTGGCCGCTCGCTACAAATTCAAAGCGCGCCGTCTCGCTACAAGCTGCAAATGTACTGCCTTTCGCTACAAGGCGGAAACGCGGTGCCTCTCGCTGCAAGGTGCAAACGCGCTGCCTCTCGCTACAAGTTGCAAACGCGCTGCCTCTCGCTACAAGGTACAACGCGCTGTCTCTCGCTACAAGGTGCAAACGCGCTGCCTCTGGGTACAAGCTTAAATCGCGCGGCCTCTCCCTAAAAGATGCAAGCGCGTGGCCGCTCGCTGTAAGCTGAAAACGCGCCTTCTCGCTACAAGCTGCAAACGTGCAGCCTCTCACAAGTAGTTGCAAACGCGTTGCTCCCGCTACAATAGGTGAAAACGCGTGGCCGCTCGCTGCAAATTCAAAGCGCGCCGTCTCGCTGCAAGGTTCAAGCGCGCTGCCTCTCTCTAAAAGATGCAAACGCGCTGCCTCTGGCTACAAGGTGCAAACGCGCTGCCTCTCGCTGCAAGGTGCAAACGCGTGGGCGCTCGCTGCAAGCTGAAAACGCGCCTTCTCGCTACAAGCTGCAAACGTGCTCCTTCTCGCTAGTAGTTGCAAATGTGTTGCTCCCGCTACAATAGGTGAAAACGCGCTGCCACTCGCTACAAGGCGCAAACGTGGTGCCTGTCGCTACAAGGTGCGAACGCGCTGTCTCTCGCTACAAGCTGCAAATACGCTGCTTCTCGCTACTAGGTGCAAACGCGCTGCCTCTCGCTGCAAGGTGCAACGCGCTGTCTCTCGCTACAAGGTGCAAACGTGCTGCCTCTTGCTACAAGCTTCAATCGCGCTGCCTATCGTTACAAGATGCAAACGCGTGGCCGTTCGCTACAAGATGCAAACGCGTGGCCACTCGCTACAAGCTGAAAACGCGCCGTCTCGCTACAAGCTGCAAACGTGCAGCCTCTCACTAGTAGTTGCAAACGCGTTGCTCCCGCTACAATAGGTGGAAACGCGTGGCCGCTCGCTGCAAATTCGAAGCGCGCCGTCTCGCTGCAAGGCGCAAGCGCGCTGCCTCTCTCTACAAGATGCAAACGCGCTGCCTCTGCTTACAAGGTGCAAACGCGCTGCCTCTCGCTACAAGGTGCAAACGCGTGGGCGCTCGCTGCAAGCTGAAAACGCGCTGCCACTCGCTACAAGGCGCAAACGTGGTGCCTGTCACTACAAGGTGCGAACGCGCTGCCTCTCGCTACTAGGTGCAAACGCGCTGCCTCTCGCTACAAGCTGCAAACGCGCTGTTTCTCGCTACTAGGTGCAAACGCGCTGCCTCTCGCTACAAGGTGCAAACACGCTGCTTGTCGCTACAAGTTGCGAACGCACTGCATCTCGCTACAAATTGCAAACGCGCTGCCTTTCGCTACTAGGTGCAAACCTGATGTTTCTTGCTCCAAGCTGCAAACACGCTGCCTTCGCTAATAGCTGCAAACGCACTCTTACTCGCTACCAGGTGCAAACGCACGGTCTCTCGTTACTGCGTACAAATGCGCTGCACCTGTCTTCAAGCTGCAAACGCACTGCCGCTCGCTACAAGGTGCAAACGCGCTTCCTCTCGCTACAACCTTCAAACGCGCTACCTCTCGCTAAAATCTGCAAACGCGCTGTCTCTCGCTTTTAGGTGCAAACGCACTGCCTCTCGCTACAAGCTACAAACGGGCTGACTCTCACTAGTAGGTGCGAACGCGCTGCCTCCCAATAGAAGGTGCAAACACGCTGCCTCTCGCTGGAAGCTGCAAACGCGCTGCCTCTGGCTACAATGTTGAAACGCGTTACTTCTCGCTACAAGGTTCTAACGCACTGCCTCTCGCAAGAAACTGCGAACGCGCTGCCTCTCGCTTCAAACTGCAAGCGCGCTGCCGCTCCCTACAAGCTCCTCACGGGCCGTCTCTCGCTACAATATGCAAATGCACTGCCTCTCTCTACTAATTGCGAACGCGCTACTTCTCGCTACAAGGTGCAAACTGGCTGCCGCTTGCGACAAGCTGCAAACGCGCTGCCTCTCACTGCTAGGTGCAAACTGGCTGCCTCTCGCGACAAGCTGCAAACGCACTACCTGTCGCTACTGGGTGCATACAGGCTGCCTCTCGCTACTAGGTGCATACGGGCTGGCTCTAGCTAGAAGCTGCAAACCCGCTACCTCTCCCTGCAAGGCGTATACGTGCAGCTTCTCGCTGCATGGTGGAAACACACGGCCTCTCGCTACTGGCTGCGAACCAGCTGCTTCTCACTAAAACATGCAAACGCGCTGCCTCTCGCTACTAGGTACGAACGCGCCCCTTCTCGCTACGAGATACGAACGCGCTACTTCTCGCTGCAAGCGGCAAACACGATGTTTCTTCTACAACCAGCTAACGCGCTGCCTCTCGCATCAAGCTGCAAACGCACTGTCACTCGCTAAAAGCTGCACACGCATCGTCTCGCTACAACATGCATGCGCCAGATATGACACAGGACCGAGCGAGGCGGGCTGCGGATATGAAGCTCGCGTGCTCGTCGACCCGTCTATTTTGAATGTAGCCCGTTCTTTTGGGGCTGCCGGCGTTCTCTTGTGTTCCGTCTGCATTTCGACATGGCACGGCTGCGCTACTCGACTAAAGCAAGGTGAGGAATTTTGTTTGACCGTCTGCAACGCACTTCAAGCATATTTAGGCTTACTGCACAAACTGAACCTATATAGTGACGCAGTTATTGAAAAGCAGCTCCGCCCTCCAGGCCTAGTTAATTTGAGTGAACTACTAGTACTGGGAGATGTTTTCGACGCTTCCTGTGAGCCGAAGCATTATTATAACTTATTTCGGTAGCTTTTGGGCACGCTCGCCGCACCTGGCTTTGTGACGAAAAGCACCTCGGCCGTGTGCGCAGTTTCCCGTGTACTGAATCTTACCGGGACAAGTTTTGGCGCTTTCTCTCACCCCAGACATTATTGTAACTAATTTCTCTACTTTTTGGGGTGCTTTTCAGGCACAGTGGCCGCGGTCGGCGTAGTGGCGCAGTTAGCGAAAAGCAGCTCGGCTGTGTGCCGCAGTTAGTTTCGCGTGTACTGAATCTTACTGGGAGAAGTTCGTGACATATTCTCTGGCCCCAAAAATTATTTTAATTCATTTCATAACTTTTTGGGATACTTTTGAGGCATGCTCGCCGCGCCTGGGGCTGTGAATCTGTTAGCGAAAAAGGAAGCCGGCCGTGGTCAGTTAGTTTTGCGTGTACTGAATTTTAGTGGGACAAGTTTGTGACGCTTTGAATGGCCCTGAAAGAACATATACCTCATTTCGATACTTAGGCTTCTTGAAAGCGCGTCGAGCGATTGCCGAGAGTGTGTTTCGCAAGCAACACACGGGAGTGTGTTGCTTGCGCCGGCAGGGCGCGTAAAGGTAACGCCCAGGAGCTCAAGAACCTGACATTTCTGTCTTCTGAGCGACTGAAAACAGGCTTTGCACCCAGGAATCTGTGTTCAGTGCGACTAGAAAGTATTCTACGAGCGTGTAACAAGGTCTGGCTGAGAGTTCTGGTAACTTCTGTGTACTTGGCGTACCATCGCGTCGACTGAGGCGAAGTTTTGGAAACGAGCAGTCACCCGTGTATTTGTGTTCTTACAGTCAAGAAGTAATGCCCGGGAATGGAGGGATGCTTGAATATCGGATGTTTTCTTCAGATTTTATGGCATTGTTTGGGAGGAGTCTTTTTGCTGCGAAATGTATGTAAATGTGAATTTATCTGTAATGCCGCTCATCCACCACTTACGCACGTTTCGCCTCTACACGCAATATTCCTGTTAGGTCATTATACCAAAATGATACATGCTTGTAATTAAATTTTTTTTTCAGGTTATGGCATCCAGTGGGGCTTCGTACGGCAAAGACTGCTGCTTACTCTTTGCCACAACTTTGGATGAATGCACAAGAAGCGCGGAACGAGCAATTATATAGAACAAAATAAACATTTTATCATTTCAGAAGAAGTCTTGCGTTTTCTTTGTGAAATTGCACGTGACACAAATTCGGTGGAGGCTTTAAAGATCGTTCGCAATCAATTTGACCATGTAAATTACAGATGTCGCAGTTTCACGAGTACCGAAGTACGTTTCCGCTACATTTCTTCTGCGCTATGCGCACACGCAGAGCCATCTTGCGGCAAGCACAGAAGACCCCCTCCTCGCAATGTACGGCGCTGCCCCGATACGTGGCGCGCCACTCGCCCCATGATTAAGGTCCCTCTATAATTTCTAAGGTAGCGCCATCTGCCGCGCGCGCCACCTAGGAAGTTCCTGTAGCAGACGGCGCCCACGCTAAACCGCGGCGCCGCGGCATTCGTGAGGTGAAAAAATATCTGCATACACGCGGAAATAAAACCTTCTGGTGCCTGACTGTGGCGAAAAACGAAAGAAGGACCCGAACTGCTAAATTTAGTCCTTTAATTTCAAATAAGTGCTCCAAGAAAATAGCTCAAGAGAGCGTAATGAGGGCTTGATCGCCTCGATTCCGCGTGTTTACATTTCGTTCGTTTGCGCTCAATCGCCGCGCGAGCCTTGGTGATTGCTTACGCTTAATCCCGTATGCTCTGTGAAATCTTTTGCATGCAAGTGTGCTGCGTACACATAGCGCTTGCATTGAACGAGGAAGTCGTGTAAAAATGAAGGCTGACAGTCGCTTGGACCGGAAAGCTTTCGACATAACGTCGCTCAAACGTGCGATTCTCAAAGCGCGCGACCCTCACGGCAACTAAACAACATCCTGTGTGTTTGTGGAAACGAGTGCGCCAACAGTTTTCTTGGCGCTGAGTGTGTCTGTCGTGTAGCGATTACACGACGACTGCTGTGTCTTGTGGTTCAATGCTACGAGCCAGTGCAACTGTCGTGACATGATGAAGAGGTGGTATGGATCGTGTCAGCGTGTCTCCTCGATCGTGTTCGGGCTGCCAGCGCGATCTAATCTCGCGGCACACCAACATCGAGCGTAGTGTGTGGGCGTGTGTGAATGTGGTTGACTGTTCTCGTGAACCGTGCGACGTCGCCGCGTAAACTCGAATCATGACGCGCATTGTTGTGTTTATCCTTTTTCGCCTCCGTGCACCGCTAAATCCCCGTAAGAATTAGAGGGCCCTTATACGAAACACACGCGGATTGACCTAGCTATTACTGCACTGTGTTTTGCTGGCAATCCGCGCATCGCTTGTGGCGTTTTTCTTATGTTCATTTGCAGTTGTGTGTTTTTCATCAGTAAAATGGCATTGCCGATTACTGAAACATCTTCGAGTGCAAGGGAAACTTGGAAGGAACGAGCTCGCAGCTGCATGTAATGTACTTTGATATACTGTATTACGCTTTATTATTTGACGGCCAGTAGCTGTGGCTATGCAGTATTCGTTTTTAAAAACAGAGTAATGCAGGCACTTAGCAATATATTTATTCACATATGCAATGCACAAAATACGATTAGGATATTGGAAATTACATTTTGGACATGTTGTAAAGCGCAGTTAACAACGCGCGCACAAACACAGGAAAGTGTAAAAGTAGAATTCGCTGCTGAATTTTATTTTTTATCGCACGTAACGCAATGCGGATATTTGTCAGCGAGTTAATGCGTTTCTGCCCCGCTATTTACTTGCATGCTAGGTCATACTGCACTTGCTAAGTCAACGGGCTCGTAATGCACTAAAATCAGTAATCTCCACAAACTTCGGCCGTCAACATTCATGCGCGCGAATGAAATAATACTGCAGCTCTGCACACACAGGTGTTTACTTTCTCTCGCACCTTCGTATCGCTCTACGTTACTTTCCTCGCATAGTCGTGCAGTTACCGACGGTTCAGTCTTTCCGTCCATTTCTATGCAACCAGAATTACCTTCTGGTTAGGTTTTGTTTGCTGCGCGGGATGCAAAATAACTTCTTGTCGTCCTCCGTCTGATCTCGGCACCCATCCGCACAGCAACAAGGCATTTCGGTCCTTCGCATCCTAGGTCATGCCGATCTATTCAGCGGGCTCACAGCGAACTAAAATAAATAATCTCCACAAACTACGGCCCTCAACATTCATGCACGCGAGTGGAATACTATCACCGATCGACACACGCACGTGTATACTTTCTATGGCACCTTTGTATCGTTGTATGTTACTTGCCTCGCATAGTCGTGCTGTTACCGACGGTTCAAAGTCTGTCCGTGCAATTCTGTGTAACCATACTTTTCGTCTGGTTAGGTTCTAGTTGCCGCGCGCGATGCAAAATAACTTCTTGCCATCCTTCGTCCGGTTTCGGCACCCAACCGCACAGCAACAAGGCATTTCCGACCTTCCGGAACGAAATTATCGCAGCGATGTGCAAAGCAGTACAACAGGCGAAACGCGCGCTCTTCGCCCGGCGCGCAGGAACTTTCATGGCGGCAAAGGGGCGGAGCAAGGTCACATGTCACCGATCAGCCTATCGCAGGCGTTGTCGGCTGGATCAAAGCCCGGCGGTACTTTTAAATGATTGAGGGATTTTACCCATGATCGCGTCCGCCTTCATGGCGCATCGCGGCCCGGCTGTTTCGCTCGCGTAGATCGTTTGAGTAGGTGGTGCGAACGGGGTGCGATAAGGCTATCGCGTTCCACTCTTGAAGGCGAAGCTGAAGCGTCCTCCAATTTTTTCCCCTGCGCTATGCATTTTCGTTGACCGCGCGAGCTGTTGCCTCGTTCGCGCAGCGCTCGATGTGGCGCGCTGTGCCCCGAAGATGTTAGCGATGATCAGTGAGAGTAGGGAAGACGCCGCCGTTCAGGTAACGGCGGATTTCAGCGGTTGTCAATAGGACGAAGAGGCCATCTCGTTTTCCTACTGAATAATTATACTTACCTGTTGAAAGCAAGCGGGCTATGAGGTAGCCTTGACAATGTTGCACCTGGGAAAGAATGTGCTGATCGCTTACCCCCTTGCGCCAGCTCGGACTTCGGTTGGGGCCGAGAGCTGTAAATGGCGCCATAGTTGTGATGACGGCACGAGTCCTGCAAAAGTAGACTTTGCGTCCCTTTGCCTCGACTATGTAATGAGGCGAACGACCTCGGCAAACTTGCTCCAGGAGCGTAAAGATACGACTATTGTTTTGCGAAGCCGCGTACGTCGTTGGCTGAGCATGGCAAAGTAAATTGCCGCTACAATACAGATCCAAGTTTGGCGGGATGTGGTTGAAGATCCGCCTCATTGGCAAGGTGGTCGAGTGCAGTGATTTTATAGTGTCCGAAACGCTATTTCTAATATGTTGAAGACCAATTCTAGGACGCCGCCGTGGTCGCTTATTAGCTTTGGTGTTGCGTTGTCGTGGGCTCAAAGCGCGGCACAGCCGCCCAATTCCTATGGGGGAAATGGAAAACACCCCTGCACTTGGATTTAAGTACACGTTAAAGAACCGCAGGTGGTCGAAATAAATTCGGATCCCCTTACTTCTGCGCGCCTCCTACTCAGATTGTAGTTTTACCACGTACATGTCCATAATTTTCTAAGTCCGCGAAAACGGCTACTATTGTTGACAGACGCTTTAGATGACTGTAAAAAGTTGGCGAGGATAAAACAGAGACATTTCAAGATAACACATGCACGTTGACCGTTTTAAATTCCCATTGAAGAGATTCCATCAGGCGATGGAATGTCCCTGCTATGACACATATGCCGAAAGACATTACCTTAAACTGGCGTAGGCCATGTGACGTCAGAAATGCCCGGTCTGTTATTGGACGAAAAATGCTTCGTGCTTTCAGTCATCGAGCGCACCATCGATGCGCCCTATGGGTAACATGCCTTTTTCGCGATTTCGTTCAGGTGACGCTAGCCTAGGGAAACGGCGAGACGGCGTCGCCTTTCCTTTCCTGATATGAATGTCGATGCGCATGGGCTCGGAGCTATCTCGATAATATGTTTGGCCAGCATCTCGTCGTCTTTTTTGAGTACGGTGACCCGTTCACCAGCCGAGTGCGTGATAGAAAGCGACGGAAGGGCCTGGCATCGCATGAATGTATGCGCTGCTACACAATGCAGGCCTGCCGTAATCGACGAACGCGGATGTCAAAAAGGCCGCAGTGTGAAATGAAGAGGTGACTGAGGCCTTCGGAGCGCGCAGGGGCGAAATCCGCACAGATCACTGGGCAAAAGAGTCGTATGGCACTGGATTGCTTACAGTGACATTGTCAGGAGATGAAGGAGCCACAATAACCAACGCAGAAATTTGACGGTCTTACAGAGAAGAAAGAGATGAGAAACCCACCCAATCGTAGCGATTGCTACAAAGGAAACTCACAAGGGTTCCTCGAAAGAAAAGTTTCGCAGTTGAACATAAATTCATTCTGATTCGGGAATCGAACGCGCGACCACCGCCTTTACGGGGCAGCCGTTCTACCATCTGAGCTAACCAGGCGGCTAGCAGATGGCAGGACGAAGTGGAATTTATCGACAACTCGAAGCAAAGGCAAGAGTTTGGTGTAATGGTTCGGCGGAAACCCGCAAGGCGGATTAAAGTAATTAATAACGGGCAAATTGGAGACATCCACCCAATCATAGCAATTGCTACAGAGGAAACCCATACGCTACGATTTGGTGGATGTCTCATTTTGCCTTTATTATAATTACTTCCATCCACCTTGAGGGTTTCCACCGAACTATTACGTCAAACTCTTGCCTTTGCTGCAAGTTATTGACAAATAATTCGACTTCACCCTGCCGTCTGCTAGCCGCCTGGTAAGCTGAAATGGTAGAGCGGCTGCCCCGGAAAGGCGGTGGTCCGAGGTTCGAGTCCCGGACCAGGACAAATTTTTCTTCAACTGCGAGGTTTTTCTTTTGAGTGGGATTTCTGGGATTGAGTGGATGTGTCATTTTCTCTTGAATAATTACTTACCTCCACCTTGCGGGTTTCCGCAGAACTGTTACGTCAAAGAAGATAAAGTTCTCAGCGTCGTGCCGAGCGGCAATATATCATAGAGAATCTCCAATGCTGATAATTGGTACAAACATGCGGATTTGGCAAACTACTACAACAGTGTGAGGAAGGAGAAGTTTTGTTCGGCAGCAGCTGCAATTATCTTTTTGTTCACGTAATCACCTTTAGGAACATGAGAATATTGCGAAAGAATAACATTGGTAGCGGAACAACGTCAGCGGAGCGTAAGTGGGCTGGAACATCGCCGCCGTCACATAATCCGTATAGAGGGCAAGTTGCGCAATGCGAGGCTGGTAAAACATGCTAATAAGGGCTGATTTAGTTGAAAAGAACTTGAGGTCGAGTATGACGTCAAGAGGGTGCCGCTGTACCGCAGCAAATAAAAAAGACGTCAAGTGGCTGGCGATGCACACACTTGCGGTGCAGATTCTAACAACGTAAGCCGAACTGCCACCAGAAACTCGCAAGATTCCATGATGCGCAGGGGACAGTACTTTGGGAAGCTGAAGTCGTATATCGTCGCTCTTGAAGGGTGCCTTTCCACCGGTGTCGATAGGGGCAAGAAGGTAATGCTCTCTAATCCAGTGTCCATTAAGCTGCGGCGAGTAGGTGCTGTAAGAAAAGAAATGGGTCATGCTGCAAAGGCAGCATCACCTGCTGCAGCCTCAGACTGTAGCTTTCATCAGCCAGCCAGCCAAATGAGTTGCCCTGTCACAATATTCAAAACAAAGAAGCAATGGTAAAATATAGTGCCTAGTTTGTTTATATGGCTTTTCAAAGGGACGCCTAACTTGACGCCTGTCAAGAAGAGTTAGAAAAGGCACTGTATTTGAACATGTAGCAGCTGGTGGTAGCGGCCAATCACCCAGCAGCAAACGGATAACAACGAAGTTCTCGCGACAGTATGTAGCGAGTGGCGTGTGGCAAGAGTTGGTAAGAGACAGGGACACATAGGATGACATTTCTTGTCCACTACGCAAGTTGTTTATTTGTGGTTAGCCTCTTGCATTCAACAGCTAATGCCACGAACGTTTCACGACATGCGAGCTAGGAGTGTTTGACCTCGTTCACAAATTCAAAGTTCGAACTCGCACTACGTGAAGTCACATCGTTCGCAATACAGGGCGTCCAAGGCGTCTGCTCAGCAACTTTTCAAGAGCATTGACAGAGTTGGCCGTAGTATGCACCCCTAAACGGCCTAGTTCAGTGCGAAGCTCTTCAGCTGTCACACTGCTGTTGTATGATGTTCCCACGCTATGCCCCGCGTTTCCTCTACCTGCCTTGCTCCTTTCGTCCTGTTCAATTCTATACCACCCTCATACCAGTAGGCGAGATCTGATTTCGTATATGCGCGAACATACCTACAGCAAGATGGTCTTCTTCACGTTTCACCAGTTTCATAGCATCTGCAGCAGTTTCACTTGCTGGTTTTTGTGCGGTGAATATGACTTAAATGTCATTTGTCTTTTCTAAACCTTGGCTGCAGAACAAACTCAAATTTATGAATCTTGTGCTTTTCAGTCACGTGATGCGAAAAAAAATCTGTATGTAGGGTTTTATCCGCGCACATCCGTACCCTCTACGGCCCTAAGAACCCACCTTAACAAACATTTTCAACAATTTTATTGTTTCGTACTCAATGTCATTCCTTGTGCAGTCATGAGCGAAGTAGCTGAAACAACGCGGATTATGTGCCACAAGTTCAAAACTTCCGCCTCGGTTTCATCTTCAACATTTTCTTGATGTTTCTGGGGTAGGTGTTCCAGGAACCCAGGCAGCACAGAACATCGGGCCAATAATTTTCTTGCGGTGGACAACGACGGCGCTAGAATGACCCAGAGGTGTAAGCCCTACAACAACATTGTTAGTGCCATTCCATGAGGACTTCAATACTGGCCTATCATTGCCCTTCAGATTACATTATTGGTGCAGTCGTTATCCGCTGCGTAGACAATATTGGTCGTGTCATGTTAAATAAACACCGACTTGCTCAAGAAGCAGTCATCCTCATTGGTTGTAGCACGGCAAGAAGTATCATGTAGTCTCGAGTAAATCTCATCTGCTCGCTAATGCCAGGTAGCACGAAGTTATATGCTGGCAATATTGTAGTGCGAATAGTCTTGACATTGCTTCGTACGCTGGATATATAGGCAGAAATGGTTTTTAAGTTTTTGAAAACCATTTAAAGGAATTGTAAAACTGGTACAGCCCAACATGGAAAGGGAGAAGCAAGCCGAGCCGGCCAGAAGGAACAAAGCGCTAACTATTGTGAGCACTGACTATTGAGTGACTATTGCAGTTTTACAATACAATTACTAGGTGGCCGAATCGTCAACCCTAGTGAACTTCATTAAGGGAAGCTTTAGCTCAGAAGTTCCAACCAAAATAGATACAGATGGGGAGATCGTTTTCGTCGGCATCCAGCGCAGCAAATTTCAGAAAGTTTGTTGCGCGGGATGCACCAATCAAACAAAACTTTAAAAAAAGACATTTCGGCTTACATACGGAAGACTTGCTCACAATGGGACAAAAAGGTTGAAGTGCCTGCTTAAGTAGGTTTCAGCACGTGGCGCAAGCACTTCGCCTAAGAAAGGGGGAGGGTTCCTTCGTTTTGATTGAGTGTGTGTCCTGTTGATTCTATCTCAAGGGATTCCAGGTGCAGGCGTAACTTCCAGTTTCTTTCCTGACTGATGAGACTAGCTCATCCAGTCAATATTGTGCTTCGCCGTTGCTGCGTGCTCTGCCAAAGCATTTGAAGCCATTCTTTCCTTATCCACATCATTTTGATGTTGGAGCACGGGGTGTTTAAAGTTGCCCGTGTCCCCGTTGTAGACGCGACCGCAATCCGCACAGAGCATCTTGTAAACAACGCAAGGAAATGCTTCTTTTGGCAGTTTGTCCTTAATATATGTTACGACGTTCTAAAATATGCCGCTAAATTTTAGTAGGCCTTTTGCAAACACCTTGTAAACATTGTACCTGTTATACGAAAGTTGTAATCTCGTATATACTTTTTCGCGTCAGATGTCATGACAGAAGTATTTTGCAGAAGATTTATGTCCGTTTTTGGTGCAGAGTTGCGTATATTTAAGCTTCGTGCTTCAATTTTTTAAAGCTTACTGATTTTCGGCCATGTTTGTAAAAAAAGTGAACTCCTACACAAGAAGTATCCTTACTTTAGTTGCTATAATTTAAAGTTCTCTCTCAAAAGAAACGAATTTTATACAAATACCTCCAAGATTTCTCTCATCAAAGTATGTCTGCGGCCACATTCCCGCGAGTAGTCAACGAGTTGTCAATCGACCATCGTCAGCATGCTTGCGCCTACATTGACGATATAGCCATATTTTGTGAGACGTGGTAAGGCCGCATGCACCATTTGCAGGCGAGCAATTCAGGATGTAGGCATCGCGGTGAATATAGTAAAATGCAAATTTGGCCTGCCATAGGTTAAATATCTCGGACACAAAAGTGGGATCAGGTGTATATGCTTGAGACTAATTGGGTACGCGCTATCCAGCAACTGAGGCCACCTAATGCAAAACGTGAACTAAGGAGTGTCCTCTGGCTTCTCAACTACTCTCGGTACTATGTCCCTAACTATTCAAGACGCGTCTTGGCACTCACAGGACTAAGGAACAAAACGCTTGCAAACACACCGCCATGTGACTCGGAGGCACAGGTTGCGTTCTACGCAGTCAAAAATGCTCTCGCGTCAATTCATGGGTTTTACAGCACCATACCCAGGAAGCGGTTTTTGTAAGGCCACGGATGCATCGGAAATGGCAATTGGCTCTTGCCTCTCCTGAAAAGCATGTGTAATTGAGCGACCAGTCGCATTCCTCAGTAAAAAGATGAGCCAGTCGCAAGAAAAGTGGTCTACAATTGAATGGCAGGCGTTTGCAATTGTCTGGGTGCTAGAGTTTTTGGGTACATGGCTGTTTGGTACAAATGTCAAAATAATGACTGACCATGACCCGCTGACTTTCCTGACTCACCCGGCTCTTTCCAAAGCTAGGCCAACACGCTGGACATTGGCGATCCCCATGTGTAACATAGATATTGTTCATATTAGGATGCACTGAACAAAGCTGCTGATGCATTTTCGCGTCTCGGATGAGCATTCCGCATTTGTTATATAATTCTTTAGTGAATAACGTTTCTATGTATGACGCAGACGTGTATATTACTTGACCTTCAGCCGTTGCATTAGTTGCCCTATATTGAATGACCATGCAATATTTTGAGCAAAACGAGAACAAGGTGAAAGCAGGAGCCAACGTTTCAACAAGTCGACTTGTCTTCTTCAAGGCGACGTATGCTTTCCTCGCCACAGTATATTTCCTTTTTTCGCCGCAATAGTTTGTTTCGCATGTTGGGACATAGGTGTCAAGTGTCGTTTTAATGTAGCTTGGGCAGTTAAATATTTTTGTGCATAATGTGGAAGTGTCTTCTATATCTTGCGGAACAAGCATTCATTTGCAATGCGATTAATTGAGCCTAGGTATACCTAACACTGATCCCGTCGCTCGCTTTAAGTGTGTTCTAGGGGCCCTTGGGGCGCACAGAGTGGGTGTCGCGTGCTTGTACAATCATGGTGCGCAGTGGTGGCTGTGAGGTGGTGGCGGCGTTTCGCGTGTATTGTGTTAGAGGAGTGAAGCTCACACGAATTTAATAATACTGTTGATTGTAGCGCGCAGTGTGTCGCAATTGTTTTTGCCTTAGTAGTATGGCGAGATTTTTATTATTTTTGTATGACGTGTACTGCATTATAAACATACCCATATGTATTTCTCTTCGGCAGTATGAGGCGAAGTTACCATTTTAAGTGTCAAGTGAAGATTTGCACACGCAAATGTGTGCACGGGAAGAGATTTATATGTTTTGTGCGAGTTCCTTTTTGATCATCTTACGTGGACATCGAGTGCCCAGTAACACTCTTGAGGGGGATGAGTCAGTATGAGGTATACGGAGTTGGTTTTGCTCTTGTTTGTGGCCGAGTTTATGCGAGTACTGCAAAGCACAGGAAGATTTCACACGCTGCTGTATCGGCCAATTACCGCAAAGAAATACGCATGTCGGCTCCGCGCAGAGGGGACGGGGAAGGCGCCCACGCATGGAAAGAAATGCGGCTTAGGGATAGCACCGTAGAAGGGCCGCCTAATACGCACCTTCGCTGGGAACAAAAGGGAAGAGGGTTCGAGTGGAAAGGGAAGCCCTCGGAGAGGCGGGCGCGAAGAGGAGGGGGTATGCAGTCACCGCTATCGGTACACACCCCCGGACTTCCTAGACTTCCCGTAGACATTGTCAGCCGCTACTGTAGTTTGTTTGTGGGCCTCGCCTCCAGACGGGGAAGCGTAGTCATGAAAATTGGGCGATGCAACACACGGCCACCAGGTTTCAGTGTCACTGTTTGGCATCCGCGCGCGCCTTTTGACAATGTCGTGAGAAAACGGAGATATTTTTACGGCCACTTAGCCGGCTGCGACCGATGGGTTCTTTTGTGTGCGATCGCTGTCGGGTCAAAATTACGGTATTCGGGGTGTTCAAGCTACCCGGCCCACAGCTGCATGGGGTGACCGAGTTTTCTTACTGGTGGCAGAACTACCCACTGTCAGGCACATATATTGTCAATAGCCGTGGCTTCGTGGGAACATTCTCCCAGCTTGTGTGGCAGCTTCTTGCAGGAGATGCTTAGCCTGCGGGCTGGTGCTTAGAGAGAGGGGAACGACATGGCAATTTATGGTTACGCGTGCGAGCCCGAGCCTGGCTTCCGGTGCCGTCGGACATCAAGGCCAGTACTCAAGGTCTGACGTGGGCGAGAGAGAGATGACACGTATCGTTTAGTGGACCTATGCCATTGTAGATGGCACCGTTGTTTAGACCAAGGGCCGTATAACGTAAAACTATTCCAATATGTTTTTATTCCAATCTCCTGACGTCAAATTTGCGTAACCACCGACGCAAGTATCGGGTGGTCATCCACAGGGTTGTCTGCACAACCAATCAAATGCTCCCCTCGCTCATAGGAGGTCACTTGTGTTTGCTTGAAAAACGAATAACATTGCCTGCCCTGA
Source organism: Dermacentor andersoni (assembly GCF_023375885.2). Taxonomy (NCBI): domain Eukaryota; kingdom Metazoa; phylum Arthropoda; class Arachnida; order Ixodida; family Ixodidae; genus Dermacentor; species Dermacentor andersoni. Next base: position 396,669,712 of record NC_092814.1, read on the forward strand.
GCCGCTTGTCTTATCTAATTGGCTCACAAAAGGCGAGGAACATACTCAAATGGAGTGGGATTCGATGGGACCGAGCCACTGCACTGAATATGGATAACCGGATGAAGAGGGTGGTGCCGGCGTTTGCGATTGGTCCGCTTTCTCTTGCTTAGCTTAGTTTCCTGCTTAGAACCAACCAACCGGGAGGCCCAGGCTTTTTTTGCGCACTGCAGCCAACCTCATTTCATTTTTTCCCTCTCCGTGCGAAAGCCTATCAGAAGACGTTCAGCTCAAAGTTATGCACTACGAGGCTGCCCCCCCCCCCCCCCCCCCATTACATCGCCTTGCTTAGCTCCTGTTTGACCAGGCGAAGAAAGCTCACTGACACTGCCTCCAGTTATCGGCGCTCATGTCTCGGCTTGTTGAAAGATGCCAAGCACTTCTGATTTAGGTTGTGTCTTGATTCAGTGGTGCTTTCCCATGCGGGGCAGTCATTCCACTTCAGGAAGAAACCTTCTTTTTATGAAACAGAAATATACAGGCTCTTTTTCAAGATCGGCGCTTGCGGAGATTGCTCAATACACAATACACGCGTAAAAACTATACACACATATAAATGTTGAGAAATGTTTATTCTTCGCAATTATCAATCTAAAAAACGACGTGCCTATGGTAATCTTAACGTTTGTTTGGTGCCAACCCGGTTAGGTTTTAAAAAGCTAACTCTTTAACTAATATAAATTTGTTGCTTTGGAGTTTGCGTCATATTACACGTGAGATTACGACAGCATGTCATGTGCTGCTTAATTCAAGTAAACAGGCTGATGTCGATTCTTTATCATAGACTTGCGCACCTAGGCAGTTCGGTAATATCTAAAACTGCACGTTTTGCAGTTTATTAGCAAGCTTTGTCTACGAGAGAATTTACGTTCTTGTTACGTAAGTGTGAAACTTCATCGCCCGCCACTAAGGCTCAAGGACTAATAGAGGCATGAAAATAGAGAATACCATTATTCATTCTCCAGAGGTGTGTGGCGCCGGTCCTTCATTTACGCTTATCCTTCGGATTGTGCTTCAAGGGCTCGCACGCCATATATAAAAAAAAGGAAGAAGGGGATGAAACGACATATGTGTGCAGTGGATTCGTTTGTTTTGACAAAGGTTGCACCCAGCAGAAGCAAGAAGAAAAGCTTCCTTAAAAACTAAAAAAAGAAAACTCTGGCCATGAAGTGTACGCACGGCGAAGGTATCATTCAGTGCGCAAAGGTCAGTGTTACTGAATCGTTTAAGCGGAACACAATAATGAAGCGATACTCCCGGTTTTCCTTAATTCAGTTTTTGACGCGCTTATCTCACAAAGGAACTTTGCAGTGGCCACTAATGTATTCCCTGGGCAAATACGAGCGTCGCTTAAAGTGAATCTATCTTTAGTATGGGAGTCGCGTTTATTTTTTTAGCTACAGATGATTTCTAATGCAACAGCACCCAAGGTGTGCTTTCTAAATGCTTTAGCCAAAAGCAAAATCCGCACCTAGCACGAGAATAATGGTCTCAGCGCTCGACACTACCAATCGTTACGTAACATTGCTTCAAATAGAAACAATGTACTGATTTTACATTGCTGTCAGGTCACTGGCATGTTTCAGTTGTCCACTCTTCAGCACAGTTGCGAATTATAAACTGTTGCGTTAGAAGAATAACCGCCAGAGCAACAAATGACAACAGCCCGTGGTGAACTTCGCTTTTCACTCAAGGAAAGTGTAGCACGCCTTTAATGTCACTATAGGGAACTAGAATACATTCTAACGGCACGAACGGTTCTGCGCAGACGGCCAGATTTCGCGTGGATGCCACGCGATGCGCCCTGCAACTTTTCCTACTGCTATGGCGCAGCACCGTACGGTTCATGGGGCTTTTCCGCCTGCAATAATTCCAGATTTCGAAGTGATCGGTGCTGTTATCACACTCATCTTACGCGTGCGATTATACGTGATAGGGCAATTAACGACCGATTTTGCGAAACTTGCGCCTTTGCAGACCCGGCCGTTCGCGCCGCAGTATGAAATAGAGCGGCAGCGCACCCAGCCGCTTTCCACAGTGTAACGGGACTCCGGAAAGTGAGGCGCGCCCTTCCGACCCTGTCACTATAATATATTCTAGTTCACTATACTGTCACGTAGAAATGCTGGTAAGAACAAAACAATTCCAGTGCTGTTAGTCGCGAATTCAATTCCTTATTTCACGTACCCTAAAGAAGAGTAACGTTCAAACGCAGTGATAGTGGCGCGTACTGCCGTGCGTCATCAAAATCTCATCTGCTGGCCAAGGCGTGGGTTAACAGACATAATTCGCCGTACATTCTAGAGCAATCGCTGGTGCTCGTGATTAAGCGGGAATGTACGCAAGTATTCGTTTCATGCACGCATTCTGACTAGAAAACACTGTTTTGCTATAAAATATGCGACAACATTCAGGAGATTTCGTACGCATGCAGGCGCGTCTTGCTCGAAATGATAACTTTATAACAATGGTTAAACGCCGAAGAAACGTCACCAAAAAAGGTATAAGAAATGTAGAAGAGTGGCCTTAAATATTACCTCAAACATGGTCAAAGGTGCCCCCAAAACTGCACTGCGGCACCAACATACCCAAAAATTGAAGAGTAGAACATTGCTCTGATAACTGGCAAATATTAAACTAATATTTCTTGTGCCAATGTAGCCGCACGGTTGGGGGGGCTGCTTACACGCAGTGCACAATGTCAGAGTCCACATTGAACGCGACTGTAGACTGTACGTATGTGAGTACTTTCGCAGTATCTCTGTATGTTCTTCTTTCGGCTTAAGCCTAGGAGAGTCAATCTATTAGCCGCAGAGCAGTGATCCTAAAACGTTGTTATTTTCAGTTCCAACGCACATGTCCGCATTGCCCCATCTGTTACGAATTACTGAACAAATTATGCAATGCTTTTCACCAGGCCGCTGTTCTTATGACTGATAATGCCAGGAAACCGAGTGCAATGCCACCAACGCTCAGAGATGTAATCAGGAGCCCATATAATGTTCTCGCACAACTTGTGTGATGTATCATAGCGCTGAGGTGCTTCATTTATAATGTAGGAGAACTATTGAAAAGGCACAAGTGCACAGTTTGGCGCATGAGTTTAAGCTCAAGAACTCAATTTGCAGAGAAGAAGAAGACCGCGTGTGCAGGACGAACTCCGAATGCGCTCCGGCTCTTGGAACACCTCACAGCTGATCTCTTGTTTCTACAACGTGCTTACCACCACCAGTCGACGGATCTTAACGGGTGAAATCTTTTGAGACCAAGATCTCCCAGATCTGGTAAGACCTCGGCCCTTGGATATTTCGAGGCGAGCAGGCCGCAGCGCTAGGCATAACGTAGGCGCCGCGATTACGGCGTGACAGCATCGCGTGCCGCCCATGCCCACTGCACTGCTACCATGACGATGGCTGCCCGAGACCCCCTGCCTGCTGCAGCATTGGACGAAACCACACCAGCTGCCGCTATGGATCAAGAACCGACTCAAGACAACGAAGACGGGACTTGGTTTCTCGTGGCCCGAAAGCGCAAGAAACAGGTCCAAGCTACGTCGAACTTGCCACCCAACACCGAACCCGCACAGTGGGACCACCTACATCTGACATTGCGCAATAAGATCTCGCAGCTGCCCCCGCTACCGATCGACGACTTGAAAGTGGTCTTCCGACCGAGAGATGGACTGAATCTCGGTGAGTGGACGCAGAACTCTATAGCCAGAGCTATAGGCACAGCGGCTTAATTAAACGAGAGCATGCTCCACCAGCTAACCATCCGAAAACGCCGAGAGTAGAACGTCGCAGTGGTCAGCACACCAGACGAAGAAGTAGCGGCAAGACTGCAGCTGATCAAGTCTATATGCCTGGAAAACAAGCAGTACGAGGTTGAGGCCTATGTGGCTGCTCCGGATGCTTCCTGCAAAGGAGTCATCTCCGGCATAGAAAAGAACACAACGCCGACAACGCTGATGACAAATATCCGATCACCGGTGGCTCAGGTCCTGCATGCAACAATGATGGGAAATTCAGCCACGGCCATCATCACGTTCTCTGGCATTCGGGTTCCCCGGTACATCTACTATTACGGAGCAGAATACCGGTGCTACATAAGTAAGCCCCGACAGCAGCTGTGCAGCGTGTGACTTTCCACGGGTCATCGAGCGGATGTTTGCCCAACCCCGGAAAAACCCCGGTGTGCTGCGTGCGGAACTTCCAACCCCTCCGAAGGACATGATTCCACGCTGAAATGTTTTCATTGTGGTGGTGAGCACCCCACCACTGACTCCCGATGTCCTGTAAGGCAACACAAACCCTTTAACAAAAGCCACGTGCTCCGAGAGCAGCAGAATATGGCGGAGCAGCAACTCCAGCACGACAAGAAGTCCAGCAAGGTAACGACATTCAGCGGTGCGGCACCTGCGACTACTGATGCAACACGTGGTCGTCCTCGCTACCGATCCCGGGAAAACAGCCAGTCCCAAAGTCGCAGTAGGCCCAGGGTCCGCAGGCCGTCCAAGGACCAGAAGCAACCACGTGGTCGAAGCCGATCTGGGAGCCGCAGCTTGACGCAGCAGAAACAGCCACCGAAGGAACATCAGGCCGCGTGGACGAAAACGCCCGACCATCACACCAGGAAGGCGACAGCGGTGAGTTGGTCAGCGCAGTTTCCCCCTCTTTCCTCCTCCCTTCCTTCACCTGCGTCCGCACAGCAAACAAACAAACAAAACAAACTGTCTCCCACAGCGACGCTTTCACTCACCCAGACACACACACTCGCACCTGAGAAACTCCCTCACAATTCCTGCACCAAACAAGAAGTGTGCGAAATGATAGAGGAAATGGCGACTGTTTTACAAGCGGAGATGCGAAAAATGAAGGAAGAGATCATGGCTGATGTCAAGCACATGCTACAACAGGTCATACAACAAGCCATGACTGACATGAAACAATTCATCAGAGCAACTTTTAGCTCAACTTTCAGCCATCAAAACGACTCACTTCCATATGACACTAACGTCATTAGAGAACGAAGAAGGTCACGCCCTTATACCCGTCCGGCTCGTACAACAACACCTGCCCTCACCAGCGAGGCGGTATCAACCAATCATGGCCAGCAAACCTAAGAGGCGCATTACCACCACCTTCCGGGTGTGGCAATGGAATTGTAGAGGGTACCGAAGGAAGAAGGGCTCCCTCGCACAGTTTCTAGCCACATGTCCTCACCCACCAGACGTTATAGCACTTCAAGAAGTGCATTGCATTCCCACACTCACTGGATACAATGCATACACCGACAAGCATGACACCACCAAACAACCACTAGCTGCAACCCTTGTGTCAAAACAAATCGCAGTGATCGAGCACATGCTCGACAGCTCCCACATTCCGCATGTGCTCTTAGAAATCGTGCAGCGGTGGCGTAGAGGTAGAACACCCGCCTCGCGTGCAAGAGGTCCGTGGTTCGAATCCCGGTGCGGCGCAATTTTCCACCGGACTAAAAAAAATCCGCGTGTTGATTAAATTGCATAAACAGACCTGGAGTGTGGCCTGATCCCGGTGATCAGAACCGGTAACGCACTCCCTCACCAGAGCAGGATTGGCCACCCTGGTGCAGTACTTGGCCACAACCTCCTATATGAACACAACAATCAAACCCCGGTACCAAGTCTCCAGCAGATGCGAAGCAACTGACCACGGCGGCGATCAGACCTGCGACGCTGCAGAGGATGCTAAGAATCCCTTGCTCCGGACAGGCCGCCATTGGAATATGAACCTGGCAACGTTTAACGCTAGAATGTTATCTAGGGAGGCGAGTCTACCAGTGCTATTGGAGGAATTAGAGGGCAGTAATTGGGATATAATAGGGCTCAGTGAAGTTCGGAGGCCAAAAGAAGCATATACATTGCTAAAAAGCGGGCACGTCCTGTGCTACCGGGGCTTAGCGGAAAGACGAGAACAAGGAGTCGGATTCCTGATTAATAAGAACATAGCTGGTAACATACAGGAATTCTATAGCATTAACGAGAGGGTGGCAGGTCTTGTGAAACCTAATAAGAGGTACAAAATGAAGGTTGTACAGGTCTACGCCCCTACATCCAGTCATTATGACCAGGAAGTCGAAAGCTTCTATGAAGACGTGGAATCGGCGATGGATAAAGTCAAAACAAAATACAGTATACTGATGGGCGACTTCAATGCCAAGGTAGGCAAGAAGCAGGCTGGAGACAAGGCAGTGGGGGAATATGGCAAAGGCACTAGGACTAGCAGGGAGAGTTATTAGTAGAGTTCGCGAAACAGAATAATGTGCGGATAATGAATACCTTCTTCCGCAAGTGAGATAGCCGAAAGTGGACGTGGAGGAGCCCGAACGGCGAGACTAAAAATGAAATAGACTTCATACTCTGCGCTAACCCTGGCATCATACAAGATGTGGACGTGCCTAGCAAGGTGCGCTGCAGTGACCATAGGATGGTAAGAACTCGAATTAGCCTAGACCTGAGGAGGGTACGGAAGCAACTGGTACATGAGAAGTCGATCAATGAGTTAGCGGTAAGAGGGAAAATACAGGAACTCCAGATCAAGCTACAGAACAGATATTCAGCTTTAACTCATGAAGAGGACCTTAGTGTTCAAGCAAAGAACGACACTCTTGTGAGCATCATTAAGGAGTGTACAATAGAAATCGGTGGTAACTCCGTTAGACAGGATACCAGTAAGCTATTGCAGGAGACGAAAGATCTGATCAAGAAACGCCAATGTAAGAAAGCCTTTAACCCTACAGCTAGAATAGAACTGGCAGAACTTTCGAAGTTAATCAACAAGCCTAAGACAGCTGACATAAGGAAGTATAATATGGATAGAATTGAACATGCTCTCAGGAACGGAGGAAGCCTAAAAGCAGTGAAGAAGAAACAAGGAACTGGCAAGATTCAGATGTAGGCGTTAAGAGACAAAGCCGGCAATATCATTACTAATATGGATGAGATAGTTCAAGTGGCTGAGGAGTTCTATAGAGATTTATACAGTACTAGTGGCATTCACGAAGATAATAGAAGAGAGAATAGTCTAGAGGAATTCGAAATCCCACAGGTAGCACCGGAAGAAGTAAAGAAAGCCTTGGGAGCTATGCAAAGGGGGAAGGCAGCTGGGGAGGATCAGGTAACAGCAGATTTGTTGAAGGATGGTGGGCAGATTGTTCTAGAAAAACTGGCCACCCGGTATACGCAATGCCCCATGACTTCGAACGTACCGGAATCTTGGATGAACGCTAACATAATCCTAATCCACAAGAAAGGGGACGCCAAGGACTTGAAAAATTATAGACCGATCAGTTTACTTTCCGTTGCCTACAAAGTATTTACTAAGGTAATTGCAAATAGGATCAGGAACACCCTAAACTTCCGTCAACCAAAGAACCAGGCAGGATTCCGTAAAGGCTACTCAACAATAGACCATATTCACACTATCAATCAGGTGATATAAAAATGTGCGGAATATAACCAACCTTTATATATAGCTTTCGTTGATTGCGAGAAAGCGTTTGATTCAGTCGAAACCTGAGCAGTCATGGAGGGATTGCGGAATCAGGGTGTAAACGAGCCGTTTGTAAAAATACTCCACAGCCACCGTAGTCCTCCATAAAGAAAGCAACAAAATCACAATAAAGAAAGGCGTCAGGCAGGGAGATACGATCTCTCCGATGCTATTCACAGCGTGTTTACAGGAGGTATTCAGAGACCTGGATTGGGAAGAATTGGGGATATGAGTTAATGGAGAATACCTTAGTAACTTGCGATTCGCTGATGAGATTGCCTTGCTTAGTAACTCAGACGACCAACTACAATGCATGCTCACTGACATGGAGAGGCAAAGCCGAAGGGTGGGTCTAAAAATTATCTGCAGAAAACTAAAGTAATGTTTTACAGTCTCGGAAGGGAACAGAAGTTTACAATAGGTAGTGAGGCACTGGAAGTGGTAAGGGAGAACATCTACTTAGGACAGGTAGTGACTGCGGATCCGGATCATGAGACTGAAATAATTAGAAGAATAAGAATCGGCTGGGGTGCGTTTGGCAGGCATTCTCAGATCATGAACAGCAGGTTGCCATTATCCCTCAAAATAAAAGTTTATAGCAGCTGTGTCTTACCAGTACTCACGTACGGGGCAGAAACCTGGAGGCTTACGAAAAGGGCTCTACTTCAATTGAGGACGACGCACGAGCTATGGAAAGAAAAATGATAGGTGTAACGTTAAGGGATAAGAAAAGAGCAGATTGGGTGAGGAAACAAACACGAGTTAATGATATCTTAGTTGAAATCAAGAAAAAGAAATGGACATGGGTAGGACACATAATGAGGAGGAAAGATAACCGATGGTCATTAAGAGTTACGGAATAGATTCTAAGAGAAGGAAAGCGTAGGAGAGGGCGGCAGAAAGTTAGGGGAGCGGATGAGATTAAGAAGTTTGCAGGGACAACATGGCCACAATTAGTACATGACCGGGGTAGTTGAAGAAGTATGGGAGAGGCCTTTGCCCTGCAGTGGGCATAACCAGGCTGATGATGATGACCTAGGAATCGATATGAAACCAGCTTGTTTTCACTTAATATCTACAGTGGACCCAAATCGCGACGAGACGAATTCGGACAACTTTTTTCGGCCGCCAGTAAACAAGGGAAAAAATTTATTATTCTGGGAGATTTCAACGCGTCCCACCCAGCCTGGGGGTACCAAACGGAAACTATAAAAGGCCGCCGTCTTGCCTACGCCATGAACCTTCATCAATTCACTCTGCTGACAGAACCTGACACACCAACCAGAACGGGCAACAGCGTAAGCAGGGATACCTCTCTTGACCTAACAATGGTCAAGGGATTGAGTCAATGCTCCTGGAACAACCTAATGAAGAATCTGGGCAGTGACCTCAGCATTCTACCCACAGAAGTCCAACTGGTGGCAGTACGCACCCCAGAACATTCAATTAAAATGACGAACTGGGACACTTTCCGGGGCAACAGAACCAAATCTGAACAACACGACACGCCATCTCTACGCGAGTGGACACAACAGCTACAGGCAGATTTTAAAGCAGCCACTAAGCAACTTACTGCAACAACGGAGACACCGGATGTGGACAGACATCTGCTCCATCTCTGGGGTGGTCGAAGAGGCCTGACCAAACGATGGAAGAGGCAGAGGCACAACCGTAGGCTGAAACAAAGAATCGCCCGGATCACAGCAGAAGCTGAAGAATACGCCACCAGCCTCACTAATAGCAATTGGCACAACCTATGAGACCGTCTTAATGGCACACTAAGTAGTTGCAAAACATCGTCCTTCCTCAGAGCACTACTCAACCCAACGCACACAACGAACACAGTACGCACTATCATCCACAAAGAACAAATGGATGACGACGCGCTCCTCCAAACACTGCAACAAAGATACATTGCTACAGGGCACCGACCGGAGTACACAGACTATCCACACGAGGAAGAAACCCAATTGGACGGCGACATTACACAGACAGAAGTGAGGGCAGGCCTACACGGCATAAGACGAAACACGGCGCCCGGAGCAGACGGCATTTTCACTATGCATTGCTACACAACCTCGACGACCAGGCCATACGGCAACTCACTGCATACTACAACGACAATTGGAAAAACGGAACGCTTCCCCAGGAATGGCGACACGTCGATATCACCTTAATTCCGTAACCCGGGAAACCGCTTTCCCTCCAAAATCTCAGACCCATATCCCTGAGTTCGTGTATTGGCAAACTCTTCGAGCACGTAGTTCTAAATCGCCTCCAGCCTCACCTCGAAGCGAACCAATTCTTCCCCAATACCTTATTCGGGTATCGACTAGGTCTGTCTTCGCAGGACATACTCCTACAACTTAAGGAGGATGTTGTGGATAGTCCAAATAAAGCTCAAACAAGAGCCATTCTGGCGGTGGACCTCAAAGGAGCCTTCGATAACGCCTCACATGACCTCATTCTAAAAAACCTTGCATTCTCCCGATGCGGAAAGCGCATCTATGACTATGTCCGAGCCTTTTTATCTTACCGAACAGCCACCATTGGCCTAGGTGATATTCGGTCGGATATTATAAAAGTTTGCGGCAGAGGGACTCCCCAGGTTTCGGTTCCCTCACCCACACTGTTCAACGTGGCGATGGCAAAGCTACCACCACTCCTCGACAAACTTCCGAACGTGCAGCACGCCCTGTACGCCGATGATATTACAATCTGAGCGACCACAGGGTCAGACGGCGCCATTCAAGACGCACTGCAGGAAGCCGTAAATATAGTTCAAGAGTATGCAACAGCCGAAGGACTCACATGCGCAGCTGAGAAGTCGGAGCTCCTGCTTGTATTAAAGAAATGGAACAAGGTCGAAATTCCACCAGCCATCACATTGCATCTCAATGGCAACGTTATTCCAATGGTAGAGAGACTACGGGTACTAGGCCTTCACATACAACACAACGGGAAGGCCACACATACCCTACACATGCTCCGCCAACAACTTAGCCAAATAACGCACATGATAAAGTGCATTACAATGCGCCGACAAGGACTGAAAGACGACGTACTCCGAATTGCGCAAGCCCTCATAATTAGCCGATTAACCTACCACCTCCCCTATCATATCCTGACTCAGACTGAGATGCACCAGATGGACACCCACCTCCGTACGGCACTAAAGGTAGCACTGGGACTACCCCAACATGCGTCTACGCAGCTCCTACTACGACTGGGGGTGAACAACACCATCCGCGAACTAGTTAAAGGTCATCTTCACAGCCAATTGCAACGTCTGCAACGAACAATGCAAGGTTGCCACATTCTATCCTGGCTAGAATACCAAATACGAAGAAAACCACAACAGGAAAACCGCACACTTCTTCCGCTTAGCATTCGCAACAAAATTCACGTGGCCCCAGTTCCCCGGAATATGCACCCTGACCGTCATAAAGGTCGACGAAAGGAAAGAGCACAAGCCCTGGCTCACCTATTTGGCGATGACACATCAAACACTCCAGTCCTATACACCGACGTGGCCCGCTACCCACAGAAACGTGCCCTATGTCTAGTCCTACTAGATAGTGCAGATATTCTGAGAGCTTCGGCCACGCTCAACACTGTGGACAGTGGCACGGCGGAAGAGGCTGCTATTGCCCTAGCCATCGTACACGCTTCAACTATGCTGGCGTGGGATAGACCTATCACAGTGGTCACTGATTCTCAGACCGCCTGCAGGACTTTGGCACAAGAGAGGGTGGCACACTACACATACCGCATCGTTACATCATTACACCCCACGTCGTTACACAGGGTGCGTATCGTCTGGACACCTGGACACACCTCTCTCCATGGTAATGAACGCGCTAATGCAGTAGCCCGAGAGCTGGCTAACCGGGCGCCATCGGAAGAGCTGTCCAACCCCGACGACGCACCGACAGAACCACTGAACTACACTGAAACTCTACAATATTACAGAGACACCAGGAGAGACTTCCCTCCACCACATAATTCCCTTAATCGAGAAGATGCCGTCGCGTGGCGACAGCTTCAATCTAATTCATTTCCCTGCCTCTTTTATCTTCTCCTCTTCCACCCCACACAGTATCCCTCATACTGTCCCTATTGTGGAGCAAAGCCCACACTATATCATCGCACTGGGAGTGGTCACACCCTCCGGGCTACTCCCCTATTCCTTCACCTTCACCTTCCTCCTGGGAGACTGCGCTGACCAGCTCAGACCCGCAAGAGCAGCGACGGCTGATCCGGCGGGCACGCGGAGTGGCGCGAGCCAATGGGGCCCTGAACTAAGGGCTCCACCCTGCGAGCAAGTCGCCCAATCTCATGATAAATAAACGTTCTCTCTCTCTCTCTCTCTCTCTCTCTATTTGCACCAGATTTCATACTTCTTTATAAGAAGGCTAGTTCATCATGTGCCGGCTCTCTTGAACTGCACGAAATAAAAAATAATAAACAAATATAATTCTATGTGATATCATTTTATCATTCGGGTGTTCAGACTAGTAACTTCTAGATACGGAGTAAGTTGGGCAGTTCTGCAATTCTACGAAAGTTTTGCAATCAAACGCTCTCCCAAAGCGTAACTGACAAAAAAAGGACCCCTGTAAGGTAGAGATGACCGCACCTAGCCTTTTCGGATAATTTCATCAATGGTGTGGCTCCCTGAGTATGTTCCATGCTGCCAGTCCACTTTCGATTTTTATACACGCAGTTTTTCGAAGGCAAGCAGTTCAAAGTATTAGTATGAATATAGCAGCGAACGTGTGCCGCCGAAAGCTTGCTTGGTCACAGAAGCGATGCACGACGCAATAATGGTGCAGATTGAGCGAATCGCTGATATGAAGTCAATGTGCTGCTGTCGAGGGAAGGAAGATAACCAACGTGAACAGCTGCGCATGCTGATGGTGATGTTGCCGTCGTTACGAAATCTGGCGCGGCAACCTTGACGTCTCAGGCGTCTTTTTTTTTTTATCGCGTGGGTTTCGCTTTACAATAAACTCGATGCCGCCAGCCCTTTCCCGTGCAGTACATTCGCCATGGAATACTTTGATTATCGAGATCTTCCTCCGTCATATTTAAATAGCGGCCGACCGAAGGTTGCCTAGGTTCTGATTCGTGAATTCTTGGTTGTACTTGAAATATTTTGTACATATGATCATAAGCCCTGAAATTGTCTCTTTGAAAGGTCGAAACCTGGTGTGGGCTTCTTGTAGCGTTCAAGTGTGGGCATTGGTTTATCTCCAAGCAGCGCTTCTTACCCCAGTATCTATGACAGTATTATCAAGCGATCATAAACTTCGAGCTGGATGGATGGATGCTATGGATGGATGCTATGAGCGTCACCTTTGGAATGAGGTGGTTGGTTGCAGCACCAAGCTCTTGTTACTAGATTGCCCAATGTCCTACCTATGCTAAAAATAGAAAGAAAGAAACGAAAAAAAAAACCCACGACGAATTTCTATCACCAAACTATCTGAACCCCAATTGGGAACTTTGTTTTTGTATGCCTCCATGGTTTGTGGTCCCCCTACTTTTCTACCAATCGTCCAATCGCCTCTTACTAACTTATATTGTGAACATATTACTTTCCCCCTGCTATCACTGAACCCAAGAGCTTCAAGGACGTCAGAGGTGCCTAAGTCAACCACTGGGCAGATACCTTCAGATTTTCACAAAACATACTCCGTCATTGCCCTTTCTCTTAACCAACAGCGCCGCCCTTCTCTGGGTAAGGCGCTCTCAAGTAGTATCGTGGAGTGTCAAAGAAGCACCGGGACAACTTCTGCCCAGGGGCGGCATCCCTGATTCGTTCCTCGCTCCTCATCTTTCCTCATTCATTCTCTTGAATGAGAGGGGATGAGGAGCGAGGAGAAAGTTGATATAAACATGGGACTGAGGCAGAGTTTCCTTCTATCCTCGCTGCTGTTTATGATGTACATGGTGAAGATGGAAATGGCGCTAGGCGGAAGCAATGTCCGGTTTAATCTCTCGTACAAACAGGCGGGCACCATAGCGGAGCAGCAGCTTCGAGGTTTGTTTGATGCCGACGACATTGTGTTACTTGCTATCAAGCAAAGGGATATGCAATGTATGGTTGATATCTATGCAAAAGAAGGTGAGAATTTAGGATTAACATTTAGATTTAAAAATAAGGTTTTATAGTATTGAATGAAAACACTGAACAGACAGTGCTACTACAAGGCCAGGAAATAGCCCGGGTAAAAGAATACAAATATTTTTTTGTATGGATAAACGAAGGCGATACGTGTCAAGAGACAGGGAGAAACAATAATAGCATAATGAATGATAAATGCGGTCATCATGAAAAACAGAGCTCTATGGGGATACAATAGGTATACTATTAACAAAGTGTGCGGCTTTTGGGGCGTATCTTGTCGCGCAACAATAATCGTCATCTGTCATGGCCGCGTCTCCTCTTTAACGCTGTGAGTTCGGTACCTCGAGGTCATGAATAGCATGTGCTTTATTATGGTGACATAGCGTTTTCGACAAGAAAACAGCGAGCGCGGATTTTTCAAGAAAGAATCGAAAGCAAGGCAGATGAGGATTATCGTTGTGGAACAAGATAAGCCCCAATGGGTGGAAACATTCATAAGGGTGCACAAGGTGCTCCAGAGTATGTGCAAAGGTTAATGGTTCCATGGGTTGCATTTGAAAATATGGTTGTTTGCTTGAAGTCAGGCGTACAATCAAGACTCGATGGCAACGAAAGGCCAATGGGACGCCTCGCATTGGGTGTTCACAGGAAGCCTACTAATGAAGCTGTGCAGGGTAGGCTGGACAAATTTTCATGTGAAGGACGCTCAGAGTACAATTGATTTTGAAGAACCACTGAGGAATACGGAAGAAAGTAAATGAGTTACGAGAGTATTCTGACATATGTACAGGAAGAAAACATTGACTTACAGTGGAGGATAATAACTATGAAATTTACCAGCAAGTATGCGACCGGTGTGGTCAGCAACATGGCAACAAAGAACGTCAAACGCAAAGTGAGAGAGGCCGAGACAATCTCAAGGGTAGCGGCAATGGAAAAGAAACCTGCCATGAATAACTACCTCAAAAGAAAAAACAAAATCAGGAAAGAAAGAATTTATAATAACTCATACCTAAGTTCCTTACTTTTTGAAGCAAGAAAAGGATGCCTTCGAACGCGTTGTGATGAAGCGAGGTACACCAAGGACGAAGAAGCATCTCCTGGCTGCGATAAATCTAGGGAAACCATGGATCATGTTTCATGTGAAGATATCTACTCAGCTGCCGGTATAGGCTCCTCTGGCCTCCTTGAAGCCCTTGGATTAAAGGATAGCAGTCGGAAAGTAAGCGTGTCCGCAATAGAGTTTAGTTAGACGCAAATGGAAGTTTGGTGGCCGAAAACTAGAGGCGCATCAGAGGCGCACAAAAACAGAGTTCCCATTAATAATACAAAAAGTCTGATGCTGCGCATTCTTTGTGTTTGTATGTTTTCTCAAATATAGGTAAGAAATGAAACAAAATAAGCACGAGACCTTGGTTGCGCTAACCCCCACCCTGGTTCAAAGGGGACGCTCATAGCATCCATCAATCCATCCATTCATCCATCCATCCATCCATTGAATTGAGGTTAAGTATTATGTGAAGTAACTTTATATATGTTTTTTTTTTCATTTGGCTGTCTGCAGCAGAGAGAGTCAGGAAGGGCTCAATAAATTTTGATAACGTGCTTCTGATGAAATATGAGATGACTTCCCATTTATCACTTCTAGAATTCTTTATTTCTTAAATCCTTGAAATCTGCCGATGGTCAGATATCGCGAATATAGTTTGTGTGTCGAAGGCACAAAATGTCAAGAGGCACTTTTTTATTCTTTCTTTATTTACAATACCTCAAAGGCCCTAGTGAAGGGATTTCCCATGAGGGGTGTGCTATTGCAGACGCGTTAAATATTATGCAATTTTTGATCGCTGTCTTGAAGCCTGTGCAACTGGAGAGTAGTGCAACGTCAGAGGGAAGGTCATTCCTATCTTGTGATGTTTTGCCAGAAAATAAAAAAAGTGAGCAGTGGTTCGAGCAGATGTGGGGTGTAGAGCTTTCGTGATTGGTGGAATCTGAATGACGATGGGCTGGTTTGATGGCAGGAGTACAAGGTGACGTGTAATAAAACTTGAATAATAGGCACAGATGTGCTATTCCGCGGCGTGCTGAAAGACTTCAACGATTTCCACGACATTTTAGTTCGGTGACACTAGAATGACATGAGTATTCTAAGAAAATGAATCGGGTTGCACGATTCTTTACAGATTCTAACATTTTGTTAAGGTTACTTTGGTGATGGCCCCAAGCAGCTCATGCGTATTCATGTTTTGGTCTCATTATTGTCTGATAGGCGAGAAGTCGTACAGAGCGAGGTTCTAGATACAGAATACCAGATAGGCAACCCAGAATGCGGTTAGCTTCATTACTAACGTGCATTATGTGAAGGGACCATGTAAAATCTGACGACAAATTAGCACCTAGGTATTTGTACGCACTTACATGTGAAATTTCGGAGTTATGGAAAAGATAATTCGGCCGTGAGTAATATTGCCGGCGATGAAAAGAAGGTAGTGATGTTTTATTCGTGTTTATTGTCACGAGCCACTTGTTGCACGAGATTTCCATCCGGTGGAGATCAGACTGAGGTAAGTGAATGCCAGAGATGTTAATTTGAAGATATAGGAGGCAGTCATCTGCAAAGAGTCTGATATTGGAAGAGATATTACTCGGTAAATCACTGATATATACTAGGAATAATAATGGGCCTCAGACCATGCCCTGGTGCACACCTGAGATGACAGGACGGTAGGCAGAAGACTGATTATTGGCGTGCCCGAATCGCTGGCGGTTAGGAAGTTACAAATCCATTCAAAAATAAAGAATGAAAGTTAAGGCATGAACGTTAGAAACAGGCGTTTATGACGTACTTTATCAAGTGGTTTCTCAAAATCTGAAAAAAGGGCCTCGACCGGTATGTTTACTTCAATACTTGATCTAATCTCATTAATAAATAGTGATAGTTGAGTGTCGTAGGAAACATTTTTCTGGAAAGCGTGTTGGTTTTTATTAAAAAAACTTCGAGATGTTAAAAATTTGTCTTCGTGAGAATAGATCACATGTGCCATTACTTCTGAGCGGACACATGTGAGGGATAGGGGACGATAATTTTTAGACAAAGAGGTACCTCTTTTTCGGATTGGAATGACCTTACTCACCTTCCAGCCTTGCGGCACCACTCCAGATGAAAAAGACTGCTGGAATATGTGCAATAGGATAACACTTCTTACAGTTTCATTATTCTTCAGTACGTTAGCATTGATGCCATCTACATCAGTGGCTGATGTCAGCTTTAATGAATCGATGATTTTTGCGATGCCATTGGCGTCGAATCTGATTTCAGGCATGATTGGGTGATTCACATAAATTGCATGAGAAAGTTCGTTATCAGGTTATATTGTAAAAACTGGACAAAAAGTCTCATTTAGTGCTTGCGTGACACAGTGTTCCGGAATCAAATTATAATGTTCGTCTCTCCGCAAGATGTTCGATTAAGGTGTAGTGCATGATGGGTTGACAGTTTTCCAGAATTGTTTGGGGTTATTGTGCAACCTCTCTGGTAAAGGAAAATAGTAGAATGAGCACTTTGCTTTAGCAGCAAGAGAATCGAATGACTTTACTGTCATTCGGTATGTATCCAAAACGCATTTATTATTTAAGATCTTTCCGGACCGGAATGGGCGCTTCATTTCGTTTTTAAGTCGTTTCAGTGCAGCATTGAACTGTTTATTGACAGCGGCTTTGACAATTTTGACGAAATACAGCCTTCGAAACAAAGCCGTCTTAAAGATGGCAAATATGGACATTTCTTACTGAATAGCCTCCACATTGAGCAGTATGGTCATCTCTTGGATTCTTATTTCGTTTTTACTAGCCCAAAATGGGTCAACTGTTGCGCCACCTGTGTCAAAGGCATGCAGAAGCGGATGCTCATCCCCACGGCCTGCAGTGGTTCTGATTAGAGAACAGGGTGAGTACCAATTTAATCAATAACAGAAAAGAGAAATCACGCAATCTCAGTCATGGCATCTTCATCGAACTTCATTGCTCGCTTTCGAACTTGATCAATTTGCTTTAAGCTGCCCCCACAGCTCGTTCCGGTGCATCCAGTTACATGCAGTTCATGCAACTGATTCAAAAGCATAGGTCTCGCGCCATAAACATTTTACCCCCAGCCCATCGGCTTCAATATGTGAAACAACACAATGGAGTTTACGTGGGAGAAACTGGGTCATCAACCTAGCTGAAATATGAAGGGGGCGCCAATACTTTTTGTGTTCTGCCTAGATCTAGTAAGTAATAATCGTAAATCGCTCATTGCAAGGTGGCGCACAGACAAACTCGAGTGCTGTCTTCTTTTTTTTTGCTCTGTTTGTCGACCACTTAGCTACCAAAGTCAGAACGCGATATGAACAAACCCAACAGTCAGTCCTTGTACATCAGTAGGCCCCTTGCTTGACTTCAGGGCCACTAGTGCCTGTCGTTTGCTGCAGTCCCTCAATGTATCCGCTTGTTCGCTGTAGTTTTGTGTATTAGAGCACTTATGAAGGTACTTTCAATTAGCTTTTTTGGCTCTTTTCAATAGTACAAGTTTACAAAAACAGCTTATGCGGAATTGTAGTGAGGGTCGCAAGTTTGTACGAACGTGGCAAGGCGATGGTGGTCCTATGAAGTAGACGGCATGACGGCTAGTTTTTGTACGCCGAAAAGAAACGCTAAAAGCTGTTTCATTAAGACCTGGACTGATCGAGAAGGCGGTAAAACTCCGCAGAGCATTCCCATAGGTTTTGCTGCTACGAAGGCATGACTCGGAAACTTAGACCAATTCCGAAGGCTGTGCAGTTTAACATGACGTCTGAAAGCGCTGTCTGTCACAAAAACAGTGGCAGAAATTGGCACGCCCTTGCTTTTACAGGCAACTTCTTGCTATGGTATGGGCCACATGACACGGTGCCTATTATTCGCGTCTTTAATTCCGGCGGTTTAATGAAACTGGCGCGCGCACGCACCTTCTACAGCACGCGCCACTCGTCTCAAAGAGCTTGCTGGCGTTGGCTAGTGCTTGTGCGGTTCTGGCCTATTTTGTTTGTTGACAATGGTTATAGCAACGGTCTGTTCTCCACGGAGACTAAGGTTCCATCGGGCCAACGAACATTATTTCTTATTTTTTTAAGCGAAGATTTTTTTGCCTGTTATTACGTGGTTTCACCTGGATCTGTCGGTGTGTCTGTCTGTCCCTGGTCGGCTTCTCGCCGAGTAGATTTGCATTCACTTAAAATAAAATGAAGGGTGGACGTCAGTGGGATTCGAGCCTCGGCACCACAATGCAGAATCGCGATGCTCTAACCATTAGGCCGCAACCGTACGTAAACTTCGCTCCTCCCAACGCAAACTATCTTTTTGATATGATCGCTGCGTGTTGATAAATGATTTCTATACTATAGCGCATGCCCAAAACTGAGGATCGGCCCAGAAGCCTGTGCGAAAGTTCACAAACAAAAAATTCCTGCAGAACCTCTCTTGAACTGAATTTTAGAGTATACCGTGTCAAAAACAAGATTTGATTATGACGCATGCCATAGTGGGGGAATCCAGAATAATTTTGACCACCAGGGGATCTTTGTCTTGCCGCCAATGCACGGGCGTTTGAGCATTTCGCCCCCTATCGAAGTGCGGCCGTCGTGGCCCGGATGTGATGCCGCGACCGCGTGCTTTGCGGCGGAACGCCATTGCCGCTAAGCCACCGCGCCAGGTAGAACCCCTCTGACGATAAATGTAGACCTTAGTGCGAATATTATTGAACAATGCATCGACACGCCGCATTGAAACTGCCGACATCTGTCATGTATAAGGTGCGTATGAAATCTGGCAGCTTCTTAGTGCTCCGAACCGCATGCCCTGCACCAACTGGCGCCTCCACAGCCAAGTCCCGGCATGGAGCGTGCGCGAGTCTATATACAGACAAGATTGTATGGATATGTACAACGCGTTCGCCGTGGTTGGTCAGTGGCTATGGTGGTGGGCTTCTGAGCACGAGGTTGCGGGATCGAATCCCGGCTGCGGCTGCCGCATTTCGATGGAGGCTAAATGCGAAAACACCCATGTACTTAGATTTAGGTGCACGTTAAAGAACCCCAGGTGGTCAAAATTTCCGGAGTCCTCCACTACGGCGTGCATCATAATCAGAAAGTGGTTTCGGCAGGTAAAACACCATAATTCAATTCAGTTCAACGACGCGTTTGGACTGCTCCCAACCACGGAGAAATTATAATTGTTGTTTTTCTATTCAAGAGAGGCTCATACAGCCAAGCTTTCATCACAGAGGTTCGTTCAATTGCTGTACATATCCAGTTATCATTAGTAGTGGCTCATGTTGGCGTAAAAAACGTTAATTGAAGAGCGGCACATACCCAATGCCATAAACGCAGCAACAGATGTTAGTGTGAAAGAGGTTCATTGAAGAGTGGCGCATAAGCAGTGGCCCATACGCAGTAACATAAGTGGGTCTTAAACGGGCTACCCGATACCATTCAAGTGCGCGACATACAAAGTGGCACATTCTCAGTTGCCTAAGTTGTCGTTAGGTTCATTGAAGGGCACCACATACCAAGCGCCACGTACCCAGTTTTCCATCCTGGCATCAAATATGTTTACGAGACAGCGGCGCATACTTAGTGCCCTGTATCTAGTGACCCAAGTTGGCGAGAAAATGGTTAGAGACAGACAGACAGACAGACAGACAGACAGACAGACAGACAGACAGACAGACAGACAGACAGACAGACAGACAGACAGACAGACAGACAGACAGACAGACAGACAGACAGACAGACAGACAGACAGACAGACAGACAGACAGACAGACAGACAGACAGACAGACAGACAGACAGACAGACAGACAGACAGACAGACAGACAGACAGACAGACAGACAGACAGACAGACAGACAGACAGACAGACAGACAGACAGACAGACAGACAGACAGACAGACAGACAGACAGACAGACAGACAGACAGACAGACAGACAGACAGACAGACAGACAGACAGACAGACAGACAGACAGACAGACAGACAGACAGACAGACAGACAGACAGACAGACAGACAGACAGACAGACAGACAGACAGACAGACAGACAGACAGACAGACAGACAGACAGACAGACAGACAGACAGACAGACAGACAGACAGACAGACAGACAGACAGACAGACAGACAGACAGACAGACAGACAGACAGACAGACAGACAGACAGACAGACAGACAGACAGACAGACAGACAGACAGACAGACAGACAGACAGACAGACAGACAGACAGACAGACAGACAGACAGACAGACAGACAGACAGACAGACAGACAGACAGACAGACAGACAGACAGACAGACAGACAGACAGACAGACAGACAGACAGACAGACAGACAGACAGACAGACAGACAGACAGACAGACAGACAGACAGACAGACAGACAGACAGACAGACAGACAGACAGACAGACAGACAGACAGACAGACAGACAGACAGACAGACAGACAGACAGACAGACAGACAGACAGACAGACAGACAGACAGACAGACAGACAGACAGACAGACAGACAGACAGACAGACAGACAGACAGACAGACAGACAGACAGACAGACAGACAGACAGACAGACAGACAGACAGACAGACAGACAGACAGACAGACAGACAGACAGACAGACAGACAGACAGACAGACAGACAGACAGACAGACAGACAGACAGACAGACAGACAGACAGACAGACAGACAGACAGACAGACAGACAGACAGACAGACAGACAGACAGACAGACAGACAGACAGACAGACAGACAGACAGACAGACAGACAGACAGACAGACAGACAGACAGACAGACAGACAGACAGACAGACAGACAGACAGACAGACAGACAGACAGACAGACAGACAGACAGACGCCAGAACGTCCGCCAAGTACCTTACGAATGGTAATCGTATCTAAAGTAGGTACATCTGACGATGATTTTCATACAATGGCACGAACCCACCATTGACCAAGAAGCGGGCAGTACAAATAGTGCCAACCAGCTCGTTGAATAAGGGCTTATCATGAAAACGATTTCCATACTGTGGCATATACCCACAACGGGGGAACAGCGAGGAAGCGCTTCCACGTGCTTATATTGTGAGCGCGACCCATGACTGATTCTTCTTCATCTCTACATGTCATCATCACTTAAACAAATTCCGCATCTCTAATCATCACCATAAGCCGCACAGCTTGTTCTTCGTCGTAGCTCGAGCTTGGCTGGATTAAACAGTTCCTAATAAGTGGTGGTAGGTGCCTTTCGTTGACCACGACCTCTCGCCCTTCTCTCAAGACAATCCGACCTCAAGACAATCCCAGCACGTACGCTACTACCACCCCAGCACAGCTGTCGGCATCCGTCGTGGTCAGCCACAACCGCCACCGTGACCCACCAGTCTTCGCTGGTCTGCGGGGAGATAACGTCGAAGAACGGCTCCAAAACTACAACCTGGCAAGTGACTTCAATAAGTGAGATAACTCACAGAAATTGCACAAAGTCCCCTTCTACCTTACCGATGTCGCGAAAACCTGGTTTTCGAACTATCAGCCTGATCTCCCTGACTAGGAAGCTTTCACGCAGCAACTTCGTCAGATCTTCGGCGCTTGCTGTCCGAACTGAGGTCGCTAAGAAGAAGCTCAGTGAGCGGGCCCATTTCCCCAGGGAATCGTACACATCCTACATTGAGGATGTTCTAGCTTTGTGCCAACATGTCAACGCCACCATGTCCCAGACCGACCACATTCGGCATATTGCTACGGAACAGTATTTGCGATCAATAAGAGGCGAGCATTGTGAAGACGATGACGACGATTAGAGGCTAGCGCGGGCTGTTGCCTCTTGGCCAATTGCGGCGTATTTCCCTGCAAATATACTTGTATATAGCTTGTCGTCTGCGTCTTCCTACGTAACGTATCTGGTGCAGGTGGACGTTCCCTGTACCTCGTCACGGAGCTTCGCAGTGGACGGTGCGTCGAGCATTCTTTCATGGCTCCGGGCGACAACTTGATAAATAACATGTTTTTTGCCTCAAGTGAGCACACACAAAAGGTGCGAACACACACAAAAGGTGTGTTTTGTCTGTGTTCAATTGCTGCAAAAGACATGTCTTTTGGCAAGCACCAACTAGGCCAACAATCAGTTTTGTAACGACAACTCGACTCCGCCGGCTCCGACACCTGCTGCCCCTTCAACAACCAGCATCACTCTCCCCGCTCTCTGAGATCATTGCGTATTCTCAGGAAAGATGGTGAAGACGTCGAGGACTGGATCAGCCTGTACGAACACGTCAGCCGCAATAACCGGTGGTACCCTACTATCATGCTCGCCAACGTAGTCTTTTACCTCGATGGCACACCTCGAGTTTGGTTTCGGACACACGAAGATGAGCACACCAGCTGGGATTCGCTTAAGCAAAGACTCCGACACTTGTTCGGCAACCCCTATGGTCACCAACTTGCCGCACAGAAGCCGCTTTCCGGCCGCGTGCAGACGTCAACAGAGCACTATATCATGTACATTCAGAACATCTTGGCTGTGTGCCGCAAAGTTGACGCACACATGACTGAGTCAGACAAGGTTTCCCACATCCTCAAAGGCATTGCCAATAACGCCTTCAACTTGCTCGTTTTCAACAACGTGGCGACGGTGGATGCTGTTACAGAAGAGTGCCGCCGCCTGGAACTCGCTAAAAGCCGACGTATTGACCAGCAGTTTGGCCGTCTGCCCAACACCCCAGCGACACCTTCCTGTGCCGACGCTCCTCGTCCCAACAACACTGGCGATGTTAAAGGATCGTCCGGCATGAGATCGAGGCCGCCTATCCGGCTGCCTCCGACCCCAGCCCCACCAACGCACCTGCAGTCACGGTTGTCCGCCAGAAGTTGTGAAACATGGGTCTTCACACCATCTGATCGACCCATCGCCCTGATACCCACCCGGCTTCTTCGATTTCGCCCCGTACCGCATCTTCTTACCCACCACGTTTCCGGAAGTCTGAACGGCGCCCTGCTGACGACAAGCCCATTTGCTTTCACTGCCATCGAATCGGACCCATTTCTCGGCACTGTCGCAGTCGCTGGAGGTCCCCGACCCGGTCTACTTATACTGCCTACTCTCGCCCCCCAGGTGGCCCTTCTCGTCCCTATGCCGCACGCTCCGATAATGCCGCCACTGATTCTCCTGCACCGAATCGCCCCTATTCTCGTTCGCCTTCGCCCCAACGACGACAATCTCGCTCTCCCCAGCCCAGTCACTCCTATTCGCCGATTCCCTTCGGACGCCGCTCGCAGCCGGAAAACTAGACGACGCCGTGCCTCGACGTGGCGCTGCATTGCTCCCTACGCAGCCAAATCCTCTACTGACGTTACCCACTCATCTGAGCCTTCTTGACGTGCAAGTCCACGGTGTTTCTGTGTCTGCTCTTATAGACTCAGAGGCGCATTTGTCCGTAATGAGCGCTGACCTTCGTAACCGGCTCAAGAAAATAATCACGCCTGCCACGACGCCTGTTGTCCGTGTCGCCGATGGCGGAACAGCCCATTAATTGATATGTGTGCTGCCCGCGTCTGCTTCGCCGATCGCCCCATTATCGTGCTATTCACAGTCATCGCCCATTGTCCCCACGACATCATCCTCGGCTTAGACTTCCTCTCCGCACATTCTGCTCTCATCAATTGCTCTGCCAGTACTCTCCGCCTTGACCTGCCTATTCGGGATCCCGCTGAACAACACCCCAGACGCCTCAGTTCCGTCAACTTAGTTCGCTTGCCACCTTCGGCACTGACTTACGTTGACTTAGTGTCATCCCCACCAGTCCCCGACGGTCACTACTTCGCGGCTTCTTTGCAAGACGTCCTCCTTTCACACGGGATCACAGTACCTCATACAGTTTTATCTATTAAGGCGAATTGCGTCTGCCTGCCAGTTATCAATTTTGGCTTGACGACACAAGTACTGCCACGCGGGATGTCCCTGGCCGAGCTTTGCTCATTCGAGGATCGCTCAGTAGCATCTATTTCAGTACACAAGAATTCAGCCGATCTTCCTCTACCATCGCAGTCGGCAACTTGTACCATCGCCGACTTACAGAAAATGATTACGCGTGACATGCGGCCCGAGCACGCTCGTGAGCTCTACCGCGTTCTGTTTTCCTACCACGATATCTTTTACCTTAACGATCGTCCTTAGGCCCAGACTACAGCTGTTAAACATCACATTAATACCGGCGATGTCCCTCCTATTCATCGCCGCCCATATCGAGTGTCACCGGCTGAGCATCAAGTTATCCACGCCGAAGTTCGCAAAATGCTTGCCAAGAACATTGTTGAACAATCATTTAGTCCATGGGCGTTACCTGTTGTGCTGATAAAAAATAAGGATGGCTCATGACACTTTTGCGTGGATTATCGGCCCCTTAACAGGGTTACCAGAAAGGCCGTGTATCCCCTACCTCGGATTGATGACGACCTTGACTGCCTCCACGATGTTTGCTATTTCTGCTCTATTGACCTTCGCTCCGGCTACTGGAAGATTTCCGTGGATGATCTCGACCGTGAGAAGACTGCTTTTGTAACACCCGACGGTCCTTATCAATTGAAAGTGATGCCGTTCGGTCTATGTAACGCTCCTGGCACTTTTGAACGCATTATGGACTCCCTTCTTCTCGGTTTCAAATGGTCCACGTGCCTGTGATACTTTGACGACGTTATAGTATTCTCCCCGACGTTCGCTACCCCTCCCCCGCGCCGGCCTCTCCCGCTGGGATCGCTCCTTTCTCCTGCGGCTGCGCCTCGGCTGCTACAGCACGGCCGCCCGATTGCACAGACTGCACGGAACAGGCAGCCCCGCGTGTACGGAATGCGGCGAGGATGAGACACTGGAACACCTTCTCCTGCGTTGCCCATCCTTCGACGTTGAGCGCACCGCGCTCTGTGCTTCATATCACCGAGTCGGACTACCGTGCAGCACGGAGGTTGATCTCCTATTTCCCGCAGCCCCCGCCTCCATCGCCAAGAGAGCGCTTACTGCCATCCTTGGCTTTTGTGACGAGACTCAGCTGAGAGCGCGGCTGTAAGCCCCGCTTTGCTTCTTCTTTAACCTTCTTGTTTTTTTTTTCCGCTCTCTTTCATTCTCTCTCTAATCTTTTCCTCCCCACTCCCCTTACCCCGTGCAGTGCTGGTGAGGTGCCCTCCCTTGAGAGACAGTTACGGCACTGCACTTTTCTCTTCCTTTCATCTTAAAATCACTACTACTACTACTACTACTACGTTCGCTACCCACCTCGAACGCCTCTCAGCAGTGCTGGACGTTTGTCGTTGAGCCGGTCTGCAGCTCATGAAATTTATTACAGAATTTGTAGAAACTAATCAAATCCTTCATCCAAACCACCACGGCTTCCGTAGTAGGTTATCCACTGTTACGCAACTAATAGAAACATCCCATGACCTTGCACAATCCCTTAACAACCAGTCTCAAATCGATATGCTCTTTCTCGACTTACCAAAAGCGTTTGACCGGGTCTCTCACGCGAAACTAATTTTCAAACTTAAGAACATACTCGGAGATGGGCCAGTGACTTGCTGGGTAAGTGATTATTTGGCCAATACGAAGGAGTTTTTGCATCTTGGAGACCATTCTTCTGATTTTGTTCCAGTTGTTTCCGGTGTACCTCAGGGCACTGTTCTGGCTCCCCTCCTATTCTTACTCTGCATAAATGATATCGCGAAAGAGTTAATGTTAAAATCCGGCTGTTCGCAGATGACTGCGTGCTATACCAAGAAGTCCTGAGCATTGATTGCCAAATTAAACGGAAAACACCTCAGGTGCTACCTGCCGGTCAACTCCAGCCAAACACCGTCCCTGTGGAACCGTTCTTTCGTGTCGGCTTAGACACACTCGGTCCCTTTCCTACGTCATCCTCCGGGAACAAATGGGTAGCTGTCGCAACTGATTACGCCACCCGATACTCTATCACGCGGGCTCTCCCTACCAGTTGCGCCACTGACGTCGCGGGCTTTCTCTTGCGTGACATCTTGCTTGACGGCGCCCCGCGACAGCTGCTTACTGACCATGGTCGTAACTTCCTCTCGAAAGTTGTCACCGACATTGTGCGTTCCTGCTCCATTCAACACAAGCTGACTACCTCATGCCATCCTCAAACCATCCTCAAACCTCATGCCATCCTCAATCCTCAATAGCCTGACAGAGCGGTTAAACCGCACTCTTACCGATATGCTGTCCAAGTACATTTCCAAGGACCACCAAGACTGGGACATTGCCCTTCCTTACGTCACATTTGCGTACAATTCTTCCCGGCACGACACCGCCAGAGTTTCTCCATTTTATCTACCGTACGGTCGCGAACCGACCTTGCCCCTAACACGGCACTTCCTCATGCTGTAATCTCAACAAACGAGTATGCGCGCGACGCCATCGCCCTCACCGACCATGCACACCAGCTTGCACGCACTCGACTTACGGCCTTGCAAACCACTCAGCAGTGTCAGTACAACGCCCACCACCCTGACGTACAGTTTTCGCCTGGTGCGCTCGTGCTCCTGTGGTCGCCCTCTCGTCACGTCGCACTTTCAGAGAAGCTACTTTCGCAATACACCGGGCCCTAACGCGTGCTGCGCCAAGTGACGGCTGTGACTTACGAAATTGCTCCTCTGTGTTCAACCTCGTCCTCTACTCTGGCATCTAGTGATGTCGTGCACGTCAGTAGGCTCAAGGTCTACTGCACTGCTTCCAAGTCCGGACTTTAGTCGCTCCGAGACGGCGCTTTTGCCGCCGGGAGCGCTCTGCTACGAAACACAATTTGCGATCACGAAGAGGCGAGCAGTGTCAAGACGACGACGACAATTAGAGGCTTGCGCGGGCTGTGGCCTGTTGGCCAAGTACGGCGTATTTCCATGTAAAAATACTTGTATATAGCTTCTTGTCTGCGTCTTCCTACGTAACAATATTAATAAAACGTAAACAACGTCGCCTATAGCACCCTCGTCAACAAAAATCCGGCCACCATCCAAGATGTAATAGCCACTTGCCAGCGCCTCGAGGAACTTCAATCTCTGCGGCTATGCACGGATAACACAGACGTTCATTTGCCTTCAGCAGTAGCATTGCGCACGAGCACACGTGATATCGTTCGAAAGAAACTTCATGGGCGGTGCTCTCACTGTGCGCCTGAATCTGGCGTCGCCCCTTCTCCGACCGGCTTGCGCGAGATAATCAAGGAAGAGATCGCCTCTGCGTCGCGTCTAACGTGCTGAGATGGCCCCTGCGCTCGACAGGTGCAAACATACGCCGACGTCGCCACGCTCCCTCCGGTCACCGCGGCCCCTGTACAAACGGACTCACTATGTCCTTGTGGCTTCATTGTTGCCACCAGTGTGTGTACAGCTTTAGCGCTCCTCTCCACTTCCTGCGCAACCCATTTGCTACTACTGTGGCTACCGCGGACATATCTCCCGGTTCTGTCGACGGCGTCAACAGGATGAGCAACGTGGTTATACATCTGAAGAGCGAACAGGCGTCCGTCCAGCAAAGAGCTACCAGAGAACCTCCTACCGCTGTTCATTTCACTGATCCCCCTCTCCTCCGTTGCCTACCAACACGCCTCTGAATTCTCGATAATCTCGCCGCAGGTCGCGTTCTCCACGTCGTCGTTTCGTATCACCTTTCCGACCTGCTTCGCATGTCTCCAACGCTCTCTCGCAAAACTCTCCGATGCACATTTAGGAGGGGAAACTGCATCCACGGCACAGCCTACAATTCCTCCAGAGCGACCGTCGAACATGCTCTCAGTGGTTGCGGAAGGTGTGCCCATCGTAGCTCTCATTGACGCAGGTGCCGCCACTTTGATTATTCGGGCAGACTTTTGTTGCTGCCTCCGGAACGTGATGGCGCCTTAGTGCGGCCCGTCCCTTCATGCAGTGACCAAAGCCGTTCTTCGTCCCGTTGCGCAATGTACAGTTAGAGGATTCATTGACGGAATACGTCATCACATTGTTTTTGCTGTGTTTCCAGAGTGTTCCTCCGAAGTTGTTTTAGGATGGGATTCCTTGGCTTCGGCGTCCACTGCTGTCTCTTGTCGTGAGCGACTTGCACAACTGAATGCCACCGGTTACTCTCTTCCTGATTATGAAGAACTCATGCGCCTTCTCACCTCCTCCGATTATGTTCTTTGGCCATTAAGAGAAGAAATTATAAGTGTCAATTCCACTGACATTCGGGATGGCCACTTTCTCATTCTTCCCTTCGGTCATACGCTATCTAAAGGAATTCTTATTACTCCTGGCCTTGTCTGCTTCTCTCATGACTCTGCATTCTTCACTGTGTTAAACTAAACTACCGAACTTCGACTACTACCCCGTGGATGAAGTGTCGCTTCCGCTGTTGATGCACAGCCTAATGCAGATGTTGCCCTTTAGACTGTGCTACAAGAGTCAATCTCGTCGCCACTCACTGTCTCTTCCACACCGCTCTCGGCAACCATAAGCCCTGAGGAGACCCCTGCCGAGAGTCCCGATCTGCTCGCACTATTAGAAAACAGCTTTCGTTGTTCATCAATTCGCCAGCCCTCGGTATCACGACTGCTGCGTCTCATCGCGTACACAATGACGGCTCCTGAATTATTCACCGGCGCTCATATCGCGTGTCTCATACGGAGCGCTAAATCATCTTGGAAAATGCATCGAATATGTTTCGACAGAATATAATACGACCTTCGTCGAGCCCCTGGTCCTTTCTAGTTGTTCTAGTGCAGAAAAAAGTCGGTTCAGTGCGTTTTTGTGTCGATTCCCGTGCCCTGAACAAATTCACGCGCAAGGATGCTTACCCTTTGCCACGCATCGACGACGAACTAGATTCTTTACAGGGTGCCGATTATTTTTCTAGTTTTTATCGGCACACTGACGCCAGCAGTCATGATCTCGGTGGGGTTCTCCTGCAACGTAACACCACCTTGCGTGAACGAGTCGTAGCTTACGGCAGTCGGACGCTGACTGCTGCTGAGAAAAATTGCACCATCGCCGAACAAAAGTGGCTTGCTGTTGTTTGGGCAGTGCAAAAGCTTCGGCTATACCTCCACGGCTGTCACTTGCGTCTTGTTTGTTACCGCCATATGTACACATTTGGCAAGGATTTAATACTACTTTCCATTTGGGGCACCATAAAGAAACATCGCTAAGGCAATGCTTAAGAAGACTTCGGTCATCAGAAACATAAACATCCGTGAAGAAAAGACAATCGTCGCGAAAAAATGACACTGAATCTCAGGTTGGGAAATTCCAAAGATGTTGATAAGCATTTAGACTAATAGGAGCCAAATTATGGAACCTTGAGGGACGCCGAAGAGAACGCTACCCTCTCCACATGCACAGTCATCAGCGCCCATGTACTGCGTACAATTATTGGGGTAAGAAACGAACAAAACTGTGATTTTATCATTGATGCGTACGTACTTTAATTTGTGGAACTCCTTTCGGTGCGACGCACGGTGAAACACATTGGTGACGTAGAGAAAAATAAGGTATTTGTATTGCACGAATTTGCCGAATATTGATGCTAACATATGAGCGCATTTGAAAAGCATTGCAAAGGAAGGTGTACAGTCAGTGCATTTTACCTGTGCTGACATATGGGGCAGAAACTTCGAGACTGACAAAAACGCTTCAGAACAAGGTAAGGACCGCGAAAGGAGAGATTGAACAAAGAATGCTTGGCACGACGTGAAGAGACAAAATGAGAGCGGCTTGGATCAGAGAGAATCTGGGTATAGCCGATATTCTAATTGACAGCAAGAGAAAAAAATGGAGCAGGGCAGGTCATGTAATGCGTGGGTTAGATAACCGGTGCCCGATTAGAGTTCCAGAATGGGTGCCAAGAGAAGGGAAGCGCAGTCGAGGACGGCAAAATACTACGTGGGGCGATAAGATTAGGAAGTTCGCGGGCGCTATTTGGAATCGGTTGGCGCAGGTCAGGGGTAATTGGAGATCGCAGGGGGAAGTCTTCGTCCTGCAGTGAACATAAAATAGGCTGATGATGATAAAATGTTGAACGCTCGCGTCGGAAACCACTTTGGTGTTTACAAAAATTGGCTGTGTGTTGACTATGGCGATCAAGATTTCCATACAATGGCACATACCCAAAATGGGGCGTTGACGAAGAGGCGGTTGGTACTGTGACACATGTCCACCATCGGGGATATTGCACGAAGCGGGACGTACTCGTCGTGCCTACGCCAAATGGCTCTTTCAGGTGATTGTCGCATGTGCACAATGATTATTACTTTTATACAAGAGCACATATAGGAAACAGGCCACTGGTCACGAAGCGACCGGTACATTGAAAACAGATAAATAGACACGAAGGAATGGCAGCTGTGTAAGATTTGTCACATTTCGTAGCACGCGCATGTGGGGACACATGCGCGCCAGTTGCCATTATGCCCAAGGTGCAGGAATAAAATGCGCAAATTTACAACATTTCAAAAGCAAGAAAGCTTCATTTCACATACCTTCCAACCGTCTGTTGGATCTGAGCAATTCTTTAGATTAAGAGGCCGCAACGACGCGAGAAGGTAACCTACGTACCTGCTATAAAGTGCCTTTCAAATTAGAAAGGATACCTCGCTTAAAAGGCTTGGAAAAGTTACGGAGTAACCAAAGCAGCTAAAAAATAAGCACGAAAAAAATAGATCCTAAATGAGCACTGCTAAGTAATGCTGAAACTTTGGTTTGGAATATTTTGTTATTTTTAGGTATAAATAAGCAGTGCGAAAAATCATAGACAAAGAAGGGAAAGCTGTTGTTCACGGAGTTAGAGGTAGATATAGAATATTGTTATTCCTTTCTCGACCCTTTACTCAGAACCCACTGTTGCGTTCAATGAACTCTGTATGCAGTCTTTTCGAAACGCACTGTGCTCCCAAACGGCAGCAAACCGCTAGTATTACAGCTGCATGCTATTAGCCACGTTCGATCAGCGGCATTTTCGCAAACCTGTACATCGTTGTAATAAAATAAGGAACCCACTTTCGTACCATTCCTTAATACAAGCGGTGTGAAGTTGTCATTAAAAAAAAAAAAAAAAACAGACACAGTGGCTTTGAATGGCGATGGCATGTTTCATCCACGGAAGCATTTTCCAGGGGTGTTACCATGTAATGGTCTCCGCCTTAGAAGTCATAAGGAATGGCAGAGCATAAGAAAAATCGCGAACGGGCACGGCATGTGCGGTCACTTTCAAATATGTCGGCAGCAAGCCAGCACTTGTTACCTTTTTCAGTTTTACTTGTTACCTGGGGCCATATTTCGTTGACTATATTTTTTCTTGTTATCTCTAGAAAGCTCCGTGTCACCTGCACCCTTGGTTGGTAAGGATTTCATTAGTGCCCTCTTCCTAATCAGATACATCGCAAACTACGAAAAATGCCTGTCGATGATGATTTACGGTAATGCGGTTACCACTGAAGCATTACAGTGGCATGACGTATGGCCAATGTCGAAAAGCATTTCATGAGGCGTCTGCTGCACCGGTAGTCCTCTGGATGGATGGATGTATGTTATGAGCGTCACCTTTGGAACGGGGCAATAGGTTGCGCTACGAAGCTCTTGCTATTATACCGCCTAATGTCCTACCTAGATTAAAAAAAAAAGAAAAACGAAAAAAACGCGACAAACTTCCACAACCAAATTTTCAGACCCCCTATTGTGATCTTTGCTTTTGTACGTCTCCGTTTTTGTCGTCTCCCTACTTTTCCTCCACCAGTCTTCCAATCGCCGCTTACTGATCTCTATTGCGGACATGTTTACTTTTCCCCTGCTCTCGCTGAACCAAAGGGCTTCAAGGAGGCCAGTGGTGCCTCAATCGACCGCTGGGCAGATGTCTCCGCATTCTAATAGAACATGCTCCATCGTTTCAATAGCTTTACCGCAGCAAGCAGATACTTCTGCCTTCTTATATTTCGCTTTATAGGTGCGTGTTCTAACGCATCCTGACCTTGCTTCGAAAAGTAATGAGCTTCACTTTGAGTTATCATAAATTGTTTCTTTCCTGGTTTAGTTTTTTCCTCTTAAGTAGTTACGCATGACAAGTTTATTTCCCACTGCCGCCACCCGCGAGATTATTTCAGCCTCTCTTACTTTCCGCTTGACGTTCGTAGTTGCTGTGTTGCTCACCCAGCCGCATACTTACTAATAAGCTTCCTTGTTCTTTTCCTCCACTATGAGTCAATGTTTTTCCTGTACAGATACCTCAACACTCTCCCTGCCCATTTACTTTCTTTCGTATTCCTTAGTCGATCTTCATAATCAATTTTACTATGAGCTTCTCGCACATCAAGACTGGTCCAACCCAAATCACCCTGCACAGCTTCATTTGTAGTGCTCACGTGAGCGCCAAATTCGAGGTGACCCACTGACCTTTGGTACCCATCGAGTCCCGATTGTACCCCTAAATTCAAGCAAACATATTAACCGGCTCTGGATGAATGGATGGATGGAAGGTAGGAGCGTCCCCTTTGAAACGGGGCGATGGCAGTTGCCACCATGCTCAGATTTTTATTTTGCCTTCTATTTTAATTTTTATCTGTGTTGTGTGTTATTGAATTTCTCGATTTGCTTTAAATACGTCTTCCTACCCTTTTAACCTGATGTCACCTTTCTGCTTTTGAGCCACCAATCCTCCAATCGCCTTTTGCTAATTTCCACCGCATATTTAGTTACATGACTATTACTATCACTGAAGCCTAGGGCCTCAGGAAGGGTGACTGTGACCGCATCGACATCAGGCTTGATACCATCACATTTTAGTATGATGTGTTCCATTGTTTCTACATATTTACCACACACAGTACATGTGTCTTCTACTTCGGTAAATTTCTTTTTATAGCTCCGCATTCTAAGACATCCTGATCTAGCTTCAAAGAGTGGGGCACTGCCTCTTGAGTTTTTATAAAACGCTTCCTTCCTGATCTGCTGTTTCCAGTATCGATATAGTTCCACACTATGCTTCTTTTCCATTGAATTTATCCAATTTTTACCTTCCGCGTTTTTAACCTGTCGTTTAATGCTCTGTCTTTCTTCGTCCTCGTGTCTGGCATACTTACTGGTTAGCTTCCCAGTTTTTTTTCCGCCATTGTGAGTCAACGCTCTTTCTGTACAGGTATTTAAACACCTTAGCTGCCCACCTGTTATCGTCCAATTTCCTCAGATGTTTTTCGTATAGGATTTTACTCTGAGCTTCCCGTGCTTCGAACGATGCCCAGCTCATATCTCCCTGTACTGCTTCGTTTGTGGTTTTCCCGTGGGCACCAAGTGCTAACCTTCCCACATCTGTCTGATTTACTTCTAGTCTCGACTGAACCTCTGCCCATAAACAAAGGACCGCATTCCCGAAAGTAAGACCCGGCACCATTACTCCCTTCCAAATACCTCTCAGTACCTCATATCTCTTGTACCCCCACAATGCCCTATGTTTCTTTATCCCGGCATCTCTTCGTCCTTTTGCTATGAGAGACTGTTCGTGCTTTTCCGTGTACATCTGCCCTTTGTTTATCTATACCCCGAGATATTTGTATTCGGCTACTCGGGGTATTTCTTGGCCTTGTATTGTAAGCTCCTGATTAGTGGTATCGTTGAAAAACATCCCACCGGACTTAGCTTCATTAAAAGTGAAACCTAAACTGTCTCCTTCATCTCCACAGTAATTATCCAGAGTTTGCAAATCTTCCTGGCTATCTGCTAACAGTACAATATCGTCGCCATACATTAAACCCGGTAGTCGTTGCTCAACAACCTGTTCGCCTAATCTTTACGACAGATTATACCCTAGATTGCTTCTTTGTAACCTTCTTTCCATGCTTATCATATAAAGCATGAATAGCAGCGGTTATAGAGGACAACCTTGCCTTAATCCTTTGTGAACCTCGACAGTTGTCGTACTCTTAATTCTTTCCCATGTTATTTCAACATTATTTTTCAGCCGGCTGTGCTCCATCTTATCAGCCGGCTGTGCGCCATCTAGTGGCGGCGCCGTAAAGCTTGTGGTTGACCTCAGAAATGCGTGTCTTTGCATACGCCGAGAGATGCTTCATGTCGCCGCTGGGTTGCTCTCTCACACTGTTTTTTGGACACGCTACGCCATCTAGTTGTGCTGCCGAGATGTAGGCATGTTGCCTCCGGGACGACTGGAGCGCTGGTGCGTGTGAACGCTGAGATTTGTTGCCTCTCCGGGCGCACGCTCGTCAAATCCGTCAATCACCCTAACAACGTTAACTACATCAGAAGACTATATGTGATCTCACAGAAAATCAACATTAAAGTTACAGTCGCATTCCAAACCTGGCCGAATAGAAGGCCCCAGCTATCTCAACTATTTTAAGTTGCATTGAAGAGGCGATTCCATGCGGCAGGTGTGTACTATTCTTCAGTGTGTACTTTACCTTTCTACAGCTTTACACACCGATGACAGCCTTACCCGGCTCCAAGTCTTATAGGAGCTGGCCTATTGATGCTGAGAACGAAGTCCTCGGCTTCATTCCCGGACAGCGTGGCGACATTCAGAGAGGGTGGACTGGGAATTTTTCATGCTCAGTTGTGTGCAGGTTGCGCTTATGCAAGTATGCATAGCCACAATCCATGAATGTTATGTTGTATTGCCCAACTACATGCTTTATCATAGCGCATGGGCGTTATGCCTCTAGTTTTCTGAAAATTTTGTAGACTTCTAAATGCCTCTTTCCTACTGGAAGTGCAGTTGAAGCAAGGTTGTTGGACTGCTCTAAAAGTGCGTCATTCCTTTCGCCAGATCTTTGAGATTATTCAATAAAAATTGTACAGGCTATTTTTCGCATTATATACATTAAGCGCCATGTTTCCATTGCAAAAGTGGATTCCATTCTTTAGTGCTAATTCTCAGACAATAATGCTTTCGAGGTCTGTGTCTCATTGAACAGCACTCACTTTTAGGTACCACATGCTTTCTTTTCTGAATCAACTTAAAGCACATTGACGCCCCTCAAAATTAAAGTACAGAATTATAAATTGAAGACATCTTTTGAAAAGGACAATTTAGGTACTGTTGCTGGTATCAAGACTCCAACAAACAGACAAGGTTCACCAGCAACCGGCTTCTATAACGCACTTTAAACATCTGCATTTAAGTAATATTTACGTCGTGTATTTTCGTTAGTGTGTTAACTGCTGATTGTTGGTTCCTGGGCGGAAAATTTTCGCTTATCAAAGCGATCTAGCACAGGCAGCGGAGTCGTACTGTACTTGCAGCAGATGAGTTTTCTTTATCTGTATACACTGAAATGAAATAGAAAGATACCTTTTATGGCAATATCGGAGGGTGATAATCACAGGAGCTGGCTTGTTCACACGAAAGCAGCAAAATTTAATGAGCTGTATGGAAGCGGTAAGTGCATGAAATCACCGGTATATGTAAATATTTTTTGTGAAAGCGCATGAAAGCGCAAGGAAAGGGCGCTACGATAAACCCCAGAGCGGCGCCTTTGAGTACCACAATAGACAGATAGAGGAGAATTTACTGAAGGAAGGCATTGAGGTGTCCCTGCGGTAATATCCTCTAGCCTGCTACTGCGTTCATAAGGAAACGGAAGATGAGAAAAAGAGGGTAATGACGAGTGATTATAAGGATTGGTGTAGTAGGGTGTATTTGTGGGTAGACACGTTCGTGTCCATAGGGCCCATTGACGGTCTTGAGAAAATCGTCAATGGTCTTGAAAAATTCTATGAATGCCTTGATGGATGGCTTCGTTGGTATATTATCCGGCCATGAGCCCAGTTGTAGGTTTTACTCAAGGGCTTGTTATAAATTTGCAAATGTGCAAACACGCGAAAGTGCGCCACTTTCTCAGATACATCACATGTCCCAAAATCTAGTGAGTCCGCACGGCGAATCTTGTCCCGTAATGGCTTACCTCAAGAGGTTCGGGCTCATACCACTCAAAGACAAAACGCGCGCTAATATGTATTACCAGCATTAATATTGTCGAGCCGATTGCGCGATTCAGGTGTGCGGTAAATCATGGATGCTCCGAGACTGGTACAGTCAGTTATGAGGGATGCGGTAATAAGCACTCCTTAATTATTTTGAATAATTTAGTTTCTCTAGATGCACAAAACTTTTAGCAGACGAACATTTTCACATTCCATCCGTGCCCACTGAAATGCAGCTGCGGCTATGTTATACATTTTACTTTTGGTCCTACTGTTCCTTCAAGTGTGAGTGGTAGGTAGCTTATACGAAGGGCAATTTACTTCCATGAACAGGGCTTCATTGAGTTGCTTGCCTGAATGATAGAACATTCATTGAGTGCCGCGCAGGGACAAACATGGTCAAAAGAACGAAGAAACAGAAGCCATGGGCACTGCGTTTCCATACCCGCCATGGTGGCTTAGCAGCTATTGTGTTGCTCTGCTAAGCGCGAATTCGTGGGATCAAATGTTGGCCGCATTTAGATGGGGTGAAATGCGAAAACGCCCGTGTCCCGCGCATTGAAGGCAACTTAAAGATCAAAACTATTCCAGAGTCACCCACTGCGGCATGCCTCATTATCAAATCGTGGTTTAAGCACGTGTTCCTGACCGTCACTTCCACGTGACAATATGTCTAGCATACACACAAACAGGGCTGCGCACGCGTCAATGCGTCACTTGATAGTTTTCGTCTTTTCGCGCAATGTATGGGTGTTTGCTGTGCAGTAAATGTACGATGCTCAGACTTAGTCTCACGAGAAGCATGTTCAGCTATTCAGTATAGTTGGTGCCCCCTTGAGCGATGTCGCACGTTGATACACAAATTATTGTGAGTTCTCTTTTGACTGCGAGGAAGAAAATAATGAAGCGCCTGAAACTGGAAGCACACGAGATATGAAATGTAGCGCTTCTATCCTGGGCACACAGCACCGGTTCACTAATTCAATATGTCGTGATTTTGAAACGCTGCTTGCCCTCCTTCGTGTCAGTCTTAATCAAACACGTATAGCAACTAGAGCTTTCTCTGCGACTGCGGTGCAGCTTGAAAAAAGCTAACTGTAGTCATTACACTCGTATGCTAA
Source organism: Dermacentor andersoni (assembly GCF_023375885.2). Taxonomy (NCBI): domain Eukaryota; kingdom Metazoa; phylum Arthropoda; class Arachnida; order Ixodida; family Ixodidae; genus Dermacentor; species Dermacentor andersoni. The sequence continues at coordinate 396,707,561 of NC_092814.1, forward strand.
AGTACGCGGCGATTGAGATAACAAGGCAGAGTAAAAATGCACCACAATATATAGCCGTAGCGCGTGGCATAAATATGATACTCGTCTTTAAAAAAAGCATAGTATATTAGCCGTTGTGTGGTACCTTTCATGCCGTGCATTTCTTGCAGAAATATGCACAGCGATGCAGATCTCGCAGTTCGGGACACTGCGAAACGTTCCAAATGCAGTGAGGCAGACGATGCCGCAAGGTACACTCGGCACATTATCTTCGTGTTATAATTGTGCGATCTGAAATGTGAATCTATTAAAGGAGACCTACCAGTATTCAGACACGACAAGACTGTTTCAGTACTTTTGAAACCAGCCATTGCATGCCGAATGACAGTGCGCTGTGGCTCGCTGCCACCCGCACCACTTCCGCTGTCCCGTCACCACCATCATCGTCACAACAAAAAACACGGCGGCTGCCTACAGCCGCTGGAAATTCTGGCCATTAGGTTACGACTGAGGCGTTACTATATAAAAAAAGGAAGTTGTGAGAAGACCACATGCAAAACTATGGGCGTGAGAGGGCTGCAAACACGTATGCTAGCGCCTCTTAGCACGATTTATCGGACGAACTTGGTTCACTTGGTGTAAATAAAAACAAATGCGGTAGTTTTACGCACCAACACCACGATCTGCTTGTGAAGCGCTCCTTAGTGGGCGACGGCGGGTTAACTTTTACGACCTGGGGTTCTTTAACGTGCTCCCAATTTAGGGTACACGGGCAATTTCACACAAGTGAAATAGTAACTATATAGTAACTTACGGGAACCTCCTAATATCTGAATTAAATATCTTGCGGAACGAGAAAGTTCGGCTAGTGATAAATGGCTAATTACTAGAAAAAGACCGAAAAATTATGTTGCCAAAAAGCGTGTGCTTAAGAGCCGGTATCGCTGTCGCACACCTATACCAAGCACTGTGATGATGTAGACAAACATAAATAATGAATGCTACTTTTTGCAGCTCCACCACCAAAAGAAACTTGCAGAATTTGCAAAGCCGAAGGTAAGACCGACTATTGCGTTGCATCAGGCGATCTAACCCTGGGTGCATTGTTTTGTTTTTTTCCGTGAAAATTTTCCTACATTTATCGCTGGTATTCGTTTATCGCATGCCGCAAGACGCGCAAACTATATTTGAAATTTGTGGAATTTTGACGCATAACATCGTACCACAAGTGACAATATTTACCAATATGCTCTATAGGGAATTTTTTACGTGGCAATTGTAGAGCTTCTGTCACCCTCCATGCTACATGTTTAGGCAAGGCAAATCAGCACAAACAGATCGTGGAGCCGAAAGTGTCAACGTGCACGTGCAACTGAGCATGCAGCTTTGACACCTAGCGACGCCTGTAGCCCACTTCAGGCAAGAAGACCTGTCGGTAGGGTACATGCCCCCGTGTTCCGTGCATAGAGGTGCATTGGCTAGGCGAGGTACGCCTTGTTTCTATTACGCAACATGTATGCGCCATGATTCTCTAGACAGCGTATATGTAATTTAAATTAGTACACCTCACTGCGCTGTGGATGTGTTTACTTCTGCTTTGATAAGAACATGTCATATGACGTTAGAGCTGATGGTTTCAGTTCTCAGCACATTTTTCGTTTTATACAAACAAATGTAGACGCTAGACGGCCCCTCGGGTAGATATTGTCACGTGGTAGTGACGGTGAAGAAAGCAGCCAAACTGGGAAAGACGAAACTAGCGTTTTATTGGGCGAACTTGTGCCCTCAAAAACAGGCTACACTCAAAGAACGGCGATAGCGGCGAACACAGTCGACGATCGTTGAAAATCCGGTCTGCGGGTCAAGCGCGTCGTCTTTTATAGAAGCGTCCTCGAAAGTTCCAGAGTAATCGCTGGGACCCGTGTGCCTTCCACAAAGTTCAACATTATTCGCGTCGCACACATATGCGATCAGATTACACAAGGTTTGGTCACAGACAGCGCAAGGAAGCGTCGATAACATTCCAGAAACTTCTCACACATGCAAGCGCGTCCTGCGCTTTGCGATAACATTTGTTAGGCGGTGAAACGTGTCGCCTGATAAAGACAAGTACACGTGTCAATACCCCCCTCTTAATACAAACGAAAGTAATAAAGAAGCACTCGTAGCAAAGAAAACGACCAAATAAGGAAAGTTCGTCAGCGTCCGTAAAAGGGTTTAGACGCACCACATTCGACCTCTTCAGATTGTGCGCGGCGCCGCTGTGAATGCGAAATGCCGTCTGGCACGACCTCATAGTCCACTGCGCCAATACGTCGGATGACCTTGTAGGGCTCGAAATAGCGTCGCAGTAGTTTCTCACTCAGTCCTCGTCGGCGTATCGGGGTCTATATCCAAACACGGTCGCCCGGCTGGTGCTCGACGAAGCGTCGTCGGAGGTTGAAGTGTCGGCTGTCGGTCCACTGCTGCTTCTTGATCCGAAGGCGGGCGAGCTGTAGGGTTCTTCGGTGTGCTGGTAGCGATGTCAAGATTCTCTTCGTCAGTGACGTCGGCAGCATGGCGTCGAGCGTCGTCGTGGGGTTCCTGCCGTAAACCAGCTTGAACGGCGTGATCTGTGTTGTTTCTTGCACCGCCGTGTTGTAAGCGAATGTTACGTATGGCAGGACGGCATCACAGGTCTTGTTTCGACGTCGACGTACTTTGCTAGCATGTCGGAGAGGGCCTTTTTCAGGCGCTCCGTAAGACCCTTCGTCCGTGGGTGGTAGGCAGATGTCCTCCTGTGCCTTGTCTGACTGTACTGCAGAATGGCTTGGGTGAGCTCCGCTGTAAAGGCCGTTCCTCTGTCGGTGATGAGGACTTCGAGGCGCCAGGTCGCAGCAGGATGTTCTCGGCGAATAATTTTGCCACTTGGCGTGCGCTACCTTTCGGCAGTGCTTTCGTCTCAGCGATGTGGGTGAGGTAGTCCGTCGCCACGACGATCCACTTATTTCCGGTCTTTGACGTGGGAAAGGGTCCCAACAAGACAATATCGATCTGCTGAAATGGTCAGCAAGGAGGCTCGATCGCCTGTAGTAATCCCGCTGGCCTTTATGGTGCTGTCTTGCGCCGCTGATCGTCTCGGCATGTTCTGACATAACGGGCGACGTCGGAGGTTAGGCGCGGCCAATAATACCTTTCTTGTATCCTCGATAGTGTCCGGGAATATCCGCGGTGTCCAGCCATCGGATCGTCATGTAGGGCGGGCAATACTTCTGGACGCAGTCCTGACGGGACAACAAGAAGGTAGTTGGCGCGCACTGGTGAGAAGTTCTTCTTTAGGTGTAGGTTATTTTGAAGCGTGAACGAAGAAAATCCACGCTTAAATGCCCTAGGGACAACGTCGGTGTGCTCTTCCAAATACTCGAATAGGGCTTTTAGCTCCGGGTCTCCTCGTTGCTGTTCGGCGAAGTCTTCCGCGCTTATTATTCCAAGGAAGGCGTCGTCAGCCGTGTCATCTTGCTGCGGCGGGTCAATGGGGGCGCGTGATAGGCAATCGGCACCTGAGTGTTTTCGTCCCGACTTATAGGCTCCACCATGCCGGCCGTCCTGAAAAGTCCTTTAAATTCGCTAGCCAACACAATGCGTGATGGTAGCTGGCAACTTTGAATGGCCCGCCATATAGGTAAGGGCGAAATTTCGCTGTAGCCCAAACAATGGCGATGCATTCCTTTTCGGTTGTAGAATAATTGCCTTCTGCTTTTCACAACGACCGGCTAGCGTAAGCTATCACATGTTCATGTGCATCTTTTCTCTGGACTAGGACGGCACCGATGCCTAGGCTACTGGCGTCAGTGTGGATTTCGGTATCGGAATGCTCGTCGAAGTGTGCAAGTACGGGCAGCGACTGCATGCGTCGTTTGAGTTCTCGAAATGCGTCGGCCTGCCGCGTTTCCCACTTGAACTCGACGTCACATTTAGTTAGCTGTTTCAGCGCCTCAACAATGCGTAAAAAGTCCTTGACAAATCGCCTGTAGTAGGCACACATGCCAAGAAATCTATGCACTGCCTTCTTGTCGATGGGCTGCGGGAACTTTGCGATGGCAGCTGTCTTCTGCGGGTCGGCGAGGACTCCAGACTTGCTGATGACTTGGCCTAGGAGCAGAAGCTCATTGTAAGCGAAGCAGCACTTTTCTGGCCTCAGAGTGAACCCTGATGACTTGATGGCCTCTAGTACAGTCGCAAACTGCCTAAGGTGATCGTCGAAATTTCCGGCGGAGACGACGACATAATCCAAGTAAACAAGACAGGTTTGCCACTTCAATCCTGCTAACACCGTGTCCATGACGCGCTGGAACGTTGCAGGCGCCGAGCACTGTCCGAATGGAATGACCTTGAACTCGTAGAGGCCGTCTGGCGTGATGAAGGCGGTCTTTTCGTGATCTCTGTCGTCGACTTCTATTTGCCAGTAGCCAGACTTGAGATGCATCGACGAGAAGTATTTTGCGTTGCAGAGCCGATCTAATGCGTCGTCTATCCGTGGTAGGGGGTATACATCCTTCTTTGTGATCTTGTTGAGTCGACGATAATCAACGCAGAAACGTAAGGCTCCGTCCTTTTTCTTCACCAAGATAATAGGGATGCCCACGGACTTTTCGACGGCTGGATGATGTCGCGCAGCATTTCGTCGACTTGTTCCCTTATAGCTTCACGTTCTCGCGGCGAAACTCGGTAAGGGCTCTAGCGGTGTGGTCGAGCGCACTCCTCGGTGATTATGCGATGCTTCGCGACTGGTGTTTGTCGAATCCTTGATGACGCCGAAATGCAGCTTTCGTATCGTCGGAACAGACTTCGGAGCTGCTGTTGCTTAATCACGGGGAGACTTGGATTAATGTCGTAGTCTGGTTCGGAAACCATGGTCGTCGGGGTAGATGCGGTGGAATCCGCGAGGACAAACGCATTACTGGTTTCCAGAATTTCCTCAATGTACGCGATCGTCGTGCCCTTGTTGATGTGCTTGCACTCATGGCTGAAGTTTGTCAGCAACACTTCAGTTTTCCCTCCATGCAGTCGAGCGATCCCTCTTGCGACGCAACTTTCACGGTGTAGCAGTAGACGTTGGTCGCCCTCGATGACTACTTCTACGTCGGCAGGTGTTTTGGCGCCGACGGGAATGACAACTGTGGAGCAAGGCGGGATGCTGGCTTGACTTTCGAGCACGCTTAAGGCATGGTGACTACGAGAGCTCTCCGGTGGTATCGCTCGATCTTCCGACAGCGTTATCGACTTCGACTTCAGGTCGATGGTTGCGCCGTGTTGGTTCAGGAAGTCCATGCCGAGAATGACGTCTCGTGAGCACTGTTGGAGGATAACGAAGGTGGCAGGGTAAGTCCGGTCATGAGCGGTAATTCTTGCCATGCAGATTCCAGTCGGCGTGGTGAGTTGTTCTCCAGCGGTCCGAATTTGAGGGCCTTCCCATGCAGTTTTAACTTTCTTCAACTGTGCGGCGATGTGTGCACTCAATACGGAGTAATCGGCTCCTGTGGCCACTAAGGCGGTAACTGCGTGGCCGTCGAGAAGCACGTCGAGGTCGGTGGTTCTTTGTCTGGCGTTGCAGTTAGGCCTTGGCGTCGGATCACGGTTGCGTCGTGTTGAACTGAAGCTGGAACGTCGCGTCGTCAAAGCGTCTGTTGTCGGTGTAGTCTTCGCTTCCTGACGTCTTCGGGACGGCGGCGTGTCGTTATTCTGTCATCGAGATGGTCTCTTCGGCGTCTTTGTCGGCGGCGGAGCATCTTCGTCAGTTCGACGAACAGCTACCGCACCTACATCGGTTGCTGCTTTTAGTTTTTCGGGTATGGGCTTGCAGAGAGGCCCCTGGCTGGGCTGGTGTATGGTCGGCGCTGCGTCGACAGGTAGCGGCCTGGTGACGGCGAGCGGGACGGTCGTCAAGGGCTCCACTGAGTAGCGGCGAGGTATTCGGCGTTATCGCGAGGTCGTTCGCCAATCTGTGGGCGCGACGCGTTAACGGCGAACCCTCAGAGTCCCATCTCCCGGTATGGGCATCGGCGGTAGATGTGCCCGGGTTGTCCGCAGTGGTAGCAAAGCGGACGGTGGTCGGGGGCGCATCAAACGTCAGTCTTCCTTAGAATGCCGCGTGGGGTTACGGGTTGGCGTGCTCGCGGCGGGGGTGTTAGTGGACAGCGGAACTGTGTCGTCACTGGGACCTGCCGTGGGTGCGGACGGGGAACGTGACGGCGGGCTACAGCGGCGCATGTCATCGCTTGCGGCTGAGGCTGCGGCGATTCAGGGGGGCTACTCCGAGTTGTTGTTGGAGTTCCTCACGTACAGCGTCGGCAATCGAAGTCACTTGAGGCTGTGATGACGGGAACAGCTCCTGTAGCTCCTCCCGCACGACCGCTCGGATAGTCTCACGCAGGTCGCCGGTGGCCAGTGACTGAACTCCCGCGTAGCTTGTCGAGTTCGTGCGGTGGTCGAATTGCCGGTCTCGCATCTCGAGTGTCTTCTCGATGCTGGTGGCCTCGCGAGGAAACTCGCCGACGGTCTTTGGTGGGCTTCGTACCATTCCGGCAAAAAAGTTCCTCCTTCACACCATGCATGAATAGGCGGAGTTTCTTCTCCTCGGGCATTTCAGGGTCAGCGTGGCTGAATAGACGGCTCATTTCCTCCGTGAAGATCGCGGTTGTTTCATTAGGTAGCTGCACCCGGGTTTTTAATAGCGCTTGAGCTCGTTTTCGGCGTACGACGCTTGCGAATGTCTGCAGGAAGCCGCTCCTGAACAGGTCCCAGGTCGTTAAGGTGGCTTCTCGGTTCTCGAACCACGTCCTGGCAGCGTCTTCCAATGCGCAGAAGACACGTCGTAGTTTGTCGTCACTGTTAAATGTACTGACTGTCTCATACGTCTCAAGCCAGCTTTCCGGGTCATCGAACGTTGAACCGCGGAACGTCGGAAACTCCCTGGGCTGCTGTAGCACGATGGGAGACGCTGGGGCTGCCATTGGGGTTGACTTGGTGGCAATCTTCCTGCTCGTCTCAGGCAAAAGTCCGTGCTCCGGGGGCAGTCATTGCAGCCTGCGGCTACCGCACTGGTTCTCGTTGACGTTGGTGATGTCTTCCGCGTTCGGGCTTGGCTCACGGATTTGTGGGGGCGTCCGGTGCATGACCGGAAAGCACGTACACAAGATATCACGTGGTAGTGATGGTGAAGAAAGCAGCCAAACTGGGAAAGACGAAACTAGCGTTTTATTGGGCGAACTTGTGCCCTCAAAAACAGGCTACACTCAAAGAACGGCGATAGCGGCGAACACAGTCGACGATCGTCAAAATCCAGTCTGCGGGTCAGGCGCGTCGTCTTTTATGCAAGCGTCGTCGAATGTTCCAGAGTAATCGCTGGGACCCGCGTGCCTTCCACAAAATTCTACATTATTCGCGTCGTGGACACATGCGATCAGATTACACAAGGTTCGGTCACAGACAGCGGATGGAAGCGTCGATAACATTCCAGAAACTTCCCACACATGCAAGCGCGTCCTGCGTTGTGCGATAACATTTGTTAGGCGGTGAAACGTGTAGCCCAATAAAGACAAGTAGACGTGTCGATATACTGATCTCAGGCTACATTTCAGTACGTGGTTATCTTTGGTACGTCGGCTTTTTTTTTACTGCGATAGCAGTTATATGGACACTCCAGGCACATTTCTGCCGTCACCGTCACCGTGAGGTTCTGCGTAAAGTCCAACAATATCGTCATCGCGCACCGTATGTTGTATGTGCGAACAAAAGCGTGCAAGGGTGAGCCGGCGAACGCGGCTCAGTCTCGCGTGTGCCAGCAAGGAAGGTGGGCCGGAAGGGCGCGCGAGGCATGGGGGTGAGGCGAGGGAGGGGGCTCTAATCTACAGCGGCTGCTGCTTACGGCACGGCCTGGCGGGTGACGTGCCTTGAAAGCGATGTGCGACGTGGCCAAGGTGCGCGTCCGCGCGGGCCTCCCATCTTAAAAGCGATCTCCGATGTTTGCAGAGTGCGTCTACTGCCGGTAGCTTCGTGCTTCGTGCGGCAGCCACGCGCTGTGCTTTAGATATTTCGTTCGCGTAAAAGCGAGAGATGCACGAAGGTCAATTCGATCGCTGCTGCTGCCATGATTCGTCACTCGAGTATTTTGACAGCGAGCTTCCGCGCTCATCCAGCGAGATGTGTTCATGCTTACCTGTGCGCGCGTGACATCGTGCATTTTAAGTTAGTTGAAACACCTTGGCGGCCTAGTTGGTTTGAATTCATTATAGAATGTGTAAGAGTGACTGAACGAGGACGTAGAAAGAAACAGACAAACAGAGACATCGCTGTCTCTGTGTATGTGTGTTTCTTCCTACGTCCTCGTTCAGTCGCACTTACATATACTCTTATTGTTATCTTAGTAAACGATTCTTTACATGTTTATGGGGCCGCTAAAGCTACTATCCTTACTTCGTACAGCTATCCACTAATTTGCTATCGCTATCGGTACTTCGCGTTTCCGGCAAAACTGCGATTTTTTTAACAAGTTTAACTGGAGCAGCCCACGGGCTAGAGGATTCCCGGATTACTCCTTTCTGTCGCCTTTTGTCAACTCGCTCATCTATAATCTTGCACTCGGACGGTGATACTCCATAGAGGTTTTGTCGAGCAGGCTACGCCGACTACGTGTTAATTCTGTGCTTGTTTCGAGACGCAGAAATGAACGGCGCGCTATCCTCCTGGGCAAAGTTGAAGATACTGAAGTGCTTAGTTAGAACGTTCTCTAATGTAAGGCGCTCGTCCGTGCTGGTGGGCTGGCTCATCATAGAAAGAACCTTTGAGTCTTCTCAACAAGCGCCAACTCGTTTATGTCGAACATTTGCGAGCACGGCGACTGGCGCCGAGTTGTGCTTCTTGAAGAAACCAAGCTTCGTGCAAGCTGGTATCACTGCGTTTTCGCCTGAAGGGTTAACAATCCACAATTTTCAGCGCCGCTGATCCACAGACGCAAGAAAATGTGGTAGAAAAATATTTTCCTTCAAGAACGTCAAATATGCAGCCTCTACTGTGGCGTCGAAGGCCTGATGATTGCTAATGGTACAGCCCCCCGGAATATACACAGCTGAGGAAGCGGACACGAGTGTGTGCTCGCAGGGATCAACTGCACCGTTCTTTTTGGACCATCCTGCTTGAGCTTGTATGCAATGTCACCACTTGCAAACATCTCTCTTGCTCAGCATACAACCGTGGCAGCGTGCATCTGTAGGAAATCAATGCATGATGTAACATCATGTGAGGAACGGCGGGGAATTGTAAATTCAGTCATGAAAACTTGACCACCCAGTGGCACTTGCACACGGCAAATACGAACAGGCTGGAACGAATCCGCTATAATTAAGCTACATCATTGCCTGCGAAATTTACGCGGAATTCACACACAGGCATAAGGAAGATCGTGGTCATGCCACGTTGCTGTTCTCGCAGAAAGCCCCTGCGGATATCTTCAAAGCCCATGAGACCGTCTACTAAAGGCCCGGTGCTAGTCTAGCACAGAGTGCATGTACATGCACCGTCTACAAATCCTGCACGTCAAAAAGCAAACGCTCGAATTTGGCAACAGAAGGAATCAGCATATGTCAACAATAACAATTGGGGATGCACCGAACCACCCCTGCTACCGCCGTGAAATAGCCACTTGCATGATTACATGCTTCGTAGTACACCAGTTTCACTACCCCGAAAAGCGAAATCTACTTGTTTAATAAGCACATAGTAGTAAGGGGCATGACAGAATTCTGGAAAGACACCTTGAAAAGCAAGCATGTGCGCTTCATTGCTGTGCTTTTCTGTTAAAAAATACGAAGACTAAATCCGCAGCAATTAGGCCACTTATGAAAACTCGCCTGATGGGAGGCAAATCGCCAAAGCGATAACTGGGTGCACAATATTTGTCGTCTGGAACGCACAAAGTCAGCAGAAGCACGTGGTACCTTTCACAAAATGGCGTCAAAAGCCGCGCGCATCTTTTTAAGGCAGCCGTCGTCTGCTAGCTGCTTGCGCTTGGGCAAGAAAACATCTGCTGACTGCTCCAAGGGTCTGCGGACAGTCTGCGACTTCCAGTTCATGAAAAACGAATGCGATTCTGGCAGCTGTCGGACTGGGGGCGGAGCTTCCGAAGCTGTTAGATAAAATAGAATGCGGGACAACACACCCGAGCAGTCCAGGACTTTCAGGGACTGATAATCAAAGATGCCCGGGGAGCGCAAAGGTAACGTTGGTTAGTTGGTCAGTAGTGTCCCAGTCGTTGGACTTGCTTACTCGTTGGTAATGCCTAAACTACTCGCCCACATCTTCACCTGCTTTCCCGGCGAAAACCCGAGGGTCTCGTTATTAGCGTTACGTAGCTGCAGGCAGCAATTCCGGCAAAGAATAAGTGGTTTCGGGAGCGCCGCTACTTCAATTACCACACAACTACCATCAAAACAGTTACGTCGCGAAAGAAACGGTGTTCATTAGAAAGGATTCAAGGTGAGCGTCAGACTGGACAAAACGTCCTTCTTCTCATTATCATGCCCTCCCCGCACACTTCTGTCGCTAATGAGGTTACATTTACCGTAATAATATTTACTGGCGCTCGCCACCCGGACATCGACCTATAATTGAATTCATTTCACGCCATCCTTATAGTGGGGAGCTCGTAATGGTACAGATTCCTCGGGACCTTCACGCACGCTAAGTTACCGGCGACGGCACTTCTAGCTTGCTCCACGAGAAATAAAAAACTCGCACACCAGATGTATGTTTCCTCTTTACATGAGTATATTCACACGTGTAGTTGTTTTTCTTTATCGGGTGACCACTTTTCACCGCCTAACAAATGTTGTCGCACAGAGCAGGACGCGCCTGCATGTATCGGAAGTTTCTCGAAAGTTATCGATGGTTCTATCCGCTGTCTGTTGTCGCCGAACCTTGTGTAATCGGAGTCCACCGCGCGACGCGAATGGTGTCGAACTCTCTGGAAGACACGCAGGCGTCAGCGATCACGCTGAAACCTTCGATGACTGATGTATAAAAGACGACGCGCTTGAACCGCAGATCAATTTCGACAATCGCTGAATGTGCTCGCCGCTATCGTTGTGCTTTAAGTCTAGCCTGTTTTTGTTGGCACAGATTCGCTCAATAAAAGTTAGTTTCGTCTTTCACAGTATTGCTACTGTGTTTTTTAGCGTCACTACTACGTGACAGTATGATGCCGCTGTCTGGCATGCCTTTCAAGAGTAACCTGTTAACACACTAGAAGTAGCGAAAACTCTGCCACATGGTTTATCCCCACTGCATATTGATACAAAGCAGAAACATTTAAACAACGCGCGCAGGTTCGTGCGCCCCCTCAAGACGACAACGGCGTATTGGGGGAAAAGACGACGAAATAATGGCACGTGTTTTCGCCGCACGCACTAGCATCGCAGGTGGCCGTTGTCGGCGTCTACAAGAAGAAGGGGTGAAGCGACGCTCGAGAGAGTAGAAGAGGGCCTTCCTGATCTTACGTTTAGAACGCGGCAGTGCTTTTTATTTACCGCCAGGGCACAAGTTCGCCCACAATAAATAGTTTTATGTGAATTCCCTTAACTGTCCGTTACAATTCTGGTGGAGGTGCTGGGTAATGATTTCCAGCCCAATTCGTGTTGGAGAAAGCAGCCCGGAACCACGCCATCTCAGACCCAACGAGCTTACGCCTGTCCACCAGCGCACGAGCCGTCGCCTACGTGGTGAGCCGCCCGAGTTTCCCCTTTTGCCGGAGCAGACTATAATAGTAGCAGCAGACAACACCAAAATGACATCCCAGACAGCCTCAACACGCATCGTTGTTGATCAACCGCGAACGCCTGAGCCTTTTCACGGCGACACCTTCGAAGACGCCAAGGACTGGTTGGAGGGCTTCGAGCGCGTCGCTACCTACAATGGATGGGACTAAAACCGGAAGCTCCGCAACGTTTACTTCGCGTTGCAAGACTGTGCGCGAACGTGGTTTGAAAACCACGAAGCTCTCCTCCGGTCGTGGGATGACTACCGACGGGAGCGTTGGCCACGTATCCGAGCACAGACCGCCGGGAAAGAGCTGAAGCCGCTTTGCAAGCAAGAAGCCAGCGAAACAACGAAAGCGTGGCAATGTATCTCGAAGATATGTCCCGCTTATTGCCGGGCCGACCCGAGCATGAGCGAGGACAAGAAGCTTCGGCACGTGATGCGCGGTGTGAAGCAGGAGCTTTTTGCTGGTTTGGTTCGCAGCCTTCCACGCACCGTCGCCGAATTCTGCTCCGAGGCGACAACTATGGAAAGGACTCTTCAACAGCGTGCGAGACTCTACAACCGCGATATGAACGTCACCTCTATGGATGCAGTGTCAGCAATGTTCGGGAACAGCGTCGAGGTCTTACGAGAACTCATAAGATCTGTTGTTCGAGAAGAGCTCCAGAGGCAACAGCTGAACAACGGCCCCACAGCGGTCTCTTCGTTAGCAGAAGTGGTTCGCGAAGAAGTGAGACAAGCAGTCCGCGAACAGCATCCGCCAGCACAGCCGCAAGCGTCGTCACCGGTACGGCCGACGGTATCGTACGCCGAGGTACTCAGAGGATCTCCAGGACGTACTTTCGTCGCGGCAACTGCGCATGTACCCGAACCTCGGTTTTTGCCGTCTCCGCCGGAGACGAGATTCCGGAAGGCTGATGTATGGCGCACTCCTGATAGAATCCCGCTGTGCTACCACTGCGGCGAAGCTGGTCACCTCTACAGGATGTGCGAATACCGCAGAGCGGGACTTCGGGGGTTTTCCTTAAACGCTCCTTTCCCAAGAAACGGTGAACGCCCTTTCGAGATCCAGGAGTATTTGTCAACGCGCCAAAGCCCGCAGACTTCACAGCAACAACAACCTCGGTCCACAGTGCCGCTGAGGTACCGATCACCAAGCCCGCGTCCATCCTCCAGCTCCCCAAGGCGACGGCCCCAAAGCCCACGTCGGGAAAACTAATACCGGTGACCTGTGGAGGTGAGGCCGCTGTCGACGCAAGAACGGAGCCTCCAGCGCTGATTCTGAAATATAACGACGGCCGCTAGAACAGTTGCAAAAAGAGTGACGTAGCTTCAGATTTATGTGTGTTTATAGACGGCTGCGAAATTACTGCTTTAGTAGACACAGGCGCAGACTATTCCGTTATGAGCAAAGTACTTGCCAGAAGACTGAAAAAAGTGCTGACTCCTTGGAGAGGACCACAAATTCGAACCGCCGGTGGACACCTTATCAACCCGGTGGGCAGGTGCACTTCAAGAATCGGAATACGCGGCTTTACATACGTCGCCAGTTTCATTGTCCTATCAGAGTGCTCAAGGGATTTAATTATTGGAATGGACTTTTTGCAGGCGAACGGTGCAGTTATCAACTTGCAGGAATCCTGTGTGTCGTTCTCAACGAAGCACGCCATCGCGACGTTCGAGTGTGAAGAACAATTCGATGCGCTTCAGGTTATAGACGACGACGTCACGATACCCCCAAGATCCAGCATAGCTGTCGCCGTAAGAAGCGGCGTATTCAGCAACTATGAAGGAATAGCAGATAGTAACACTGGACTCTTACTCGAAAAAGGGATCTGTATGGCAAGGGGTCTTGTTCGGCTGCGTGACGGGTGTTCATATGTCTTCCTGACTAATTTTGGAAATGAAGTCCAGCAGGTTGCGAAGGGAACCGTCATTGCCCGCCTTAAGGATTATGAATAGATTACGGATTTGAGCTCTTCCGATGCTGCACTACTGGAGTCTCACAACGTAGACTCCATACTCGCATCAGTCAACATCGAAGCAGCACTATCACCGAGCCAGAAGCAGCAAATAGAGAACCTTGTACGAGAATTCGCCTCGTGTTTCTCAACGACATCGAAATTCCAGAGAACATCCATCGCCAAACACCGTATCATTGTCGATGAAGCTGTGAGGCCTATTTGCCAGCATCCCTACCGAGTGTCACCGAAGGAGAGAGAGATCATCAGCAAACAAGTCGAAGAAATGCTTAGAGACAATGTAATTCAACCATCGACCAGCCCGTGGGCTTCGCCTGTGGTGCTGGTAAAGAAAAAGGATCAGTCCTTGCGCTTCTGCGTTGATTGTCGGAATCTAAACGTCGTCACAAAGCGCGATGCCTATCCCCTCTTCCGAGGATCGATGACACCCTCGATAGACTACGGGATGCGCAATTCTTTTCCTCTGTCGACCTCAAAAGCGGATACTGGCAAATAGAAGTGGACGAACGGGATCGTGAGAAGACAGTATTCGTGACACCAGACGGACTATACGAATTCAAGGTACTTCCTTTCGGCCTCTGTTCCGCACCTGCCACCTTTCAGCGGATGATAGACACTGTGCTCTCTGGGTTGAAGTGGCAGTCCTGTCTGGTTTATCTTGACGATGTCGTGATTTTTTCTACCACATTTGCTCAGCATGTGGAACGACTAAGGACTGTGCTGAAAGCTATTAGTTCAGCAGGGCTGACGATAAAGCCACAAAAATGTCACCTCGGCTTCCATGAGCTCCTTTTCCTCGGCCACGTGATTAGCTCCGAAGGCATCCGTCCTTACCCTGAGAAGACCGCAGCAGCAGAAAAGTTTCCTAGACCAACCGACAAAAAGGCCGTTCGGCGATTCCTAGGACTTTGTGCCTATTACAGGCGTTTCGTCAAAAAATTTTTCGAAGATTGCCGAGCCGTTAACGCGATTAACGAAAGAAGATATGCCTTTCGTATGGCACAGTGAACAAGGATATGCATTCAATCAGCTGCGACGGCGACTTCAAAACCACCCGGTCCTTGCGCACTTTGATGAGGAAGCGGAAACAGACATCCACACAGACGCCAGCAATTTAGGACTCGGTGCCGTCCTCGTTCAATGGCAAAACGGAGAGAAAAGAGGGATTGCATACGCTAGCCGCACTCTTTCGAGGGCTGAAACCAACTATTCAGCCACAGAAAAAGAATGCCTCGCAGTAATATGGGTCATAGGAAAATTCTGACCATACTTATACGGTAGACCGTTCCGAGCAATCAGTGACCATCACTCATTGTGCTGGCTTGCAAACCAGAAAGATCCTTCTGGACGACTTGCTAGATAGAGTCTGAGGCTGCAGGAATACGGCATAACGGTCGTGTACAAGTCAGGTCGCAAGCACAGTGACGCTGATTGTTTATCACGTGCACCGGTCGAATCTGCTCCTGTGAAAGGTGGACACGAATTTCCGTTTCTTGGAGCCGTGCCCACATCTGAGATGGCCAAACACTAGCAGTCTGACGCCGAGTTGCTTCTACTCATCAGGCACCTCGAGGGGCACCCCGTCCATGTTCCGCGAGTTTTCTGCCGAGGATTGTCATCGTATGTGATGAGAAATGGCGTCCTGTACAAAAGAAATTTTGAGCACAGCACAGAAAAATTTCTACTCGTCGTTCCTTCAGCTTTGCGATCGAAAATCTTAGAAGCCTGTCACGATGACCCATCAGCAGGACACCTCGGAGTGAGCAGAACGTTCGCCCGAATTCATGCTAAGTACTACTGGCCAAAGCTATTGAATTCAGTACAGCATTATATACGAACATATCGGGATTGCCAAAGACGCAAAACGCCTCCATTAAAACCCGCAGGCCTCCTTCAACCAACAGAATCCCCAGGAGCCCCGTTCGAACAAGTAGGAATGGACTTGCTTGGTCCCTTCCCGACATCGTCATCAGGGAAACGATGGATTGTTGTAGCGACCGATTACCTAACCCGATATGCCGAGACATCCTCTCTAATAAGTGCAACGGCCGTTCAAGTGGCTGAATTCTTTGTCACCAAGATAGTATTACGACACGGTGCCCCTGCAATTATTATCACGGACCGAGGAACTTCGTTCACAGCCGATTTGACGCAATCCATCATGAAATGGACTCATACCAGCCACAGGAAAACAACTGCCTATCACCCTCAAACAAATGGATTAACCGAGCGATTGAACAGGACACTGACTGATATGTTGTCAATTTACGTAGACTTAGAGCACCGTACATGGGACAAGATCCTACCCTATGCGACATTCGCCTACAATACCACATTGCAAGAGACCACTCAAGTAACGCCATTCCAACTTGTTTTTGGTCGAACAGTTACCACACCCTTGGATGCAATGCTGCCTGTCAGCGATAGTACAGAACAGAACCCTGACATCAGTGACTTTACACAGAGGGCCGAAGAAGCACGTCAGCTGGCACGACATCGCATTCAACAAAGGCAGCGCATCGACGCGGACCGTTACAACCTGCGGCGAAGGGAAGGCGAGTATGCACCAGGCGACAGAGCCTTTCAGCGGAGGTACGTATGGGGACCCCGAGAGCGAATTTATATATTTTGCGTAAAAGAGTGTCGATATTATCTGATTCTGATTTAAGAAAATGTAGATGTGGTGTTGCGAATGTAATCTTACTGATAACGAAGGCCTGAATCAAGCGGAGAAGTTCAGCCTCCTTTAGTCCACCATGTTTATTCGAGACTCGCCCTAGAAGACGCAGGGTGTGATCGACTGTGGTCTGGAGTGTATGTAGAGTATATGTGTTGAGCCGGTTGCTTTGAATGTGTAAACCGAGCACCCGGAGCCTGTCCACTCTAGTAACGGGGATGTGATTTAGGATTACCTCTATGCTAGACATGTGTTTTCCGGCACCCCGGTGGGATGGCAGAAGTAGCAGCTCGGATTTTCGAGGGGAGCATGTGAGATTCATAGCCCCGGCATGAGCCACGACAGCGTCTGCTGCGGCCTGTAGAGTGTCTTGAATCTCTCCGTCGGAGCCGCCAGTCGTCGAAAGAGTGATGTCATCGGCGTAGAGTGAAAACGTGACATGGGAATAGACCGCAATGCTTGCGCCATCGGCATCATAGAAAGATTAAAAAGAAAAGGGGACAGCACTGAGCCTTGGGGCGTGCCGTAGCTACCTAAAGCGTATGAAAGGGATTGCTCTGTGCCTATGCGTATCGTTGCGGTACGGTTGGATAAGAAGGTACATATGTAGTCATATGTCCTTCCGCCAACCCCAATGAGATTAGGCTCTCGGAGGATGGCGGAATGTGAAACGGTATTGAAGGCTCCGTGGAGGTCCAGACTGAGAATTGCTTGCGTATCTAGACTGCTATTGGGTGTAATGATGTCATGCTCCATTCGAAGCATGATATCTTGGCATGAGAGAGATTTTCGAAAACTTACCATTTCTGATGGATAAAGATTGTTGTCCTCCATGTATTTACTGAGTCGGTTGAGGATGACGTGTTCGATTGTTTTACCTAGACAAGAGGTTAGTGATAAAGGCCTGAGATTAGAAGTGTTGAGGGCTTTGTTTGGCTTCGGGATAAAAATTGCCGTGGCATCATTCCACGAACTAGGGAGGGTGCCAGTGTCAAAGCAGTGATTGAAGTACGCCGTGATGGCTGTTACAGAGTTGTCGTCTAGATTGCGGAGTATTTTATTGTTAATAAGGTCGGGGCCTGGCGCTGACATTGTGCGCAGGGTGGCGAGGGCATGGCGGACCTGTGCTTCCGTGATAGCGGCGCTAAGTAGGTCGTTGGGTTCGCCAGTATATTTTGGCATGTCATACTTCTGAGCGGGAGGCAGATGTTTATGGCGGAGGTCGTCGAAGAATCCGTTGAGATTGTTTTTGTGTGCATGTAGCAGTTTGTTTATGCTATGGTTGTGGTGTGTGCGCGATGTGGTAGGGTCTAATAAGTGTCGCAAGAGTTGCCATGTGCGCTTGTTATCGAGGTTGTCATGCATGCTTTGACATACCTGGCCCCACTGCTGGCAGGCCAGTTGTGTGGCGTACTCCTGGATCTGGAGGTCTAATTTGGCAATTCTGAGTCCTAGTTTTCGGTTGAACCGTTGCCGCTTCCACCGTTTGAGAAGAGACTGTTTGGCTTCCCACATGTGTAGAAGCTTGGAATCAACCGTAGTGAGAGCGGTTTCGGGGGGCAGAGTGGTAGTGTGCGTCTGGGCGTCTGCGTGTAGTTGCTGAACCCATTCTGAAATGTCTTGAATGTTTGTGGGAGCTGATATCTGGCGGGCCTCTCGAAAATTGTCCCAATTGGTAAGGCTGAGGCGTTTGGGTGCAAAGGGTTTGTGTTTGAATTGTAGTGTGATGGTAATGATGTAATGGTCGCTGCCGAGGTTAACTTGTGAGTTGTGCCATGTGACGTGTTGGATTCTGTGTGTAAGCGTAAGATCGGAGAGGTCTCCTCAGCTACGCTATTGCCTAGCCTGGTTGGTGCATCGATGTCGTTATGTAATGTGAGTCTGTGGTCTTGTATGTGGATCCATAGGGCTCTGCCCTTAGGAGTAGAAACGGAGTGACCCCACAACTGGTTGGGTGCGTTGAAATCTCCAAGGATTAGGAGGGGGTGGTGGGTGGCAGCGGCAATAGCTTGAGCGAAAAGGGAGTCAAAGCGGTGATGTTTGTCTTGTGGACGACTATAGATATTGAGAATGTAAAGGCCAGGTGCATTATTTTTGCGAGGAATAATTTCTAGAAAATCGTGCTCTTTATCGACGCTGTCGAATTGGGAGTGATTGGCAGTGAGGTGATTTTGTATAAGAATTGCCGTATCGGGCCGGGAGACCTTATTGTTCTGATAGACATTATAACCTGGGAAGCTGATTAGTCCGTGAGTTTCCTGAAGCGCAATGACAGCTGGGAGATGAGAAGAGGAGGCTAGAAACTGCTGGAGGTGTGCTTTCTTTTTTCGAAACCCCCTACAGTTCCACTGCCACACTTCAAACTCGGAGCGGATCGGGTTATTGGCCATTGTTAAGCGGAGCTGGTGGGGAGGCGGATCGAGCAGGTGCAACTATGTTAGGATGATTCGCGGTGACTCCAGCTATCCAACTTGTAGTTTGTTGGATGTGTGCTTGTACGAATTCAATAAATTTGTCGAGCTTTTCATTCCTGGCTGTGTAATCTGTATTGATTTTTTCAATTGCAGTGAGTATATTATGGAATTTAGTCTCCAAAGCGGTTAGTCTGTCGTTATAATTTAAGATTGTCTCGTCTAGGGTGTCCTCTGATCGCGGAGTGCTCGGAGTTTTACGTTTGCTGGGGGGAGGGTGAGGCGGTTCCAGTTCAGTGGAGGGGCTAGTGTCCATGGGGCGGTGTGAAGAGGTTTCAGGTAGGGCTGATGGATGATGAGTCGAAAGGGTCGTGTTAGAGAGAGGGGCTTCAGAGGTTGAAGTAGAGGGGTGACGAGATTGGAGTTCTAATTTAAGTCTTTGAATTTCGGCTTTTAGAATTGCATTTTCTTCAAGGAGGGATTCATTATTAGCAGTCTGGTTTGAGGAGCAGCTGGAAGAGGCTACCTTAGCCCAGCTTACCTGGGGTGGGTTGCGCGAGGAGTTGGCGAGAGTAGGGCTTGATGATAGAGCTGGCCAGGCGACGTCTTGGGTTGCATAGCCAGGCCCGCGGTCCTTGCTTTTGCTCCGACTTCTTCGCCGGCTTGAGTCGCGAGTGCGGTCGAGACTGGGAGTTCGGTTGGTGGGTGAAGTGTCTTGTTTGTGCCTGGGATGTTTAGGGCGCGGTTGGAACCTTTGTTTGCACAGTGAGGAGCCGGTTTGATGGTTTCCATTGCACACAACACATATCGGGTCACATTCGTGGTCAATGGGTGCGTCTTTCATTCCACACTTGGGGCAGAGTGTGTCGGTGGCATTAGTGCAGACGTCCTGGCGATGACCAATCCCGCGGCATCGGGTGCAGGCTTCTACCTTCTGCCTGAAGGGGCGGCATCGAAGTGAACAGCCGTCGTAGTTGACGTAGAAAGGGATGATTTCGCCTTGGAATATGACCATGATGGTTTCAGTATTGCCCAGGCGTCGTGCACCCCCAATAATCAATGTAGGGTTGCATCTGCGGAGGGTTGAGGCGATGTCATCTTCTGAGTAATCTGGGGGCAAGTCTGCAGTCCAGAGTCTGCAATTCAATGGTAACCCTTACGAAGTCGCCACCCATGTGGCCGATCCCATCGTTACCTGCAGAGGGCCTCCCTGATCTTCCGTTGAGAACGCGGCAGTGCTTTTTATTTACCGCCAGGGCACAAGTTCGCCCACAATAAATAGTTTTATCTGAATTCCCTTAACTGTCCGTTACAATGTTACCCAAGATCTAGTGTAACTGCACTGAAGCGCATACATGAATTACCGTCTCTTGACTCTTGTCACGCAATAAGCAGCCTCTCGCGCTCCATCTACTACAATCCGCATTCAAGATGCTCTTCAAATTCCATCAAGCCACCGTATTCAAACCACCGTCAAGATTATCTTCCTGTTTTAATCATAGTGCCCCGATAGCACACATTCGCGAATGCCACGTCAGCGATGGCCGATAAATTGTTTTTTTCAAAATGCAATAACCCTATGGAGCCCCATTCTCGATAGCACAGCCTCGTGTACAGAACATTCCTCTTTCAGGCAAAGCTGTCCGCCATGATCTCAGAAAATAAGTTTTTCTGTAACTCATGAAATCATCGTCAATATCGCTTGCTGTTGGCATGTTAGAATATTCTTGTCCTGAATTATTGTTCTTCCTATGGGAAGAAATGTTACCACTGCCTTATTACCCTACCCGTCTTAGCATCCTGTTTTTCAATAATATTTCAGTGCTTAATTGTTTCAGTACATACACAACTAAATGTCATTGATGTATCCCGACCTATTTCTCTTGTGTTATGGGCGCTTTCTTTCCTACATGTCATACTGCACTGTTTGAGTCCCCGCCTTATGTAATGCATTCGGGTCCCGTTAACGCTACAATAAATTAAATCTAATGAAAGTCTTGCTTCATTGCGCGATGGTTGCTTGAATAATGGCTTGCGATACACTATTGTTTTCGCACTGTCGTCGCTGATGGTTGCACTAAAAGGTATGCACATACTTTTTTACTGAATGACACTGCCCAGAGCAGCGCCTGCGGCGACTAGTGAGTCTAACAAAGGCGCCGTGCAACGACTTCTACGAGTTCGTGTGTGGCCGCATGGAGCGCGAGCTGAAGGCATCTGCGTCCTGGTCACCTGTCACTCAGGGAACCCTGGTGGCTGACAGCCTGGAACGCCGCATGCTACTTTTTCTCCAGGGTAATCCGCAAATAAATAAATAATACATGGTGCGCAAAACAATTCCGACAATAAAACCACGCAAACTTATTTGAACTTGAGCTGTACGGAACTTTAGGAATCTCTAGGTTGCGCTACGATAGCCCAACAGAAAACGCACAGAAGTAGTTAGGATTTACCGGGTCGAAGCAACAATTGCTTCTGCCTCCATTCATATTTATTTTTTTGTGTTGGGGGCACAGAAAGGGAATAAAACAGGGAATAAAAAACAGGGAATAAGGTTTTATCTTTCATCCATAACAAGCAAATGGTGCAAGCGATTGCTCCTAGGTTAATGTATGCAATGACATTTGACGATTAGCGGACAATGCAACGGATTTACAGACACATGCAATTCCGCGTGGCAATGAATCGACATATTAGGCTTCAATATTAGCATAGAGAAATCGAAAATTGCCACCTTTATTAAAGAGACAAGTAACGACATTGTAGCACTTAAGAAAAAATAATCAGCATAGCTATGTAATATATATACCTAGGTGTACGCACAAGCAAAAAACGAACCTTATCAAACATTCACCAAAGTATTCTGATGATGAGGAGGAACTGAAATGCAGCTATTGTAAAACACAAATCACTTTGTGGACACAATTATTCTTAGGAAATCCGAGGAATTAAGCAAGGAGTAATGGTGCCAGCATTGATCGGAAATGGCACTCTGACTCTACAGTTAGAGATCTTACAAGGGTTGGAAGCTTACCGACGGTCAATGGACCGATTACAATGGGAGGGCCCACGGTAAAACCACATGTGTGGCAGCACAAGGTGACGTGGGTTGTGCCTTTTATGAAGCCAGGGAGTCATATAAAAAACCTGTTTTAAGAAAATTGTAAGGAATATAGAAGAAAAGAAATGGGTAGCTAAAGTACACAAATATCTGTGCCTCAGAATCGTGGATGCAAAATAGAGAAAAAGTCAAGAAGGTTGGCAAGTTGGTAGCCAAGTAGAGGACGACTGTAAGTGTAAGTAAATAACCAGGATACATCACCAAGAAAGCGAGAGAAGCAGAGACGGTGCAAAGGCTGGAAACAAAAATTATATGGAGATTCACAAGTATGGCAAGAAAGACATCACCAGAGCGAATCCATACCATAATACAAATGAGAGTGCCTTGCCATTTGAGGCCCAGCTGGCTGTCTGATGAAGAAAACAGACTGAAACAAGTATTCCGAACAGGAGGAATCATGTGTCCGCTCCAGAAAAATCTAGAGACAGCTGAGCACATCCTAACAAAATGCGAAGATGTGAGCGCTGGGATTCCAAATGAATAGAAGCATAAACTGGTTAGCGGGTCATATGAGCCAAAGGCGTTTAGAGTATTTGGAGGAAGGGTCATCACGAAAGAGATAAATAAAACTGCGGTGGTTACAGACATAAGCATACCTTTTCAATACAGAAGTGAATGCTTTAATGCAGATGGGAAGGAATAAAGAGAAATAGGAAAAATGCTGAACTGCAATCGATGCGCATTTCGGGAGAGTTTGCTCTTGGGCTTGTTGTTACATTATACTGAGGATCCACCAAAGAATGTATGTCCCTCTTCTTCCATTTCATGCGCTGTTTTTCTCCCCAGGTTTGTATTAAACATAATTATTTCAAGGAAGGCTAACTGACAATCTGTAACCGCGCCGGTTAGAAGCGCACGCCAAAGGAAATCGTCCTGGTCTTGACAATTCATTACTTGGTGATTATCTATACAGAGATTAATGCTTGTCAACTCATTTATAAAAAAATTGTGCAGAAACCATCGATGATAGCTGTCAACGTAAGTAAACAGCCGAACCCATCCTGAAAGCGATTCGCTTTATTAAAATGGCTTTTGTGTACCTCTTATAATATACAAACTTCAATAAGTGCTCGAGTACACGATACACACTTCCAGTTTCCCATTAGATAGCTATAAAGCTATAATGTAATATTTCCCTAAGGAAATGCTTCAATAGTCGTGGGATTGGACGGATGTCTTCTAGCACAGCCGATTTAATGAGCACAATGATTTAACTATTAGGCCACGATCATACGAATGCTTTGACCATGCCAAAGTACGTCTTTGAAGCATCTAGCGCGTGCGTCATGTGTCAGTTTCTGAAATCCTTCCTTCTTGACAGTTAGCGCTTTAGACGATGTCTTAGACAGCAATGCCTTCCATATCGGCCCATCAGAAGTTTGATACAAGAGCAAAAAAACTGGCCTCATAAGTCAAAGAAAGCTATTCGCTTTATTATTCATTGAGCAAGATGTGATTTAGAGAAGTACCTTAGACTGGCTTTTTCTTGTGCCATCCTGTTAGTACTTAGAATTGTTATGAGCGCTACGATGCGCCTAATAACCTGGGGCAGAATTTACTAAACTGCGCTGTTCGTGCACAATTGCTTAGCCAAAAAGTTCTTACGCTGAGATAAGGTTACAGCGCATTTAACTTGCACATCGTAAGAGGGTGAGGAAGCAGCAGAGCTTGAATTAAACGACAAGAAATAAAAGAAATATGGTCTACTGGTAGCATGACCACACACTATGCATACGTAGTTGAGGCTATATTCTTATGGGAAATCACTGGATACCCCTATTCGACAGCTCCTTTTGCGGACGTCTACTACAGGAGCAGGGTTTTGGTACTGGCTAGTTGGAGTTGGAGTTTATTTCACCACAGTGTTTCAATGTTTACATATTCATACATGAGGCAAAGATGCAATGTGTGGTGTGGAATGCGGGAAAAAAGCTGCGACATAAATAAAGCTTGACTGGCCCCACATCCCAGCAATACCAGGCAGGAAAGTGATAGCATTCGTAGTCATGAAAACAAGTAAATTGGCACATAAATACATAGTGAAATTGGTACAATAATGAATAAATTTCCACAAAAACGAAACAACGCAGAAAGACGCACTCCTCGAGAAGACAAAAAAAAAATTAAAAATCGTAAAAATGCAGCATCTCATGCCGCATTTTTTGCACCAAGAAAACACAAGAATACATCATGTTAGTAAAAAAGATTGGACATATCCTGACGTGAAAGAAGGCGTAATCGCTCTAATAAAAAATTGAACTTGTTTAGTAGTTGGGGGAGTGAATGTTTCAGCATTTGGAGACCATAGTTTGTTCGGCATCGAGGAACCTTCCAATAATCGCTCTGTCTAGTAGGTCGAGACGAGGTGCTGCGCTCTAAGCATGCTATGGAGGTAAGATTATTATTTCCTTTGCTAAATTCACTTTTCAAGTACACTAATTAAGAATATTCATACACGTTATGAAATCTTAATACGTTGAATTTGTTGAATAAAGACGAGGTATGTGCATTAAATTCGGCATTTGCTATACAACGTAATGCATTTTTTTTGAAGCGCGAGTAATTTTTGCTTAGATTGCAGGGTGCCAGTGCCCCACACCAAAAGACCATAGCGTAGCTGTGAACAAAAAAGCATGTTATAGATAGTTAACATCTGAGTAGTCGGCAGAAATGATTGACATCTCCTAAGCATGCCTAGTGCCTTACTTAGCTTTTTTCTTACAATTTCACTACGGGAATCCCATAACATATGCTCGTGAAAAATTATTCCCAATGCTTTAGCTGTCGAAGAAAAATCAATCGCGGAATCGTTCAGGTATAGCTTTGAAGTAGCTGTGTTCGTTGTTCCCTTCGATCGAAACAGAACAGCTTTGGTCTTTAAGCAGTTGATTTGTAGGGAGTTTACGGTCGTCCATGCATACAAGTCACCGAGTGTCGCGTTTGCTGCTGAAATAATGTCATTTACGTCTACACCTGTGAAAAACAGGGAACTGTCATCCGCGTATATGACATATTGGATTGTCTGGTTTATGTTTATAATGTCGTTGATATAAGTAATGAAAAGTAGTGGCCCCAATATACTACCTTGTGGTACACCTTGAGCAACTTTTTGCAAGGACGATTGTTCTGTCTTTATACTTACACACTGTAGCCTATTGCTCAACTAACTGGCAATTAAATTCAGCACAGTGCCTCAGATACCGTAATAATTTTTGTAAAAGGGTAATGTAATTGATCCGGTCAAAGGCTTTAGAGAAGTCAGCAAATATACCTAGTTTAAGTTTCCTGTCCTCTATACTGCCTAATACAATTTGCTTTTGTCGTAGCAATGCTACCTCTGTCGACAGCCCTGACCTAAAACCGTACTGAGCCGG
Source organism: Dermacentor andersoni (assembly GCF_023375885.2). Lineage (NCBI taxonomy): Eukaryota > Metazoa > Arthropoda > Arachnida > Ixodida > Ixodidae > Dermacentor > Dermacentor andersoni. The sequence continues at coordinate 396,732,898 of NC_092814.1, forward strand.
CGTAATTAGCGAGTGTTTTGTAAAGAAATTCGATAAACTTATGAGTATTAGTTTTTCTATAGGCTTTGAAAACAATGGTAGAACGGATATGGGCCTATAGTGTTTTAAATCATTTTTGTCTGCCCCCTTAAACAGTACTGTAACTTTTGCATGCTTCATACGTTGTGGGAAAATACCTGTGCCTGAAATGAGGTTATAAATGTATGTTAAAGGCACGACTAATATATCTATAGCAAAACAGATTGTAGCGTTCTTTAAACCGTCAATATCTCCCGATTTACTTTTCTTGAGGTTTCTGAAAACGTACATAACCTCATATTCATCTGTTGGGGAAAGATGAACCAGCGAAGCTACTTGTGGGGCGGACATGTAATGTAGTGCAGTGGTGTCACTGACGCTATCCACCAATGAAGTAAGGTGATTATTAAATTCCTCAGCCAATGCTTTGCCCCTGTATGTTCGATCCCCTTCAGTTATCTATGCTACAGTAAAATTTGCTTCATGTAATGTGGTCAGTGAATTTAATTTGCTCCACATCTACTTAACCCTACAACACACTCGAACATGCAAGAATAATAATTGCGCTTCGCCATTTTCATAAGTTTAGTTAAATTTTTTCTATACTTCCTAAGCGAATCCAATGTGTCTGGATCGCGATTTTTCAAGAATAGTTGATACATGCCATTTTTCTTATTAATCATTTCTAACAGCTTCTTTGTGACGCATGGTTTCCGTGAACGTTTCAACTTCTTTATTTCTTTATAGGGAAAATATGGCTTCTAGATACGGGAAATTATCTCCATAAAATTGTCATATGCGGCATTTGCTGATGAGCACAAGAGCACTGCTTGCCAACTAGTTATGGAGATTTCTGTAGTGTCGTAGGGCGACACTAGGTGCTCTTAGTTGCATAACTATCAAAGCCATAGAGAGATGGCACCACTGTTGCCAGGGTATATATATGGGTGCTCGCATGAATAAAGTCTTGCGTCTGGTGTGATATGGGTTGACATCTGTCTCGTTCTTCTGCTGACCAACACTACAATTTGGCGACGAGGATGGGATCCGCTGCACTTTCGCCGCCGCCGCTATTCCTCGCTACCCCGGGCACTCCAGCCATTCCATGGCCCCGCTGGATACGCCTCTTTGAGAATTTCCTTCTCGCGTCTGGAGCTGCCGACCTGCCTGCGTCCCGCCGCCGAGCTCTTTTGCTACACTGCTTGGGGCCGGAAGGACAACGCATTTTCGATGCACTCCCATCGCCAACTGCGCCGAACGAAGCTGCTTCAGCCGCGCTCTCCGAGCAAGACGCCACAGCGACTAGTTCCCCAGACGCATACGACGTGGCCCGCGAGACGCTGGCTCGACATTTCGCCGACACGCGCAACGTTCGGCTGGAACGCAACCACTTCCGCGAACGCCGTCAGCTACACGGTGAGTCCATCTCTGACTTCGCCCTCGCACTTCGAGAACTGGCTGCCTCTTGCAATTTCGGCGAGCAAGCAAACGAAAACATGTGCGAGCAGTTCATCACTGGCGTTGCATCTCCGCAGTTACGTTCACGATTGTTATTGGAAGGAGACGCACTGACTTTCGACCGTGCCGTCGAAATTGCGCTACTTCGTGAGCGAGCTCAGCTCAAGTCTGAAGCCTTTGCTAACCCCATTCAGCGCATCATACAACAGCCACGCCAACGTGACGCTTTTGGAATGGCCAGACAAGATAACCGGCGTTTCAGCGACAATGACACGCGCGTCCCAAGTCAAGCCCGCGTTCGTCATGCTCTCCCGCCAACTTCAGACACGGCCACCGCCGTTGTTCCGTACAGAGGAATTTCAGGTGTCTGCGGTAATTGCGGCACAGCAGGTTGCGAGCCGTCTGTGTGCCCCGCTCGCGGTAAGACCTGCTTCGCATACGGCCGCCGTGGTCACTTCATGCAAGTCTGCCGTAGCGGCCGCAGCGCACGAGGACGACGCCCGGCTCGCGTCCGCGAAGTAGTTTCTGAACAGGACACGTCAGACGCCATCAGCATTCTCACTGTTTACGAAGATAAGCCCACAGGTGTCTACATTGAAGTGGCAGTCACGCCAATCAACTCCAAATCGCAGCCGCGCGTTGTGAAGTTCTTGGTCGACACTGGATCCGCTGTGTCAATTATACGGGAAGAAGAATTCCGAAGCGTGTTCAAAGACAGCATACAATTGACCAGCTCTAAACTTACTTTGTTGGACTTCCAACGCCGGAAGATTCCTGTGCTGGGACAATTTAAAGCCGGAATCTCGTACAAGAAAAAAACGGCCGTTATAGCAATTCATGTCGCACCCGGAGGGACTTCTCTTCTTGGTCTGGACGCTGTGCAAGCTCTAGAGCTACATATTGTGGGTGCACAGCTACGTTGCCTGCACACGGCTGCCGAAGAAGGTTCAGGTGCCATGCTGGAAGGAGCAGCCAAAACGGCACAGGAACAGCACAGCCCGCTAAGTCTACCAAAGTTCGGTATGCCAGCTTTGCTATGGGCAAAATTTTGCCATTTGTTCTCACCAGGCCTTGGACTTGCCAAGGGCATTCAGCACAAGGTCAAGATAAAGTCGTCAGCCTCTCCAGTCCTGCAAAAGCTCAGACGTTTGCCACTTTCTCTGCGCAAGCCGGTTAGCGACGAGCTTGAGCGTCTTCTTTCTGATGATGTCATTGAAAGGGTTAACGCTTCCGAGTGGGTTTCTCCTATCGTTGTAGTCCGCAAGAAGGACGACAGTATCCGCCTCTGCGTTGACTTAAGAGAGCCTAACAAAGCGATTGTAGTCGACAGCTTTCCCTTGCCCCATACAGAAGAGCTTCTACACTCTCTGAATGGAGCACGCCACTTTTCAAAGCTCGATTTAGCTTCTGCCTATTACCAGGTGCTGCTTCACCCAGATAGCAGAGACTTCACTGCTTTCATTACGCACGATGGCCTTTTTCGTTTCAAAAGGGTGTGCTTCGGACTGGCATCAGCCCCAGCTGCATTTCAACACCTCATGACAACGGTCCTGCGAGGCTGCAAAGGGGTACTGTGCTACCTAGACGACATCATTATCTTTGGCAGGACTGAAAAAGAGCATTTGAGAAATCTGGAGCAAGTTCTTCAACGAATCTCTGAAGCTGGACTTAAGCTCAATGATAAATGCGTGTTTAATGCATCGGAGTTACCATTTCTTGGGCATCGCGTCAGCTCGGAAGGAATAGCTCCCCTTCAAGCCAAGGTTGATGCCATTGTTCACGCTGCCACCCCCACAGACACAAGCATGCTGCGTTCATTTTTGGGCTTGGTTGAGTACTATGCTAAGTTTATTCCCCACCTGGCTGAAGAGGTAGAACCTATGCGTAGGTTGATTCGTAAGGATGTACATTTTGAATGGGATGACGCTGCCGAAAAGAGCTTTGCAAGGGTAAAGAAGCTCCTATCATCGCACAAGATACTGCAAATGTTCGATCCGACGCTCCCTGTTATTGTGGCCACAGATGCGTCTGCTTATGGCCTGGGAGCAGTACTACAACAGGCTCACGGCCCACACACTCGGACTGTTGCATTCGCATCCCGAACTCTGACAGAAACGGAGCGGAAGTACTCAGCGGGAGAGCGGGAGGCCCTGGCGTGTCTGTGGGCATGCGAGAAATGGCACATTTATCTCTGGGGACGACCATTCACGTTGGTAACGGACCATCAAGCCCTAGTATCTCTACTTTCGACACAAAGCACAGGACAGCGACCACTTCGCATCACAAGGTGGACCGCTCGTTTGCTTCGTTACAATTTCACAGTTCAGTACAGACGTGGAGAATACAACAAGGTAGCAGACGCTTTGTCCCGGCTGCCTGTTCCAGACACAGAAGATGGCCTTCAGATTGAAGAGGAAGTGGTGTCTCTGGTCACATCTTCAGTTCATGTCAATGACCTTCGACTTGCTACAGCCGAGGATTGCAAACTCCAGGAGGTTGTTCATTTTGTTCAGACATCATGGCCAGCGAAGAAATCTTTGACTGTTGAACTGACTCCTTACTATGAGGTCCGGGAGGAATTGTCAGTAGCAGATGGTCTGCTTATGCGCTCGGAGCGTATTGTGGTTCCAGCCAAGCTCACTGCTACGTTTATTCAGCTTGCCCATGAATCGCACCCGGGAATTGTGAAGACCAAGCAACGTCTTCGTGAAAAGTACTGGTGGCCAGGTATGGACAAACAAGTAGAGACTGCCATCCGAAACTGCACGGTCTGTCAGTCGGCAGACAAAAGTGCTAAGAGCTATCCCACTCCACTACAGCCAGTGGCCCTTCCAGATAAACCTTGGAGCAAGATAGCTATTGATATTGTGGGCCCATTTGAGCGTGCACCAGCCGACTGCCGTTTCGTTATATCGGTTGTTGATTATTTTTCCAAATGGCCAGAAGTTGCTTTCTGCAGGGATGTGTCTTCCACTAAAGTGATGGACTTCCTCCTGTCAATATTTGCACGAGAAGGCTACCCCGACGAACTGGTCTCGGATCATCGACCACAATTTACATCCCGAGAATTCGATTCTTTTCTTCAAGAGAGGGGCATCAAGCACAGCTTCTCGGCTGTGTATCACCCACAGGCAAATGGACAGGTGGAAAGGTTCAACCGTGTGCTCAAATCTTATATTCAGTTGGCCTTGCTAGAGCAGCGACCAGTGAAGAACACTGTTACAGAGTACTTGGGGATCTTCAGAGTTACTCCTCGCAGTACCACTGGCCTTTCTCCTGCAGTGCTTCTGCATGGCCGGCACATCAGGACATCCTTGACGTCATCGGACATCCCACCTCTAGCTTCTTCACGGACCCCGCTCCGGAGATGTCCTCACTTCGGAAGAGGGTGAAAGAGCACCAGCGCAAAAACAAAGTGTACGCTGACCGACGAAGAGCAGCCCGAGTACCGCAGGTTCCAAGTTGGGAAGTATGTGCGCGTTAAGAAACCAACTCCTGGTCCGAAAGGTACTCCCAGCTTTGGACCTCCAATGAAGATCCTTAAGCGCATCGGGCGTTGGTCCTTCTGCCTGGAAGACGGTCGAAGTTGGAATGCCTCGCAGCTGACGGCAGTTCCAACGGGAGCATCGCCACAACATGCGGTACGGTGGGATGACGACTACAAAGCTGCGCCGCTACACGGAGCACAAGCCTCTTCGCTGCCAAGCCCACGGTCCCCTGGCACAACCTCTGGGCAGTTGGAGCTATCCCCGTCAATTTCTTCAGATCTTTCACAGCCACAGGGTCCAGTACATGCAAGCCTTGCTTCAGAAGATGGTGACAGTGCTTCCGTTGTCATCGAAACTGCTGGCGAGCCGCCAGCGTTACGTCGGTCCACAAGAGACAGAAGACCACCGGCAAGGTTGCAGGACTATGTGCTTGGATATAAACATTGACTGGCTTGTGAATATGTCTGTATTAAGGAAGGGGTAGATGTAGTGTCGTAGGGCGACACTAGGTGCCCTTAGTTGCATAACTATCAAAGTCATAGAGAGATGGCACCACTGCTGCCAGGGTATATATATGGGTGCTCGCATGAATAAAGTCTTGCGTCTGGTGTGATATGGGTTGACATCTGTCTCGTTCTTCTGCTGACCAACACTACAATTTCGTCTCGAAACTACGAAAGAGAGTTTTCCGTTGGCTAGGTTGGCTTTGATTCAATGTAGGTTGGCATTGGATAGGTTGGCTTTGATTCAATGTGGCACTTATCAATAATTAGATATATCGGCAAATGATCACTAAGTGTAATGTTAATTGTCCCAGAACAGAGGCTTTCAAGTGGTAAATTTGTAATAAAAAGGTCCAATAACATGGCGCTGGTTGCTGAGATGCGAGTTGGTTCCAGTACAACATTTGACAACAAATACGAATTAAGAAATATGGAAAATTCCGCTTCTTTTGATGTATTTGAAAGCATGTCAATGTTTATATCCCCACCAAGAACTAAATTGTACTGATGTATATTAACATAAGAGAATATCGCGTCTAGCTGCTGAAAGAAATCCATTTAAATTGCCGTCAGGTGGACGGTACACCACAGCGAAAAGAAACTTGCCGCATTTCAAACATATTACCTCAATATCTGACGTACATGAAGATAGGTCATGAGCAGTTAGTAATTTATGCCTTGTTTAAAAAGCATACATACGCCTCCACCTCTTCTAAGCGATCTGTTCAGGAAAACTCCGTTATAACCTTCTAGATGCATGTCATCATTTGCCGAAAACCACGTTTCTGTCAACATAATTACAGAAAAAGAAAAACCGAAATCACAAAGAAACATACAGAATTCATCCTGTTTGCCACGCGCTGACTGCATATTAAGATGAATAAAAGTTAGAGGTGAATCGCATTTCTCGACCTTTTCATACCTTAATACTGACGAAGTGATGCTGCAAGTGCTCACTTTAGTTTCCGAGAGGTCAACAGGAAATCGTGCATTGTAAAATCCGAGTTTATTGCGAAAGCAATTTTGCGTTCGAACAGCAGTGCAACGACAAAAGCAGCGACAGCTATCCTTGTCGAACCAATTTTACAACCCCGAACAGGATAGGCTGCACAAATGAAAAATTGTAACCAAAACAAGCTACAACACCCCGAGCCTTGGTACATCCTAAGAAAATAGAAATAAGTCAAATAAATTTTCCGAAACAATTTATACGCGAAAATGCTGTTTTTACATGGTCAAGCAACGATTTCATGAACCAACAGAACTGCAATGTCATGAGCATGTGCGGTACTTGACCTACTTGGAAACAAAAAATAAGCATGAAATAGGTCACCGAGGTTTTCTATTGCAGCAGCGCCGTAATATTTGTGCCCTAACACAAACCGCCTCTTTCGCGGCACCGATTTGAGGAAGAACTGGTCATTTTGTTTACATCATCACTGTTTTCAATTTTGATCTTTGGTGCGTTATCAGTCTGCCGCGTAAAGATTTCTCCATCGCGCACCCAGACATACTTCCAACCGTTATCGCGCTTGCGCGCCGTAGCTTGAACAAGAAGTATTAATTCTCGGCACAGATGCTCATTTACGAACACCGCTGACCGAGAGTCAATGTCGAGATCAGAGCACTTCAGGCCTACTGCGCGCGCACTCCTCAAAAAGACATCCCGCCTTTGTCTCTGCTTGAACTGCACAACTACATTTTTTTTGCTTGCGTTGTGTGCCGTTGGAACTCTGTGTGCTCGTCCGATATCAGTCGCAGCAAGCGGAATGCCCACCTTCTTTCCAATTTTTATGACCATTTCAACTAGGTCTTCGGAGGACTCGTACGGAATACCTTTGATTTCGACATTTGCCCTCCGGGAATACTGCTCTGCCCGAAGTATTCTGTTCTCATGGTCATTTACCTGCCGTGCGAGATCAGTGCACTGGGCCTTTAATTCATCATTTGAAGCTATCAGGGCTTGGTTTTCATTCCTAATTTGTTCATACTCCTTGTTTGCTGTAGCCAAAAAAGTTTTAATATCCCTTAGTTCCTTGCGAATGTCTCGCTCGATTGTGTCTTTGAAATCCTTGAACTTCGCCCTAAGTTCACGCTTCAGCTCATCAAAAAGTAATCTGATCTCCTTCGACATCCTTAAAACAAATATCTATGCGAAAAACACCAATTGATACAAATGGCAGCAACGACAGCAGCGGAAAGACCCGTGAAAATCAAGAAGTGAACCGATTCCCAACCTGCGTAAAAGATGCGCACAGTCCGTGAGCACACGTGAAGCCTGCTGCCGCCCTTGCTGCCAAGTGAAAGAGAAGGTGGTCCGCTCGGTGCTTTTGTAGGGTCCGTACAGATGAGCCAGCGGGGCAGAAGGGGCAGTGCCGCAGTCGAACTTCCGTAACTTGAAAGGTGATGCTAGCGTAGGAAATGCACCTTTCCCATCCACGGCGATGAAGTCCGAAACGAGAGCGAAGCCACCAGAGCCGGATTGCAGGATAAGGTATCAGCAAAAATGCCTGCGTAAAAGATGCGCACAGTCCGTGAGCACACGTGAAGCCTGCTGCCGGCCTGATTGCAAACACCACAGCATTGTAGCACCACATTGATGCTACAGCGCAGGCAAGTGCAACCGCACTCGCCCATTCACCGCAGCGCCGTCAAAAGGATTGCAGTGGAAGTGTAACGCATTATTCTAATATTTCTGCGAGAAACATGACTGATGACACATGGTGACATATTTGGCGCAGAAAGACACACTCAGGGTGAGTAAATGGCTGCCAAGTCTGACAGGGTGACCCTTCCTGTAAACATCACCACCACCACAACCACCGTATACAAAGCGACTGAATGTCTTTATTTCAATACTAATTGCGGAAGTAAAAAAATGCTGCATAATATATAGTTCATGTGACATCAAGGCAAGGGACCAAGCACATACATTCACCGGCATGGTATGTGATCACTGCGCGCACGCCTAGGCTATATATCAGCCCCATTGGCAGCTGGTGCCGTATAATATGCTGGTCGACGATGTCGCAGACCGCCAACCGACGACTAAACGTGCGCTCCCTTCTCAAAGGATCACTGTCGAGTGTCTGAAGAGTTATTACAGCAGCCGTAAAAAAGAAACACAAAAAGATGCTGTGGCTACCCAAACTGTGAATTTATAAACAGGAAACTTCACTACGCAATATCCACACCTGCAAGTATCGCTGCACATCATGCTTTTCATCGTATTGGCGTTCATCGCTTGTTTTAGGCTTCTGAGATGATAAACACGATGATGCCTCGCACCAGATCAGGAGTTTATTTTGGGGGGTTTAGGCGGTCCCATTTCGACAGAGGCAAAATGCACAAAGGCGCGTGTGCCCCAATTTCGGAGACCAGTAATAAATCAAAGGTTAGCGATGTCAGGGCCTAACTACGCTTTCTGTAATAGCCCACGTGTCACCTCTTAGAAGTCAAGGCTAATCAGTCAACATAACCACCATGGTCAGTGCCAAAGCTGCCATACATTTACCAGTTTCATAGTAACGCACTCTCAATTGCACGCCAGAATACTGCACAGCACCATACACGAACCCCATAGGGTTCAACATTTTGGCTAGTTTCGCATCAAATGTTCAAGTCGTCGCTCTTGCGGGACTGACGTAGTTTTTTCAGAGCAGCCACTGCACATATAGTACGATGCGAAGGTGGGGGTGGTGTTATTCAAGCAGCTCACGACGCTGTTATGTAAGCATGTGAATACGGCCTCGCAGAAGGAAGCGAACTCTGGCTCAAAAGCAACAGTCCGTGAAAAGTCCACACGAAGTTAGGATGCTGTCAGAAGTCATCTGCGTACTTTTAGCTTACTTGCATGGCGAAGGCCTCTCACAGCATTCTAAAGTTACCCCTGACCTGAGGTAGCTGGTTGCAAGTTATGCCTGCAATGCAAATTTCCTGATTTCATTATCTTAACAAATTTTCCCCCGTCCTCGACAGCGTTTCTTTCCCCATAGCACCCACTCGGTATATCTAATGGATCGCCGATTATTTGCCTTAAGAATTACACGGCCTACCCAGCTCATATTTTTCCTCGTAATTTGAACTACCACTATACAACTCTCTTCCTCTCTGTTAGCGTTAGGCCTGACAGTTTTGTTCCATCGTTTGTTTGAGCAGTCCTTAACTCACTATCAAGAGTCATTGTTAACCCCCAGGATTCTGCACCATATAATAATACTTGAGGAATGGAGTGATTGTACACTTTCCAACTGCAGCGATGAGCTCCCGGTCACAATTTTGTAATGTCGGCCGTATGCTGTCTGACCCATTCTCATTTTGTAAATTTCCGTCTCATGATCAGGGAGGGTTCCCTGTGAGTAGTTAACCTAGATATTCTAGCTCCAGCACATACTCTAGCGGCTGACTCCTGATCATGAATTCTCGTTCACTTGATAGGTCATGCAACATTACCCTTGCCTTCTGCCTAATATACTTCTGAATATTATTCTTGAACCTACTCAGACTTTCTCGGTTAAGGCCCTCAATCAATTGATACAATGAGTCTTTAGCGTTGGTGAACTATTCAATGTCGTCGGCAAGCTGAAGGTCCACATATTTGCCCTTGATCATTGTCCTGTTCTAGTTCACTTTGTGCGGCAATTAATGGAATGGATGCGAAGCGCCTGAGACATGACGTGCATAATCGTCACGCTCGCCAACCTGAAAATGCTTGTCCATCGGGTGTGTGCGATGGGAATATGCACCAGTGCAAGTCCTATTCTCCTTTGTTCTACGTTCAACCTTTCTATGCCGATGCGTGGCTTTCGACGCCAAAGAATGTTTTCTCTCCTTGTTCCTCTCTGTGAGTTGACCCGACATGTGCTGACAGTGCCTGCTACCTTGGAGCAAGAGAACATTAGGTTGGCCGGATGGTGGAGGGTATAAAAAGGCCAGCAGGACGCCACGTGGAGTCCCATCTTCTCTGCCCTTGTGGGCCGGAGCACGCACGCTGAACGTTCCTGTATTTTTTGTCTTGGAGCGTACCGCTCACCCGCAACGATTTATTAATTTTCTGTGATTGTTTTTATATCACCTCGTCTTCCCTGCTGAACTCTCTGCGATGGTCAACCTGGTTCGAGCTCCAAGCAGATGCTGTTGAAGTCGCCGAAACCGCGTCCCCGTAACATCTGGTGGCAGCCCTAAAAACTGGAGGCAGTGGTCGGATATGTATTTGTGAGCCTCGTCTGTCAAGTCGCAACGGAATGCAGCGTTTGCGATGGTCTACGCCACATTCTTGGCTGTTAGGTGGTAATTTTAATTCTTTCTCTGCTAAGTTTTGCCAGGTTTCGTTGAAAACTTAGAACAGAACGGATAATTCGAGCTATTGCTGTCGCTTACTTAGGTTGCGGCAAGATAGTTTTGTAAATTACAGAGAGCAGTACTCAAAACAGCCATGAATTTGAAATAATTGCGTAAACCGGTGTTTGAGCTGGCGAAGGAGTTCCGCCTAGATGTCTCTGGCGCACTGCGAAAGTTAGAGTTGTTTGAGGCTATTCTTGCTCGAGAGGCTGAGAATGATGAGCTTACGTAATGCCTGGAGATCGCTAGAGAGGGAGACTGCAAAAACTCAAGCAGAAGGAAGTCAAGAACGGGAACAGAAAGAACGTGAAGAAGGGGAACGTAACGACTCACTTGGATTGAAGCGACTCGAGTTCGAAGAGAACACGCTCGAGTAGCAGGTCAGAGGAGGGAAGGAAACAGTGCCGGGGAGTGCGTATTGTAAAAGATGACAGAGCTAATGCAGCGTTTTCAGCTCGGAGAGGGCATTGGTTTGTTCTTGGAGACCTTTGAGCCGACGTTCTAGAAGCACGGGTTCTCCCGCGAATCATGGCCACAGCGTCTGCACAAACTTGCTGGGCGAGGCAACAGGAGTAATCGCTAGCTTAACCACAGTGGAAGCTCAGGATTATGATAAGGTAAAGTCCAATTGGCTGGTGAAGTACAGGCTGTCAGCGGAAGTTCCACAAAATAGGAAAGGCTCGGAACGAGCCCTATACAGAGTTTGCATATAAGTTTACGTCAAACATGCAGAAATGGCTCAAGGAACAAAAAGCCTACTGTGATCAAGCGAAAGTTGTTCAGTGAATTGCATTTGAAAAATTTTATAACCAGACACCTGAGAACGTGAGGTACTGGGTTGGTAAGATCGCGGTGAGGGCTAGTTCGTTCGTATTAGAACTAAAGTAGAACAGCGTGTATAAAGCAATGACACGAAGAAACAAATACCACAGACAAGCGTTGAGTGCCAACTGAAAGTTTAATTGAAATTCTCCGACCATTTTCCAGGGTTCTAGATGGGCCAGACGTTAGCACGATAGCCAGAGCCACTGAACTAGCCAAGTAATTCGCGACACCTAGGGCTCAAGAAGTCAGCTACGGTCGAAAAGGCTATCCCTATTTCAGGCTTGGCAGGCCGAAGCTTAGGCCGAAAAAAAGAAAGCACGAGCCCTTGATTGAGGGTACCTCAAAATGTAATACGTCCGGGTCGGAAAGGAACCGTGAAGTTAGGGCAGAGCAGCAAAAGAAATTGGATGCGACGAAACCCTTTCTTTGCAGTAACTGCCAAATACCAGGGCACATTGCTGCGCAGTATGACAAGACAAACGTAGCCTTTTATCGGTCGATTGCAATGACGAGAACACGAAGCTGCTGGAAACGTACAAGCGTGACCTTGAGGCACAAGGGAAACCATATCGCACATTGTGCGACTCCGCGGCCACTATGAACGTGGTTCACCGCTCCTATGATCAACCTGAGATGTTCACGGGTGAATGCGCCTGGATTAAGCAAGGTGTAGAGGTTCAAAGTTCATGATTTCAGAAACCAAATAAGAGAATTGAAAACAGAGCAAAGAAACATGACGAAAAGTGTCGACTATTCTCATGACACAATCGCGGACTTCAAGAAAAAACTGGACGAGCCTTCCGCAAAAAAACGTTCAGCTCGAAACTGTAAATGTCGCCCTGCGCCAAGAAAACGCGACCATAAAAACTCTTTGAATGATCTAGAGCATCGAGTAACTAGGAGTGAGTAATACTCTAGGAATGTGAATTTGGAGCTACAGGGTGTCATTAAGAAGGAAAACGGATCTGTCGATGACCTGCTGTGCAAACTTGGTGCAGCCATCGGTGAGCCGATTACTAGAGGTGACATGGAAGCATGTCACAACGTACCAAGTGGAATCGAGAACAAAAGCCACATTTTTGTTCAGTTCACAACGCGATAATGTACTGAAAAAAGCCAAAAAGGCACGCCTCACTAAGTCAGACTTGGGCATAAGCAGCTCAACACCTTTTTTGCCACCTGTGTACGTCAATGGGCATCTTTGCCCGACGCTGAAAAAGGTGCTGACACTTGTGCGGAAAAAGAGTATGAAATGAAATGGAAATCAGTTTGGTCCTTTAATGGAAAGATATATGCTAGACAGTCCGACGCAACACCTGTTGTGCACATACCAAGCCAGTTCGACATCGATAAGTTCTTTATAAGGCAGGGTGGTTGTTGAGTTAGAGTACTGTGCTTGCCTGCATTTATAGTATACTTTTTTTCTTCTTGATATGGATTATTTGGACCTTGCCTTTTCTCAGTGCGTTGGCTAACGTCACCAAACAAGTGACTCAGTTTTACATATTAATACAAGATCACTTAACCACAAGAAAGATGCTGTCGCAATTCTTCTTGAACAACTTCAGTTAACCTTTAGCGCTATCATGTTGACGGAAACCTGGGGAAGAAATGATGATCACACATTCAGTTTGGACGGTTAGAATTTATTTTCCCTAAATCGCCCAAACAAACGAGGCGGGGGTGTGGCCCTGCTCATTACAATAAAAGGAATTGCCATATTGTCCCTCAATTTAGTGTAGTAACTGATGATTATGAAATACTAACAATTCAATGTAAGCTTGAACGGCTTTTTGTACTGTATCGACCCCCAGGTGGAAGTATCGCCTGTTTCTTGCGGTTCTTTGAAACTTGTTTGGAATATGTTAGCAATAACAGCTTACACCTGGTTTCCGCAGGAGATTTGAATATTAATATGATGAAAGAAAGCAATATCACCCGCGAACTAAATACCCTGTTAAATTCCACCGGATTTCGTAACTTAATTACGACGCCCATTCGTATTACTTGTTCCACAGTATTAGGTTTAGAGCTTATCGTGACCAATATTGACACTATTGTCTACTGCGCAGGTACTATCATTTCTTATATTAGTGACCATTGTCCTGTCTTTCTAAATTACCATAACGAACCAGAAGATAGAAATTTACGACTGTAGCAGCTCATTACTCAACAAATAACAGCTCAGAGTATTGAACTATTCAAAAACGACGTAATGAATCAAAGCTGGTCCTCTGTAAACGAGATGAAAACTGCAAATGACGCTTACGATCTCGTCATTAAAATTTTTATTCGTATCTACGCGAAACAGTTTCCTTCCAAAACTTTCAAACCTGTAAAAAAGTCTAAAAAACCTTGGGTCACCCGTGAGCATCTGAAGATGATAAAAAGTAAAAATATCTGTTATCAATCATTCTTGCGCACACGCTCTACGGAAGTTTTGAAAGAATTTAGGAAACTTTGAAATCGGGCAAATGCACAACTTAGTCGTGCTAAAGAAGCCTATTATCGTCGTATTTTTGAAAATGCTAGTCGACAACGATGTAACTCCACTTGGAAGCTCATCAATAATATAATTGGCCGCTAAAATAAACATCCTCTGCCTGAATCCTTAACACTTGGCGGTCGCTAGTTAACTGGCACATCACTCGCAAATCACTTCAACAACCAATTCCTAAACGCAGTAACTCCATTTATTGAACATGTGGAATTGGTATTGGTTACAGGACGCGGCAATATGAAGTAGAGCATCTTCCTTGATACAACGCATAAAAATGAAGTGTATCACACTTTTATGTGCTTAAATAATACTAAATCACTTGATGCCGATAATTTGCATATCTCTCCAATAAAACATGTTATACATTTCATCACAGAAGTTTTTGCAAATATCTTTAACTTAATTATCGAATCTGGAGTTTTTCCAGAAGCTATGAAAAGAGCCAGAGTATCAGTCATTTTTAAGGGAGGAGATCGTAACATAGCAAGTAATTACATACCTGTTTCTCTCCTTCCTGTCTTCTCTAAGAGCCTAGAAAAAATTATCTTCCTTCGAATTACGCGGTTCTTAAATAAATTTAATGTTCTAACAGATGCACAGTTTGGCTTTCGAAGCGGCAGGTCTACTAAATCTGCACTTCTGACATTGAAAGAAGCTATAGTTTATCGCATTGAAAAAAAGAAACGAATTCACGCTCAGCATTTTTTTAGATTTCAGCAACACCTTCGATTCCCTCGACCACAGTATTCTTTTGCACAATCTAGAATCAAATGGCATTCGTGGTAATTGCTTATCTTCACTGGAATCTTATCTTCAAAATAGATTCCAGAGTGTAGACATCAATAAATGTAGGTCGTCGTTCTTACCTATCACTTGCGGTGTACCACAAGGGAGTATTCTGGGTCCCCCGATGTTCAATGTTTATGTCAACGATATCGTGAACATGGGCACAGCAATTAAGTACGTAATATACGCATATGATTCAATGATGCTTATGTATGACATTAACCTGCCTCATATAATATGCAGAGCTAGCGACGTGCTTTCGGAGATTTCCTCGTGGCCAAAAATGAATAGACCTGAGATCAATCCAAATAAAACTAAAGGTGTTATATTTTGTGCTAAAAACAAAATAGTGCCTACTCACCAACCGTTAATTCTTGATTCACAGCGAATAGATATTTTTGATACGCATAAAATACTTAGGGTTTACTTTTCATCGAACTTAAGTTGGGATGCTCACGTTAACTAACTATGTAGGATAATATCGTCTGTAGCAAGAGTCGTGTCTCGCTGCCGTACTCTGCTGCCACTTAAAGCCAACCTTCAAATATATCACGCGTTTAACTCACATTTATATTATTGTTACATTGATATGGGGCACCACAACCAAAACAAACAAATAAAATCCTTGTTCAACAAATAAGGATAATTCGCTACATTGGAAACATTGAACGTCTGAAACCACCTGCATATCGTTTGAAAGGTTCAGTATAGTTCGGGTTGACAACATTCACTCATACCATTTGTTGAACACACTCTACTTTTTAAACAGAGAACTCTCGGACTTTATTACAGCTTTATCATGTCTAGAGCGTCGTGTTATTACAGTACCTTCAAGAAACACCCATATATGGCCTATACTTCTATTTCGTACAACTTATAAGTATCAAAATTTGGCATACAACGTCCCAACAACACTTAACACATGAAAACACAAGTTGCAGTAAAAAACAGCTACGTTCCTTCTTTTGTTCTATTGTTGGCTAGTAAAAGATTCAGTATCTATATATATATATATATATATATATATACATATATATATATATATATATATATATATACATATATATACTGCTTGCAAATCAGTCATTAAAAGCATTAAAGAAAGTTTTTTTCCAGCATTTTCAGTGTATTTGTGTGAGTGATAAATATGTGTTGCTATGTGTTGTAGTTTGCATATGCATTTTCATGTGCATCGTATTTCAAGTGCATTTGTGTTAATCATGAATATGTTATAATATGCATTTTAATCTGCATGTTTTTCATTTTTGCCTTTGTCACGGCGTATCTTAGTCCTCTACCTGTGCACCTTGTATAGCCGCTGCCACGTAACAGTCACCTGGGCCCCGTCAAGCCATTTTCACGGCTTTTATCCCAGCGAACCCTCCAACATATTGTCTGGTAAATAACCATGAATGTGAATTTTGATGTCCTCCGGTCACAAAGGCATCCATAAAGGTCCTTTTGGCACCCTTGAGACGGAAGTTGCCATATCACCTGCGCTTCTCCCGCAGTACCCTCACCTGCTCTCAAATAGATCGGATGAAATCCTGCCCGAGAAAGGGCTAATGTTTGGTGAAGCTAGTGTGATGGCACTAATGAAAGCGAGCGCTCATGAGTTAACTGCACAAGCAGTCTCGGAATGACACTAACTGAGGTGTATGGCTGTTTGGAACCTCAGAAAGCGGAGATTGAGAATGCCGCTGCGTTGGAACCGCAGGAGTTTGAATCCGCACAGGCAGAGGTCCCGGTAGTGGCAGTAACTGAGTTATTGAAAGAGCCATTGCCAGATTTGTTTGTAGCGCCTAAGTCGGGAGGCCTACAGCGGCTGTTGGAGGCAGACAATTCAGCTTTGAAAACCGAGCAAAACAAGGACGCCAGCCTGTGGAACATCCGAAGCAACCTAAGCGAAGGTGTTGCACGGAAAAAATATGAATTTTATGAGAGAGGTGGCCAGCAGGTCGTGCCTCAGGCTTATCGACAAGATCTTTCACGCTTGTCGCACGGAAGCTCTTGGGCTGGTCACATAGGTTTCAACAAAACTAAGGGTCAGCTACAATAGTACTATTGGCCAGATTGTTTCCCCGCGCAGAGCAATTTGTAAGAACTTGCGACGTAGGTCAGCTCCCGCGGAAGCCGGGCGAAAAGGCAAGAGTGCCGATGAATATAGTGCCGCATATCACTGACCCTTTTCGACGGCTCGTAGTCGACACAGTAGGTCCACTTCCAGTAAGATCCTCTGGATAGCGTCATATATTTACAGCGATTTACCCCGCTACTAAGTTCGTATAAGCGGTCCCGCTTAAATAACTTAGTTCGGTGGAAATGGTTAATGCGCTCCTTTCGATATTCGCGCGAGATGGATTTCCACCGTAGTACAGTCTTGCCAAGGCACCGTATTTACCAATGCCCCCACCATGATCCTTCTAGAACGATGTGGTGTTAGACTCATGTGGGGTTAGGCATCAGCAGTCGTATTCCTTAGACAAGGTACACGCTATTATGAAGCGCGCGTTAACGGCGTTATCCTTCGAAAGGAAGACAGACTGGGAGTGGTGCTTGCCTACTACAAGGTTTTTGTTGAGGACTGCGCCGTATGAAGCAAATAGTTTTTTTGTTGTTGCCAGCAGAGGTAGTATATGGCCGCTCGCTGAGATCGCAGCTGCGCATGGTCCGCGAATCATGGGAACGGCATTGGGAAGACCCAGTTGTGGTCGAGTACATACATAAGCTACAAGAATGCTTAAGGAAGGCGCAGAAATTGTCAAAAACGGCCATGTGTAAAGGCCAGCATAGGTCTAAGGTGTATATTAAAGTTGGCAATAGAGTAGTCATTCTATGCCCATCGCAAAAAAACAAGCTCGTGGTGCAGTGGGAAGGTAACTGCCTGGCACGAACTGCCTTAAAAACTTGCCTGTAAAGTGGAAGGTAAAGCAGGTTTATCACTATAATTTGCTCAAGCTTTACAGGGAACCGGAAGCTGTTCTATGCATTATGGTAAACCTTCCTGAAGGGATTCCGGTAGAGTTGGCGCGGCTCGTGTCAGTCACTAACAGAGAGGCTAGGGAACAACCAATTAGGGAACTAATCCCTCAAGCGCAGCTGGAGTTTGAACAAATGACGGAGTTGCAGCAAATCCTGCAAGGATTTCAGGATTTATTTGTAGAAAGGCGAGGAAGGACATCGGTTCTTTACACACGAGACACAGCTTACGTCTTCAGAGCTGGTACGTTCAAAGGCTTATCGAGTGTAAGCGTGCCAAAATGAGATTATGGCTGCGCAGGTGGAATAAATGTGGACTCTAGGTGTGATCGAGGCCTGCAAGAGCGATTAGACCTCGCCTTTGATCTTAGGTGAGGTGCCGGGATCCGCGTCCTTGCGTACACTACCGGAGGCTAAGTACAATCACTAAAGATCAGATTTATCCTACACCATACATCAAAGAGCGCATCGAGAAAGTTAGCACTGCCCGACGCATTTCAACCTTGGATCTAGTTCGAGGCTATTGGCAGGTTCCGCTCACAGAGCGGACTAGCAGATATTCCGCCATCAGGTCTCCGTTGGGAACGCTCTGCCTTAGAGTCTTAAGTATCAGTTTGAAAAATGCACCGTACTGTTTTTCAAGCCTTGTGGACAAAGTGTTGCGAGAACAGGAAGCGTTCTGCATGCCTTGCTTAAATAATGTTGCGTTATATTCTGCACCCTGGTGGAAGCATCTGAAACATATGAGAGCAGCGTTGGCTCGCCTGCGCGAGGAAGGCTTAACTGTCGAGGCACCATAATGCCAAATGGCGCAAGCTGAAGTGATTTATCTCGGTCACGTAGTCGGACAGGGCCGTCGCCATCCCCCTGAGCTAAAGGTTGCTCCGATACGAGATTTCCCGCAGCCTCGCACAAAGACCGATATCCGATGATTCTTGGGGGTCGCCGGGTACTACCAGCGGTACATCCCTAGGTATTCTGAACTACGTCGTGCTCTAACTGATTCTCTTCGAAAAACTGATCTACAGAATGTCCTATGGGACAAAAAAGGAATCCTCTTTCAATGCCCTGAAGAGCGCGCTGACGAGTTAGCCCTTCCTAAGCCCGCCGGACTACACGAGGTGATTTCTGAGTAAATGTGAAGCGAGCGAGGCATGGGCGTCGTACTATGCCAAAAGGGAGAGAGCCACGAGGAGCACCCTTTCTTTTACGCAAATCGGAAACTCATTAGTCAAGAACAAGCCGTACTGCGCTACTGTAAAAGACAACGCATGCCTCGTATGGGCTTATCAAAAATTGTCTTGCTATCTTTCGGGCTCGAGATTCGTCATCGAAAGACATCATTGTCCTCTGAAAAGGTTGGAGCTGGAGTCTCGCTTTACAGCAATATTTTTTTTAGATGCGCTATAAAAAGGTGATACTCAATGGCAACGCCGATCGCTTAAGTCGAAGACCCTCAATCGAGAATCAGCCTCAACGCTTGATAGAACTCGTGCTCTTTTCCTGACGTAGGATTGGAAGTGCCTTATTTTGGTAGACGCCGTTGGGCTTAGTCATGTCTTGTGAAGCGTATAACAAATTTATGCGTGTGCTTAGTGCTGTAAGTTATGTAAAACTGTCAGTGCTGTAAGTTATGTAAAACTGTCACGTATGAGAGGGAATTAAGCCTGGCGGAGCTCAGCGACAAGTTGTATGGCGCTTGTTGGCTGAGTGCACGAGTCCCAGTGTAGTTCTGCACACGTGTGATATGAACGAGAAAGTGTAGCAGACCCTTCTGAGGACTTGTACCAACACGTTGAGCGACGTGGGAAAAAGGCCACAGTGTTTCATTCTCCGTAGAGCTGTGTGACAACGAACGACGACAACAAGCCCCCACGTGTGTCATCCTTGTCGGCGATGTCGTCCCCAGCCCATAGGGATCTTTCTCGGTGGCGACGGAGTCTGTTACAGTTCAGTCTGTGCGTCAATGATTGGAAAGGATGCGCTTGAGACACGACGTGCCTAATCGTCACGCCCGTCTACATGTAAACAATTGTCGGTCGGGTGTGTGCGACAGGATTATGCATGAGTGCAAATCTTCCGCTCCTTCGTCATACGTTCAACCGTTCTACACCAAAGAATGCGTTCTCTCCGCGTACCTCTGTGCTGGTTGACCTCTGTGCTGGTGGTCATCTACCAGGAAGCAAGATAGAATGAGGTTGCCTGGATGGCGGAGGTTATAAAAAGACGAGCGAGACGCCACGCAGTGACACAGCTTCCCTGCCCTTGCGTGCAGTAGTACGCACGCTGAACGTTTCTGCATATTTTTGTTTTGGAGCGCACTGCTCACCCGTAATGATCTATTAAACTTATGTTATTGTTTTTACGTCACCTCGTCTTCCCTGCCAAACCTTCTGCGATGGTCAACCTGGTTCAAGCTCCAAGCAGACATTGTTGAAGGTCGCGGAAACCACGGCTCAGAAAGATCCCCTGGCAGCCTTAACATCCCTTATACCTTTCTAATCAAATAGCTTGAATACTTCTAAGCATGTAATGAATATAAACTGTGTCTTCTTGCCCGACGTTTTTTCGATAAGTATTTTTGCCATTTCTCTTGTGGGTAATTAAAGCATGTGAAGCCGGAGCTATCACTGAGGCCGAGTGGACGCATGAGAAGTATGCGTTCAGGCTGAACGCAAACATTGAAGTTACACATGAATGACATAATTATTTACTTGTCAGCCGCATGCTGCAAGCACCACAGCCTTGATGTGATGTTCGTTCACTCCTTCAGTGCAATCTATCCGATAAACAGCTACGCCACTCGTTACCACACCAATGTCGTAGCTTCGTCCCAACGCACTGAAGTGATCGAACTGCTCGCCGCCGAGAGTGCGGCGAGCACAATACAGCACAATTGGAGCGTCGTAAATGCTGATCCAGCTGATACGACACGTTTTAAAGACAACGCTTAGCGTCGTGCACGATTCACATTGTTCACTTCAAGGTACCAGGCCACTGTGACTGGATTTGTCATGCCGTCATAATGACCTGACTACTGCTCAGCACTCGCGCAGCACCGCAAGACTCTCGCCGGTTGGAAGAAAATTCTTGCGCTGAATTCACAAACGCATATGAAGAGGAGGAAACTATACAAGGAACATCGCACGAAGCGAGTGAGAATCGTGAGTGAGGTCCTTTCGCCTGGCACTGGTGTTAAGCGGGGGTTTAGGATAAGCATCTCCAGGGAAATATAAGACGACGGTGGCTGTCGTCTGCTGTCAGTTTTCTTTGTCTGCTGGTCTTCCCGTTGCCTGTTACTGTCGTTGAGCATGCAAAACAAGAACTCACTAGTGCCTTTCTGAGCTCCATTCTGTGTGTTTTTTTTTCAAAGACGAAGTGTCTATGTCTACAGTCATACCCTTCAATATGGTTATATAAATATGAATTTCTCTCTGTCTCTCTCTCTCTGTGCGGGTGTGTGTATATTTATCGAACAATTCTTTGCTTCGTTCGTGAGGTGTTGTTTATTTCACAGCTTCACTCTTGTTCAAGCACTCCACATGATTCTGGTATCAATGGTGGTACGTGATCTTATTCGACATGTTTTATATGTTATTGTATCAACGTCCCGCTTCATATCATAGACAGAATTCCCATCCGTCGTCCGCGTGCGATGGTTACCACCGTAGGCCACAGAACGACCGAAACCGTGGGCACAGACACTACATTGCTTTGACTTAGTGCTGAATTGAAAATATGAGCTTTGGAATGGAAGGCTGAGTCTAACAGCAAAGAAGGTGACAGGGAATTGTGAAAAAGCAGCAAGTTTTCCTAATTATAAACGCTCACGCGTTTTTTTCATTGTCTCAACATGCATGCTGAATTAAAACCTCATAGCGTTGGAAAAAATCATCACCCGCAGCCCTATAAGCAAGAGAAAGCTACAATTAAGAAAAAGAAAGATAGAAGTGCTCAAAACACATCAATGACACAGTTCACGGTTGTTAAGGTCGGACAGCACACTTCTATTTGCTAACACCTAATAGGGTGTCAGGAAGAGTATGAAAATTCGAGCTGTTGCGCGCCCACAGAAACAAAGCCTATCAGA
Source organism: Dermacentor andersoni (assembly GCF_023375885.2). Lineage (NCBI taxonomy): Eukaryota > Metazoa > Arthropoda > Arachnida > Ixodida > Ixodidae > Dermacentor > Dermacentor andersoni. The sequence continues at coordinate 396,754,885 of NC_092814.1, forward strand.
CAATAGGCACGACTTCGCCGCACGCCATTAATGTTACTGCCTCCCACAGCAGCGCACGCTCAGTACAAGTATGCCCTGATGCAGCTCAATGCACTTTCAGATAAAAAATCATAGTGCGCCACAAACATATGCTAACGCGGCACCCTCGGCTATTAGTTGTAGCCTCTGGCCAATCAGCCGCAACAGCGCGTTCCAGCACTTACGCGCGTCTGCTCAAGCGGCGCCGACAGGCATAATTATGTCCGTAAGGCTGCCACACCTCTATCATAGAAATGTCTTCTTAAGTTGTCATCTGGGGTGCTATGCAGGATGCGCCGAGTTTCTCGTTCATCCGAGTTTTCCCGAGTTTGCTCGACGGCAGTCAGTGAACAGAGATAGCGCGAAACGCGCAAAGGCTGCAGGCAAAAAAATATGTTGACAAAAAGCTGCGTATGACAACATGAGCGCCCCCTGCGCGGCACGCTGCTTCCACGTTTCAAGCGCAGACGGCTGCACAACGAAACGCGCCAGCGCCGCGTATTGTTATCAACGTATTATCGCAACTTAGCAACACCGTGACTGTCCCGCTGTCTTTCTGTACACTTGCCGTGAGCCGCTTGCCACGCCTTTCCCGGGCGCGTCAAGGGCGTGCCTCCTCTTTCGGGCACTATCTTTCTATCCTCCATCGAATGCGAACAGGGTACATGCGGCGCATTCTTGCACCTACACTATCGCTCAAACGAATACGTTAAAATACAATAAAATAAAATAACAAACACTTTTATTTCTTGAAGTGTCTGTTTTTCGTTTGGAATGCTAGAAATTTTTGATGGCAAACGGAGATCGAGCAAATTATTAAATTTTGCACTTCTCGCCACGAGTGGCGACAGTGAGGCGAAAGCTGAGAAGCGGATACGTTCAAGCGGGTCACACGCACGAGGCAGTTCATACGATGAGAAGTCGCCTATGGGCGCTACAGTGTGTTACGTTTCGCCTACGACGCGTGGTATAGCCGGCGCGGATCCAACGGACGCCGGGGCTTCGTTCAAAGCGGCGGACATTTTGGCCCGTTCAGCGCTGCCGCAACGCCTCCCCGCCAAGCGCGCCCAGGCATGTTTCAATGCCACGTGTCTTCGTGTGTGCGTGCGTGTGTGTGTGCATGTTGGTGCCCACGCTTGTCAAAGCGCGGCAGCCGGGGAGAGGAGCTCCCCCAACTGTGAAGCGAGGAGGTCTGACCGGCACCGGCCCGGCGGATGCGTCACTACACTCGTCTCAACCTGTCTCTCAGCGTGTCCGTGGCGCCGTCACGTGCGCCTGTGACGAGGCGTTCCTTCTCGCCCTCGACTCCGAGAATATAAAAGCAGCTGCCCCCGGACGCCAAGAGAGAGGCTCCGATTTCTTCCGTCGAGTAACGTGCACTCCCGTCTCTCCACTTCGGTCGACCTGACCGGCCGCTCTTTTGCGATGCTAGAATAAACAAGTTGTTCTGTTAGCCGTCGACTCATGCTTTGCCAGGACCTTCGGATGCTTCCAGTTGTGCCCCAGGCCGCCAGGCCAACGCTACCCTTGGGGCTTGCGACCCAGCTGCAACAACTGGTGGCAGTGGTGGGATCGCGACAACGGAGGCCAGCAGCGAAGATATGCGGTTGACTGTATGCTGAGCAGCACAACGACCATCCGGGAGCAGTGCAACGAGCCCTGTGTGATGACTGGTTGCCTGCAGCGGAACGACTGCGCTGAATTCTTGGCTGCGAGGTTTGGTGAGTGCGGGACTTTCTTCTGCTGAGTTTTGCCAGGCGTTTGTTAGTGTCAGAAACAGAGCTGGTAATTGTGGTTGTCGTTGCTGCCGGGTTAGTTTGCGGCAAGACAATAGTAGGCAGTAGAGAAAGCAGCATTCAGAGCAGCCATGGATTTGAAGTCGTTGCGCAAACCGAAATTGCTGGAGCTTGCAAGAGAGTTGGGTCTGGATGTCTCAGACAAACTCAGAAAACCAGAACTGCTGAGGGCTATTCTTGAGTTGGAAGCCGAGGATGACGAGCTGTCGGAATGCCTTGAGACCATTGAGGAGAGGGAGATGGCAAAAAGACAGGAGCGCGAACTTAAAGAACAGAAAGAGAAACAGGAGCGCGAACTTAAAGAACAGAAAGAGAAACAGGAGCGCGAACTTAAAGAACAGAAAGAGTGAGAGCAACAAGAGAAAGAAAAAGAGCGCGACCGTCAACACGCTTTGGAAATGAAGCGTCTCGAGATTGAGATGGAACGCGCTCGTAATGGAAGTCAGGCACACGGTGCAGGAGAACGAGTATTGTTCAAAATGACTGACCTGATGCGGTCGTTTAAGCTTGGAGAGGACATTGGTTTGTTCCTGGTTAACTTTGAGCGAACGTGCGAGAAACAGGGGTTCTCTCGAGAAACGTGGCCACAGCGCTTGCTCACTTTGTTACCCGGCGAGGCGGCCGACGTAGTCGCTCGCTTGAAGAGAGAGGAGGCAGAGGATTTCGACAAAGTGAAATCGAGTCTGCTAAAAAAGTACAGGCTGTCAGCGGAGGCGTTCCGTCGGAAGTTTCGGGAAAATGAGAAAGGCAGAAGTGAGTCGTATACAGAGTTTGCCTACAGGCCAATGTCAAACATGCAGGAGTGGCTCAAAGAAGAGAAAGCGTTTGGTGACCACGAGAAAGTTCTGCAGTGTTTCGGGCTGGAACAGTTTTATAGTCGGTTACCTGAGAACGTGCGGTACTGGGTCTTGGATAGGCCAGACGTTAGTACGGTGGCTAAAGCTGCCGAGCTAGCCGAGGAGTTTGTAACGCGTCGGGCTCGCGGAGCTAAGGACGGTCAAAAGGGTGAATTTGGCTCCAAGTTTGAGAGGCCGAAGTTCACGCCCATGAGAAAGCGGTTCCAGACGAGGCAAGCGCGCGTGTGTTATACGTGCCAGAAGCAGGGTCACTTTTCGGCGCAGTGTCCGACCGAACGTAAGGAGACGGCGGCAGCCGAAGCCGAACGCAGAAACCGGTTCGAGACGAGGCAAGCGCGCGTGTGTTATACGTGCCAGAAGCCGGGTCACTTTTCGGCGCAGTGTCCGGAAACAAAAACAAAAGTCGTGTTTTTGTCATTATGCAGCACTGACGAGAACATGAAGCTTCTCGAGCCTTACATGCGAGACCTCCTCGTGAACGGGAAAGAGTGCCGAGTGCTTCGCGATTCCGCAGCTACAATGGATGTAGTTCACCCCTCTTACGTAGAACCCGATATGTTCACGGGCGAGTGCGCATGGATCAAGCAAGCCGTGGAAGCTCATAGCGTGTGTCTGCCCGTAGCAAAAGTGCTTATTGAAGGACCTTTCGGAGCACTTGAGACGGAGGCGGCAGTGTCATCTATGCTGCCCCCCCAGTACCCGTACCTATTTTCGAACAGGTCCGATCACCTCCTGCGCGAGAAGGGGCTGTTGTTTGGTGAGGCTAGCGTTCAGGCCTTAACCAGATCGAAGGTTCGGGAGCTCGCTGCAAAGGCGGTAGTTGCGGGGCCGACGTTGTCGAACAATGAGAAAGAGTCAGAAGCGCAGCAAGCTGATATTCAGAGCACGCCCGAATTGAATAAAATTGAGCCTGTAGCGTTAAAGGCACCAGATACTGAAGAGGAAATGCCCGACATGGGAAAGTTAGAAGAGCTATCTGCAGATTTGCTCATCGCGCCTACGTCAGACGGACTTAATAGGTTGCTAAAAGTCAGCCGGTCGGCTTTGATAGCCGAGAAAAAAAGGATGGCAGCCTAGAAAACATACGCTGCCTTGTCAAGGAAGGTATCGCCAAGAAAAATGCTCGTTTTGTGGAAAGAGGTGGGGTCCTGTACCGGAAGTATCTAGACCGCAGGGGAGTGGAGTTCGATCAGCTGATCGTGCCTCACTGCTACCGTCAGGATCTGTTGCGCTTGTCGCATGGGGGTTCGTGGTCCGGACACCTAGGAGTTAAGAAAACTAAGGACCGTCTCTTGCAAGAGTACTAATGGCCAGGGTGTTTTCGGGACGCAGACCACTTTGTGAGGACATGTGACACCTGTCAGCGGGTGGGCAAACCAGGGGACAAATCGAGGGCGCCGTTGAAGTTGGTACCTATCATTACGGAGCCTTTTAGACGGCTCGTTATTGATACAGTGGGACCTCTGCCGGTAACAACCACGGGGTACAGACACATTTTGACTGTGATCTGCCCAGCGACAAAGTTCCCTGAAGCAGTGCCGCTTAAAGAACTCAGCTCAGTTGAGATAGTCAATGCACTACTGTTCATATTTGCGCGAGTTGGTTTTCCTGCGGAAATCCAGTCAGATCAGGACACAGTGTTTGCTAGCCCTTTGACGACAGCCTTTCTCGAAAGGTGTGGGGTAAAGCTGTTAGACAGCTCAGTGTACCACCCACAGTCGAATTCCGTTGAGAAGCTCCACTCCGTCATGAAGCGCGTGTTGAGAGCATTGTGGTTTGAACAACAAACTGACTGGGAGCTGTGTCTGCCTGGGGTGACGTTGGCATTAAAGACCGCGCCGCATGCGGCTACGGGGTTCTCGCCAGCTGAGCTGGTGTACGGTCGCTCGCTGCGTTCTCCGCTTCGCATGCTTCGATACGGATCACTGCCCTCTCCGATGGCTGCAGACCATCTCTTCCACAAATGGCCGCCTCCTGCGCTGGAGCCTCGCTTTGCAACAATATTCCTTTGAGGTGCGTTACAAAAAGGGGAGTCTCAACGGTAACGCCGATGGCTTAAGTCGAAGCCCCTAACGTAGGAATCAGCCTCAGAGTTGTTTGTTACTGATGTTTTTCTTCCTGAGGCAGGATTTTTAACATATTGCTTTTGTTTAGTGTTTCAAAGTGATGACGTGCTTTGTAGTGCAATTTTCCAATTTGTGGACGCGTTCTGAGTGCTGCTAGACTACTGTAAGGAACTAGGCAGTGGTATAAAAGAGGAAAGAGCCTGGCATGGCTTAGTCAGGGTTGTGTCGTGCTTGCTGACTGAGCGGTTGAGTTTCGGCGTAGTTCGTAACGCTTGCTGGGAAAGAGAACAAATATGTCAACTCTCCCGAAGTCACTTTGCAGTGTCCTGTGTGAACTTGAACGAGAGAACGAGGCCTTCTCTGTGCGCTGCGCTCAAGAAACGCCGAAGGACGCCCGACTTCGGTTATGAGCATCATCGAGCGACATCCCTCCGGACAGCGGATGCAGTCCCCTGACCATCGGGATCTCCTTCCCCTGGCGGGGCGGCCTGTTACGTTTCGCCTACGACGCGCGGTATAGCCGACGCGGATGCAACGGACGCCGGGGCTTCGTTCAAAGCGGCGGACATTTTGGCCCTTCGACGCCGCCGCAACGCCTCCCCGCCACGGGCGTCCAGGCGTGTTTCAATGCCACGTGTCTTCGTGTGCGCGTGTGTGTGTGTGCATGTTGGAGCCCACGCTTGTCAAAGCGCGGCAGCCGGGGAGAGGAGCTCCCCAAGTGTGAAGCGAGGAGGTCTGACCGGCGCCGGCCTGGCGGATGCACCACTACACTCGTCCCAACGTGTCTCTCAGCCTGTCCGTGCCCCGTCACGTGCGCCTGTGACGAGGCGTTCCTTCTCCCCCTCGACTCCGAGAGTATAAGAGCAGCTGCTCCCGGACGCCGAGGGAGGCTCCGATTTCTTCCGTTGAGTTACGTGCTCTCCCGTCTCTCCACTTCGGTCGACCTGACCGCCCGCTCTTTTGCGATGTTAAAATAAACAAGTTGTTCTGTTACCAGTCGACTCATGCTTTGCCGGGACCTTCGAATGCTTCCAGTTGTGCCCCAGGCCGCCAGGCCAACGCTACCCTTGGGGCTTGCGACCCATTTGCAACAACGGGCGTCAGCGCTGAGGTTCCAACAACGGTCAAAAGGGTGAATTTGGCTCCAAGTTTGAGAGGCCGAAGTTCACACCCATGAGAGCAAAGGGGGACACACGTAGTGCGGATGTGAGTGAAAGCAGTCCGTCCGAACGTAAGGAGACGGCGGCAGCCGAAGCCGAACGCAGAAAGCGGTTCGAGACGAGGCAAGCGCGCGTGTGTTATACGTGTCAGAAGCCGGGTGACTTTTCGGCGCAGTGCCCAGAAACAAAAACAAAAGTCGTGTTTTTGTCATTATGCAGCACTGACGAGAACATGAAGCTTCTCGAGCCTTACATGCGAGACCTCCTCGTGAACGGGAAAGAGTGCCGAGTGCTTCGCGATTCCGCAGCTACAATGGATGTAGTTCACCCCTCCTACGTAGAAGCCGATATGTTCACGGGAGAGTGCGCATGGATCAAGCAAGCCGTGGAAGCTCATAGCGTGTGTCTGCCCGTAGCAAAAGTGCTTATTGAAGGACCTTTCGGAGCGCTTGAGACGGAGGCCGCAGTGTCATCTATGCTGCCCCCCCCCCAGTACCCGTACCTATTTTCGAACAGGTCCGATCACCTCCTGCGCTTTAGCCTCGCTTTGCAACAATATTCCTTTGAGGTGCGTTACAAAAAGGGGAGTCTCAACGGTAACGCCGATGGCTTAAGTCGAAGCCCCTAACGTAGAAATCAGCCTCAAAGTTGTTTGTTACTGATGTTTTTCTTCCTGAGGCAGGATTTTTAAGATATTGCTTTTGTTTAGTGTTTCAAAGTCATGACGTGCTTTCTAGTGCAATTTTCCAATTTGTGGACGCGTTCTGAGTGCTGCTAGACTACTGTAAGGAACTGGGCCGTGGTGTAAAAGGGGGAAAGAGCCTGGCGGGGCTTGGTGAGGGTTGTGCCGTGCTTGCTGACTGAGCGGTTGAGTTTCGGCGTAATTCTAACGCTTGCCGGGAACGAGAACAAAAATGTCAACTCTACCGAAGTCACTTTGCAGTGTCCTGTGTGAACCTGAACGAGAGAACGAGGCCTTCTCTGTGCGCTGCGCTCAAGAAACGCCGAGGGACGACCGACTTCGCTTATGAGCATCATCGAGCGACATCCCTCCGGACAGCGGATGCAGTCCCCTGACCATCGGGATCTCCTTCCCCCGGCGGGGCGGTCTGTTACGTTTCGCCTACGACGCGCGGTATAGTCGGCGCGGATGCAACGGACGCCGGGGCTTTGTTCCAAGCGGCGGACATTTTGGCCCGTTCAGCGCTGCCGCAACGCCTCCCCGCCAAGCGCGCCCAGGCATGTTTCAATGCCACGTGTCTTCGTGTGTGCGTGCGTGTGTGTGTGCATGTTGGTGCCCACGCTTGTCAAAGCGCGGCAGCCGGGGAGAGGAGCTCCCCCAACTGTGAAGCGAGGAGGTCTGACCGGCGCCGGCCCGGCGGATGCGTCACTACACTCGTATCAACGTGTCTCTCAGCGGGTCCGTGGCGCCGTCACGTGCGCCTGTGACGAGGCGTTCCTTCTTGCCCTCGACTCCGAGAATATAAAAGCAGCTGCCCCCGGACGCAAAGAGAGAGGCTCCGATTTCTTCCGTCGAGTAACGTGCACTCCCGTCTCTTCACTTCGGTCGACCTGACTGGCCGCTCTTTTGCGATGCTAGAATAAACAAGTTGTTCTGTTAGCAGTCGACTCATGCTTTGCCAGGACCTTCGGATGCTTCCAGTTGTGCCCCAGGCCGCCAGGCCAACGCTACCCTTGGGGCTTGCGACCCAGCTGCAACAAGTGCTGTTCTCAATGAAGTCAGTCATCACCACTCTTTCTCTATTAGGGGAATATAAACTTAGCGCCGCGGTAGGGTTGTTCAACGCAGGCGCTTTAAGGCCCCGGCTTTATCAACTAAACACGACACGCTAGCCATAGATACGGGAGCAACGGCTGTTGCTGCAAAATGGCGGTACGTTGTTTTATGGTCCGTCATGGAGGAAGGAAACTGTGGAGAAGCCCTACCCCCTCCGCGCGCTAGGAGAAAAGTGTGGAGGAAATGACGTAGTAGGTTCTCCTTTGTTTTGCTGTTTTTTTTTATTTCCTTGCTGTAGTGGCCCCGCCTTTCGGGCCACAATGGCGGCTTTGTTATTGTTCTGTGCGCTTACACGTGTTGCTCGGTAGGTTTCGTACCGTGGCAAAGACGCCATGCGGGCAGGTTTGCGTTGGTCTCCGTGTTTTGTTGCGCTGCGTTATCTGGACCGTGCTCTACCGGATGATGCTGTGACCAGGTGGGACAGGAGGAACTAAAGTTCGTGAAATGAACGCGCATGCAACGCTGTACGCAATGTACCGCGCCACGGCAATGGCAACGGACGAAGGAATATCCGCGGGAATTTCGCCCTCTTTGGCGGAATCTTGCTAACGGGCTAACGATTCTTGAGCGCGCGGGTCAGAGCAGCAAGGCTGCGCGCAGCGCGGCGTGGTTTCGCGATAAATCTAAACAAGAGAGGAGAGCTGGCCCGATAGGCGGAGCAACGCCATGAGCAACACCAACTTCCGGCTTCACTTTCGCTTCACAAAAAGTGACATCAGGGCCTCTCCTGAGTTTCCTTCCTTCGCGTGGTCCGTAGTGACGCAGTTCAGTGAAAATGTACCAGTTTATCTTTATGCACGAAGCCTCTGCGATGCATTGCGAAAAAGTGCGTGCTTCCCAGCGACACAATTAATCGCTTGTCATCGCTTGTCCAGTGAAGGCGCCTCTGAGCCCATGTACGTAGTACTTGAGTGTGTTGTGGAGTCCAAGGTGTTTGCGGATTACTTCTGCTGGAGCCAGCAGCGATCGCAGATGGATCTCGTAACTACACCGCAGCAATCACATTTTGTCAGGGGAGGGCTCTTGTGTGCAGTTATGAAATTAGACTTCGAACGGAGAAAGGTGTAGGAACTGTTGAGTGCGCAGTGCTTGTGATGAAAAAAATGCCATTGCACTGGGTCTAGAAGAGCGAGCGATTTTCGGACGCTGATTGGGTTTACGACGCTGTGGCTCCGATACATCACCGATGACAGAGCAGGCATCTCAAACGACTGCTGCGATACGCACTCCTCATCATCGTCGTCCCCCTCGGCGCATCGACGCCTTGCAAGCAGCTACAGTGACATGCCGATAATTACTGTGCGCTACGTCGCCACAATGCAGGCGATGAAACCGTGCTGTGGGGCCATCTCAGCCCGAGAAGATATATGCATAAGCCAGCGACAGTCAACGCTTTGTTTTTTATAGTAGTGCGCAGTACGTCACCGATGACAGTGCGTTGTGCGTGTTTTATGTCGGTGGTGAAGATTGTTGATGCCTCTCAGCTCGGCACCGCGTCGCTGTTGCCGAAAGATAAGTTGGGCGTGGCCCAACCGTGGTGGGTGCGCGTACAAGAGTTACATGCCTCGCGCGGGGCGTGACCTCTGGCTTTGATTGACAGGCGAACTCGTGCTAAACTCGTACATCGCGAAACCCCCTCCAAGCCCAACTCAGGAACATGGTGGTGGCGGCAGCAGCAGCAGCCTGTGTCATTGCATCCAGCGTCAGTATGACCATCTGGACCCGTTTACGTACATGACCGATGTGGTGTTCCAGCCTCATTTTCGCCTATCGAAGACATCAGTGCGCTGGCTGTGTGACGAGCTAGACGAAGACTCTCGTCTGTGGAGACAGCGTGGCGGGCTTCATTCGCTCACCGTCGAAGAGCAAGTTATCTGCGCCCTCCGTTTCTACGGGACTGGGAGTTTTCAGGGAAGCGTCGGCGCCGAGCGTTACATTGGACGTCATCAAACTACTGTGAGCCTCTGTGTCAGAGATGTCTGATGCGCTTATCGATGCGGCAGTGCGTAAGCGGTTGCTGACTTTCCCGAAGACTGCGGCTGAGTGGGCATCTATAAAAGAACGCTTCTTAATTGGCGGAAACATTACGAACGTAGTCGGGTGTGTCGACGGAACGTACGTAGGAATTAAGGTGCCTTCAATGTCAGCGTTACTGTGATTAGCATTGAAGCAATGTTTAGACGCACCCTATTGCCAAATTTGTCACTTCTGTGTAGCCGACTTAAATTTTGTGTTACCGACATCACACATGCGGCAGCCTATGATACTGACTTTTTCGCTGGTGGCTGACTTTTTGCCTATTGTTCTACTTGTCTGTCAGGGTGCCTTCCAAATGGCTCATTTTTTTTTAGAAAGAGGTTAATGAAGTATAAATAGATAAATGAATATCACAAATTGTGTGAAGTACCCTGTGAATGCTGATCTCATAAAGAACTGGGAGTTTTTTATGAGATTACTTAGTACTTAGTACAAGTTATTTACTTTGCATAATGCAGAATTTTGGTCATGCTTCATCTATCGGCCGCACTATGAAACAGCAAGGCATTGCACAATTCGTTGCAGTGCGAGATGCGAATGTCGCGCCAAGCCGGTTGTGCCTATGCATTTATGGCTAAATGAAAATGCATTGAGAACCTTAGCGTGCTGGCTTGCATGAAGAAAATATTTCAGAGTGTTTGCTGTGTTCACTGTTTGTGCATGTGTCAGAGGTTCAGTGTATGTTTGTTTGGGGGGGGGGCAGCGTTATTCTGTATGGACAAATCGTATATTTTCGTCTCATAATTGGGCTCTAATTATTCAGCAGTAGAACAATGCAGATCCAATGCTCTGCAGAACTCAGTCTACGTGAAGATGTCATGAACAACCAAGGCAAAATTACATATCGGGAGAAATGTGGTGCAGATGCCAATGAAAAGTGGGTCTTTAACCCACCATGATAAAAATAAAGATTCCAGAGCGAATAGACCTTTTGTACAGCTTTAGAGCAACGATTACACAAAACGTGACATGCTCAAACGTGTAAAAGCTTGCCGCAATGCCAAATTAGAATGAGCGATATGCAGCATATTTTGGCAGCGAACATGTCTTGTAACTGCTGTTTTTGTTGTAAGCCTCGCTGTCACGCATTTCCCTCCGGCACTCCCTTTGCTGTAACGCAGCACTGTCTTTCCATTGGTGTCATGATGATGATGGTGACGGCAGCAGTAAGGCTGGTTAATGCTTGCCCCTTTGATTCCTGTGAGTTTATTGCTAAAGAATATGGCACGTGCACACACCTGTGCTGCAAAATTTTACGCTTGTGGTGATTTGTTGGAGAGCTAATTCGTGTTGGGACATTTCAAAGATGTGTGCCATTGTGGCTTAATAACAAGAGCATTGGTGAGGTTGAATACTGGTTGTATTGGTATAGAAGCTTGAAGGTGAATTGCGCAACAATTAGACGGAACAGAAACAAGAGAAATACACACCGCAGAACGCTCAGCTGTGTGTGTTACTCTTCTCTGTGTGCTGTCGAATTGTTGCTCGATCCAACTTCAAATAGACCATTGGGCTTCTTTGGTGCAGGACCGAGGAAGTGTGAGCTATTCGACAACATGCCAGTGCCTTGCCACACAATTATGGAAGTCTGAAGGTTTTAAAACAAAGCTTTGCTTTCAAATCCACCTGCTCATGTAATACAAGCACTGATTGAAAGAACCATCATACAAAAACATTGGTGAAATGAGTGGCCTTTGAAAAGTGTAATTTGTATGTTGACACTAATGACATCTGTACACGTTTTAGATGGCATCAGTGACCACATGATACTGCAGTGCGATTATACAGTAGTCAGGAATAAACCAGAAAAACAGAATAAAGTAATATTTGATTATACCAGAGCAAATGTTGACGCTCTTCTTAATGAACTATCATTATTCTGTACAGATATTTTCCACTCTTTCAATATGCGGGATGCAAATGAGAACTGGTTCCTAATTCGTGATAAACTAATTCTGCTGAAAGATAAACACGTGCCTAAGGTCACCATTACCACATCTACAGAAAGCACATGGTTCACAAGACATGTGAAACGATGCATAAACAAAAAGAAACGGTTGTACGCAAAAGCTAAACTGACAGCATCTGAACACGATTGGAACAACTACCGCACACATGAGCAACTGTGCAAAAGTGAAATTGAATCAGCGAAGGACAAGTTTTATAACATTGACCTTTCACACATGTTGAAAAACAATCCTAAAAAATTTTGGCGGGTTGTTAATCCAAATTACAGTTCAAACTCCTCAGTATCCATAAATAAAGAAGGTAATCTTCTTACTTCCCTTGAAGCAGCAGAGGAATTTAACCAATTTTTCTGCTCAGCATTCACTCATGAGGGCCCCTTACCTACTGACCTACAATTCCCAACGCTGCACCAAACTATGCCTGACATAACTGTCACGCCAGAAGGCGTATATTCTGCCATAGACCGTCTCCCTATTAACTCGGCACCCGGCCCCGATGGAATATGTCCTAAATTGCTAAAAATAGCAAAGCCTGTAATATGCCCAATCTTAGCCGCAATTTTTCAGCAATCTATAGATACGGGCTGTGTCCCAAACGACTGGAAAATTGCGCGTGTCATACCCGTTTTCAAATCTGGTGATGCCTCTAACCCGTCAAATTACAGACCAATTTCGCTAACCAACATCAGCTGCAAATTACTAGAACACATAATCTCATCGGCCATCATGAGCTATCTGGCGAAACATAACTTCTTTTTTGCGAATCAGCACGGCTTTCTCCACGGTCGATCTTGCGAAACACAACTGCTCGAATTAATTACTGACCTTCATCGTGCTGTTCATGCTCACTCTAAAATAGACGCCGTATTTGTAGATTTCGCCAAAGCGTTCGACAAAGTTCCACACAAACGTTTAATTAAAAAGCTTGACAATGTGAACATTAATTCGAAGGTTATTTTTTGGATTAACAATTTTTTGGCCAATCGCTACTAATCAGTCTTTGTTAATGGTCATTCATCAACCCTCTCCCAGGTTAAATCTGGAGTACCACAAGGGTCTGTACTTGGACCTATCTTATTCTTAGCTTATATTAATGACATAAGCAATAACCCGAGTTCTACGGTCAGATTGTTTGCAGATGATTGCGTGATATACAGGCAAATAATTGAACCTTCTGATTCACTTCAGCTACAATCGGACTTAGACAAGATTAACAATTGGTGCACACAATGGCAAATGAAAATTAATACCTCGAAAACAAAAGTCGTGACATTTACCACAAAAACTGACCCAGAACCTTGTCATTGCATTCTAAACGGCATGACCGTAGAGTCGGTACCGGTCATAAAATATTTAGGGATCCATTTAGCATCCGACCTTTCAGGAACATTCACATAGATATGGTCATTAACAAGGCTTCTAAAACACTCGGATTTCTCAGACGCAATCTGCGTTCAGCTAATGCAGACACTAAGTATTTAGCATACACCACATTAGTGCGCTCGCAGTTGGATTACGCCTCTTTGATTTGGAACCCATACCAAGCATACTTAATAACAAAATTAGAGTCTCTTCAAAATAAAGCCGCTCGATTCTTATCGAAGAACTACTCGCGTACGGCAAGCGTCACTGAAATAAAGAAAGCTCTCAAGTTACCTCTTCTTGAAAGACATAGAACGCTTTCCATGCTGTCCTTTTTCCACAAATTATATCACAGCCACTCTTCCTTTGCTATATCCAGTCTCACGCCAGCGCATCGCATATTCCCACGCATTGACCACCAACTAAATGTAGAACCCATCTTTGCTGGAACTAACCTCTTCTTTCATTCGCCGCTCGTCCTAGCCATCCGTCAATGGAATCTTCTGCCTGGCGCCATTGCATCTGTCATTGATTACGAAGCGTTTGTAACCAGCCTGAAATGTCACCTTGAGCTGTAACCTTCATTCTTCCCCTCTCCTCACTTCATACATGTTTGTGTATATATAACGCTACTCTCTGTAACAATTGAATGTTTGTTGATGATTGTTGATATGTATCTTTATATTTTGTTTTTCTCTTCAACATGCTGTTAATGGTGAGCGACTTCTGTACACATCGTAGTACTGCGTTGCTTTGTACTAACTGTTGTTCCCCCCCTATGTAATGCCTGCTGGGCCTTTAGGGTATTTGAATAAACATAATAGGTGCCACACCGAACTCGACAATTGTACTGGACACAGTAGTTTATTTCCTATGTGAAGCACAAGCTTCTAATACATGCTCTGCAGATAACCAAGCTCAGTTTGTTTTAACGTGGTACACAACATTCACTGTAATCTGTTTTTGATTCTAAAGAAGTGCCAAACACCACCTCTTTTTCAAGAAAGTCATGGGAATATTTGGCGAGACCTTTTTACAGCCCCTCATAATGAAAGTATGGCCAGCCAGCTTTGCTTGGGTGCCTTTATAGATTTCTGTTCCTGATCATGGTGTGCAGTCAAGTTGCTAAAGTCTATGCAACCGGTGCAAGGCAATACGTGTTTCCATAGTCGGGTACAACTTTAGGAGGCCGCAGAATCAGCACTTCAACGACAGGTGAAGACAAGCCTGCACCAATGAGCCCACACTCTACTCTGGCGTGCCGCCGGACGCACTAATACCCGCTCATTGGAGAGGGACTATATTTTTAGGCGTGGAGGGAATCGGCTGCTGCGCTTTGGCCACCTGGGCGGGGCCTCTCCTGTCTTATGAAGTTGTATCCGACTAGAAGATGCCGCTTTTAATACAACACAAAAGGACAAAGTGTACAATTATTTGGCCTATGAAATGGATACATCACAAGTGAGCTATGCATGGGCTTAAGCTGTGTGAAAATTAGTAAATGCAAATATATGACATTGTTAAAGAATATGTGCTATCGAACATGCATTTAATGGCACGTTTAAATCGGGTAGTGTTGCATTCATATGCACAGTCTATAGGTGATACCATTAATAAGCTCATGCCGTTTCCTGTCTTTTCAATGTGAAATATTGCACCGTTCATCTTGTGGCTAATCAACACCCACTGTAATCTTGCACATAGAAAGGACAAACAGCAAAATGACGCGTATGCTGCATTAGAGTCTTTGTCTCTTACACGGTCCAAGAGTGGCGCAGGTTGTCTTACGTTTTTCTCTATTTTGAACAGACATCAAGTGCATGTTACAAATGTCCCAATATGCACAGCACAATGTTTACTGCAATAATTTTATTCATGCTCTTGAATAATAAACAAAATAATAAACTGAAAGCTCCTTTATAAGGTGTGTTCTGCGGGCTCGACTGGAGAGAAGTGAGGACACTGATACTACTGCTGCAGAGCAGCCCTCTGGACCTTGCCACACTCTCAAGAGCACGTGCCTGTCGCTCGCCTACTGCCACCAGGCGGCTGAGTGCCTTCAGCAGCAGAATGTTTTGCTGCAAGAAAACTGGATTGTTGGAATGAATCAACCGCATATAAACCATTATTTGCAAAGAAAAATGCTCATTGCACTATTGGTACTAAATGTCCTTAACTGTGGAAGCCTTTAGTGTATGCATATTAAAACAATTTGTCGGGACAACATTGCTTTATTTTTCATAACGGGTTGTTTTTTTTCAGAGCCAATTGTAATGTTTATTAGTGTGCCAGCAGCTGAGGTGTCCTAGCACCTTCACGAGTCTCTACTGTCAGTACCACAAACTATTTTTGTTCACCGCAAAACCAATGCCGCTCCCAACAATCCCGTCTTATGTGAGCTGATTGTATCCTATGCCGACAAACATATTTTTGTCCCATTAGGCAATTTTCTACCACCCTCGGCAGCAGTTCTCTCTCCTTGACATCCATTCTGTCATGCTTATGTAATCACCTGTTATGAATTGGCAGCAAGTGATTGAAGACGTGCATGGCCTGCCCGCTGATTCCATTTTTTTAATCTCAACTAGCATATAAGTTGCCACGGTTTACTACAGCACGGTTTACTACGCCACTGTCTTCCTGCCTGAATGCCATTTCCAACAATTTTTGTTACTTTGCTTTCTGCACAGTCCTCGACTTCTTAAGTTTCGTTGTTAACCTCCAGGTTTATGTCCCATATTGCATAACTGGTTGAATGCAATGATTCTAAACATTTTTCAAGGATATCGGTAACGTGCCGATCACAATTCGGTAATGCCTCCCATGTGCTGTTCAACCCATGTAAGTTTCCTGCTTTATATCAGTACCTGCTCTTGATATTTCACCTGGATAAAGATACTCTTTCATAGATTCTGCGGGCTGAATGTCACTGATGAATTTTTGTTTTCGAACCAAGTTAGTGAAAGTTACCTTTATATTTTCCATATTTTCGCGGGCCCACGTGCACGTAAAAGCACGAGCACTCATTGGTTCTGAATGCTTTTTTTAAACTGCTGGACATTCAGTTCGTTACTACGAAAGTGACTTAATCCGTGCACTATTATTATGCTAAGTATAAAACAGTAGAAATATACTTATCTGTAGTTTGTCGATTTCTCCTTCACTGTGTTGTTAGCGAGATCCATCGTCGGCACCACCTCCTTGTCACATCGTAGCTATATCGGCTGTCTTCCTTTTGCACACACTATGCAATATTCGTGACGCTCGCAGTCACGCAGAGTGGAGGAATAACTCAGCGCACTCACAGAAGCAGCACCGGATAAGTTGTTTGTTCAGGATTGCGCCGTGAACAGTAGGTGCGCGTTGCGATCTGTAAAATTGCCGAAGCTATTGGCAGTCTTTCGGGGTGCACGGAAAGATTGCTCAGGGAGGAACAGAACTATCCAAGAAGTAGTGCTCATCGTCGAGCCCGACCACTACGTCGCGCACTGCAAGCTCGTTGTACGATATTGTTTACACTGGGCCTCTACGATGTTTAGCCGCCATGCTTGCCCGATGAATGTATGTGATGACGCCACCACAGCATTCCCTCGTGGTATAATGTGAAGCGTAGTAAATTACAAATTAGTCTAATACACATTCAGTGTACATCTTGTAAGCTTTAAAATACTTTTAAACCACGTTAAAGTAACTGATAATATTGTACTAACTGCATTTCTTTTATAACTCGCTTGTGCATATAATGCACTCGGTGGAACGACAAACAAGTGAAAGAAGGCACGACCATGCACCGACGGTATGATCACGTGAGCCCCAGTTGTTCGACTGCCAAGAAGGCAACGCCCAAGGAATGATAGCCACCCAGAGTGAATCTAGATAAACCAATGAAACTGGAGGCTTGTCGAAAGATAAACTGTGTCTCGGTACCATTTGTGCTTTCATCTTTGAAGATCTCGAGTTTCGCCAAACTCGGCGCATCCTGCTTAGCCCCCCTGGTATGGCTGTTTAGGCTTTGTGAATCGACTTACACTTACTATTGGCGGAAGCTCTGAAGTTCGCATCTTCACTACACTTACATATACGCATTTTTGGACTACAGCGCTCGTGTTTGCAACGGCGGGCATCGCAAGCTAGCTAATTTTGCGAGCAGTTTTAGTTTCATGAATACATCTTTATGGTTTTTTCTTACGCAAAAATTTGTTCGTAAGTGCGTTTAGTGAATTCCGCCCCTGTATCTTTCTATTCCGGCGCAGCGCCGCTCTGGCTAATACGCATGGGTTACAATGCACCTGTTTTGGCCAGTTTGTGGGCAACTTTTATTTCTTGTGTTGAAGACCACTCTTTCCTAATGTTCTGTACATGGTTCAAGTCCGGCCGACTAAAAAAATAGGAAGGCCGACTAAAGTTGTGTTCTGTTTTACTTTCCTAACAGGCGAGATGTGCAGTTATTGATTTTATTATCCAGATACATTATTAGAAGTAGCGCGCCCTAGAAACCAAAGAATTTCTTTGATCACATTTATTCGAGCAAATTATCGTGTTCGCGGTCTGATGAACGTGCCCTAATATGGACATTTTCGTGTTATATTGTAGAAAGGGCTGATGCTTCCTGGGTCCATCATTACGTCTGGAAAAGTTGCGTAGAGGGTAAGTCTCTGTGTAAAACTATTGGATATTTTATGTTTTTTTTTGTTTGCAGGTGGGAGGTGGCACACAAGAAAGTTAGTTACTCGTGCCTACGAGCTTTTGAAGCCATTGTCTTTGCCGGATAGCAAGAATCTGAGCAGTCCAAATATACTTAGCATGAACAAGCATACATGAACAAAGAAGTTTCGCTTACGTATATTCATTTAACCTAATGAAACATCAGCAACATGTCCACGGATATGTTGTAGACTTAACAGTAGCATTCAAACTGCCAGTGCGCGCGGCTTTTCCGTCCATAAGTACCGGCCAGAAGTTCAGGACGAACACTACCCATTTTCAACGAAGAAAGTACTAGCTTCTGTAAGATTTTCTTTAGGAGATAGAAAATAGACGTCGCATGTTCGCTTTCCCCTTTTCATAAAGACTGGTATTAGTTGCGCTAGCACTAAGCAAGTCTAACGTGGCGCTAACCGCACGTCAAGCCTTCCAAGGGCGCCTCCAATATGATACCATTTTTTAATCTGGAAGAGGAGGAATACCAATTTCGGTATTCTACGAGCGCGCCGTGCAAGTTGTTTCTCAAGCCATTATCTGACTATTAGAACACTTATTTTATTTAAGGTGCTTTGTGGCATTGTCCTGGCAAGCGCCCGTTGATGGCTGTTTACATTGTGCGGTAGGCGACTGGAATCTCGGTTGAACCCGCATCTGATGGCACCCTGGCATCTGCGCTTTCAAAACTGCGAAATGCTTATCCTGACTTCCCAGCCTCTTGTATCCTAGGAGGGAACCCGCAAAAGGTTGCAAGGTAGTATCTACGAGGCGTGCTGAACACAAAGAGGACGCGATCACTGTGTGAACAGCCTTGTCACAAAACGAAATAGAATATCTGGGACCTGTTGTGACCTGCATCCCTTGTGTAAACGTACTGTGCTAGTTTTGTTGGCTATATTTATGCACACGTATTGTATCGTTTTTGGAAGTAAACCTGCTGTTTAATCTGCAGCGTTCGTTCAATTCCTGCGTACGTATTGAATCGTTCCTCTGGAAAGAAGGCATTCTCTAAAACCCGAACCGTTGATCCTCACTCTTCCACCGGGGAGGTTCCATACTTGCCTACTAAATATATACGAGCTCCTTTGTTCTTCTGCACCAAAGTTTCACACATCGGTACAGTAAAGTGAACAACTTCATCAGGCACGACGGCACATGAAAAAAAAAAAGAAATACTCGTAACACAATGAATTAACCTCCTGTTTCTCAGGAGCTGTATAGCATTGTCACCAGGTAGTGATGTATAAAGAACACAGTAGCAATACTGTGAAAGACGAAAATACCTTTTATTTTGCGAACCTGCGCCCACAAGAACAGGCTACACTTAAAGCACAATGACAGCGGCGAAGGCAGTCGGCGATCATCGAAATCTGATCTACCGGACAAGCGCGTCGGTAGTTATACACGAGCCGTCGAACGCACCATAGTAATCGCTGGTGCCCGCGTGTCTTTCAGAAAGTTCTGCACCATCCACGGCGCGCATACATGTAATCAGATTACCCAAGGTTCAGGGACAACAAATAATGTGTAGAACAATCGATAACATTAAAGAAATTTTCTATACATGCAGGCGTGTCCCGCGCTGAGCGATAACATTTGTTAGATGATGACAAGCGCTCACCCGTAAACGATAAAAAAGTCCCCGTGTCAATGCCCGCCTCTAAAAAAGCTTCGTCCCGACGCTACAACAGAAAAGGACACTTATCAAAGGAACAAAGTCCAAAGTAACACAGTAAAAAAAAAAAATCCGAAGGTCAGCTACGCAAAGTCCCAAAGTTCATTAGCGCCGGTAGAACGGCTTAAGTCGCACAACGTGGACTATTTCGTATCGTGAGGGGCGCCGCTGTGATGACGCAATGCCGTCTGGTACGACCTCATATTGCAGTTCGCCATTGCGTCGGATGATCTTGTAGGGTCCGAAATAGCGTCGCAATAGTTTCTCACTGAGTCCTCGTCGGCATGGCAGGCACCAAAACCGAACACGGTCGCCGGTCTGGTACTCGACGTAGCATCGTCGGAGGTTGTAGTGTCGGCTGTCCGTACGCTGCTGGTTCTTGATCCATAGGAGGGTAAGCTGTCAGGCTTCTTCCGCACGTTGGAGAAAGGTGGGGACGTCAAAATTCTCTTCGTCGGTGAGTGCGGCAGCATGGCGTCGAGAGTCGTCGGGTTCATGCCATACACCAGCTCGGTCGGGGTCATCTGTGTTGTTTCTTGCACCGCCGTGTTGTAAGCTAAGGTTATGTACGGCAGGACGGCATCCCAGGTCTTGTGTTCGACCCCGACGTACATTGCTAGCATGTCGGCGAAGGCCTTATTCAGGCGCTCCAAAAGACCATTCGACTGTGGGTGGTAGGCAGTTGTCCTGCGGTGCCTTGTCTGACTGTACTGTAGAATGGCTTGGGTGAGCTCCGCTGTAAAGGCCGTTCCTCTGTCGTGATGAGGACTTCTGGGCGCCATGTCGCAACAGAATGTTCTCGACGAAGAATTTTGCCACTTTGGCTGCGCTACCTTTGGGCAGAGCTTTCGTTTCAGCGAAGCGGGTGCGGTAGTTCGTAATCACGATGATACACGTATTTCCGGTTGTTCACGTTAGAAAGGGTCGCAACAAATCTATCCCGATCTGCCGAAATGGTCGGGAAGGAGGCTCGACCGGCTGTGATGATCCCACTGGCCTTGTCGGTGGTGTCTTCGTGGGAGGGGGTATACGTCCTTCGTCCTGATCTTGTTAAGTCGACGATAATCGACGCAGAAACGTGGGATTCCGTCCTTTTACTTCACCAAAACTACAGGGATGTCTATGGATTTTCGAATGCTGGATGATGTCATCGCGCAGCATTTCGTCGATTTGTTGCCCAATAGGTTGACGTTCTCGCGTCGAAACTCGGTAAGGGCTCTGGCGGTCTGGTCTAGCGCACTCTGCGTATATTATGCGATGCTTTGCGACTGGTGTTTGTCCAATCCTCGATGACGTCGAACAGCAGTATTTGTATCACCGAAGCAGACTTCTGAGCTGTTGCGGCTTAATGATGGGGAGACTTGGATTTATGTCGAAGTCTGGTTCGGGAACCACGGTCGTCGAGGTAGATGCGGCAGAATCCGAGAGGACAAACGCATTGCTGGTTTCCAGAATTTCCTCGATGTAGGCGATTGCCGTGCTCCTGTTGGTGTTATTGAACTCCTGGCTGAAGTTTGCCAGAAACACATTGTTTTTTCCTCCGTGCAGTCGGGCAATCCCTCTTGTGTCAAAAATTTGACGGTAGAGTAGTGGCCGTTCGTCACCCTCGATGACACCTTCTACTTGAGTGGATGTTTCATCGCCGATGGAAATAATAATGCTGGAGCGCGCCGGTATGCTCACTTGATCTTCGAGCACACTCAAGGCGTGGTGAATACGAGAGCTCTCCGGTGGTATCGATTGATCTTCCGGCAGCGTTATCGATTTTGACTTCAGGCCGATGATTGCGTTGGTTCAGGAAGTCCATGCCGAGAATGACGTCTCGTGAACACTTTTGGAGGATAACGAAGGTGGCAGGGTAAATCCGCACATGAAGGGTACTTCTTGCCGTGCAGCTAGATTCCAGTCGGCGTAATGAGGTGTCCTCCAGCGGTCCGAATTTGAGGACCTGCACATGCAGTCTTAACTTTCTTCAACTGGGCTGCCATGTGTCCTCTCATGATGGAGTAATCAGCCCCTGTGTCCACTAAGGCGGTGCCTGCGTGGCCGTCCAGAAGCATGTCGAGGTCGGTGGTTCTTTGTCTTGCGTTACAGTTAGGTCGGGGCATCGGATCACTGCAGCGTCGCATTGAACTGTGGCTGGTACGTGGTGTCGTCATGTCGTCTTTCGTCGGCGAATTCTTTGATTCCGCACTTCGTCGGGACGGCGGCGTATCGTTGTTATGTCGTCGAGACAGTCTCTTCGGCGTCTTCGTCGGCGGCAGAGGATCTTCTTCAGTTCGACGAACAGCAACCACACCTCCATCGGTTGCTGCTTTTAGTTTTCTGGATATATGCTCGCATAGCGGCCCCGGGATGGGTCAATGTATGGAAGGCGCTGCGGCGACAGGTAGCAGCTTGGTGATAGCGAACGGGATGGTCGTCGAGAGCTCCACTCATTAGCGGCCAGGTAGCTGGCGATATCGTGAGGGCATTCACCTTGCTGCTGGCGCGGATCGTTGACTGCGAACCCTCGTAGTCCGATTTCGCGATATGGACATTGGAGGTACAAAGATATGTCAGGCTTCCCCGCAGTGATAGCAGAGCAGGCGGTAGCCGGGGGCGCGCCAAATGTCCGTCTTCCTCGAGTGGAAGCGCTGGTCGGAGGGCAGGCGTGCTGGTGGTGGCAGCGGTGGACGATGGAATTGCGGCGTCACACGGCCCTGGCGCGGTCGCGGAGGGGGCCTCGGCGAGGGGCGACGGCGGCGTAGGTCATTACTTCCGGCACGAGAAGCGACGATTCGGGCTGCACTTCGGTAAGGCCCAGTGACCGTCAAAGTTCGTCCTTGACGATGTCAGTGACTGAGGACACCTGAGGTGTTCGACGAAGGTAACGTCTTGCGCAGTTCTTCGCGCACAATGGCCCTTATGATGTTTTGGATGGCGCACTGCGGCGTGAGCACTTCGCTGTTATATTGCCTAGAGCACATTTCTAGTGGTTTCTCAATCGTCGTTGCCTCTGTCACGAACTCAGCTACGGTCTTCGCTGGGTTGCGGATCAGACTGGCGAAATGTTCTTGCTTTACGCCTCGCATCAAGGAGCGCACTTTTTTCTCTTCGGACGTTTCCGGGTCGACCTGCCGGAACAGGCACGTCATCTTCTCGGTGAAGATAGCTATGGTCTTTGGGTAGTTGTATTCGGGCTTCTAGCATAGCTTCGGCCCTTTCCTTGTGCACGACGCCTGTAAATGTCCACAGGAAGCCACTACGGAACCGGTACCATGTTCAGGGTCGACTCCAGTTTCTCAAACCACGTTCTGGCGACGCCTTCTAAGGCGAAGTATACATGCCGCAGCTTGTTGTCGGAGTCCGAGTTGTTGAAAGTCAAGATTCGTTCATATATCTCTAGCCAGGTTTCCGGGTCCTCAGACGATGAGCCATGGAAAGTCGGTGGCTCCCTGGGCTGTTGCAGAACAATTGGGGACGCTTGCGGTTGCCATTTGGCTTGTCTATGTCACAATCTTTTTGGTCTTCTCAGGTAGAAGTCCGTGATTCGGGGGCAGCGGTTGTAGCCGGCGGCTTGCTCGATGGTATTGTATTGTATTGTATATTCATATTGTCCTTACGGTCCGGTCTTGGATCACGGCTTGTCGGGGGCATCCGGTATGTCAACGAAAAGCACCTCCACCAGATGCCACGTGGTAGTGACATAGAGAACACAGTAGCAATAGTGTGAAAGACAAAACTAACTTTTATTGGGCGAACCTGTGCCCACAAAAACAGGCTACACTTAAGAAATGGCGACAGCGGCGAAGACAGTCGGCGATCGCCAAAATATTATCAGTCGCCGGCTTTTATACATCAGACGTCAAATGTTCCAGAGTAATCGGTTGGAACCGCGTGTCTTCTGCATAGTTCTACATTATTCGCGTCGCGTATAAATGCAATCCGATTACACAAGGTTCGGTCACAGACGGCAGATGGAACCATTGATAACATTCCAGAAACGTGCTATACATACAGGCTCGTCCTGCGCTGTGCGATAACTTTGGTTAGGTGATGAGACGTGGTCGCCCGATAAAGCTACCCAAGTACACGTGTCAGTATCTAGAATTTTTGCTAAGTGAAACGTAACAATTCTCTACTGACCGGAAGCCTCGTTTTCCAGTTGATACGTCAAGCGAGTAGTGCTAAAAATTCCAGAAATATTGAGCTACGAACGAATAAGAACTTGGTAAACAATGGTTCCCAATATGCCTGTGAGAAAATGACAAAACAACTTATCCCACAGTAGCTATAATCACCTGAAGGTCGTGCGTATACTCATGGCAATATGCTGTGGCATGTCACAGTCGTCGTAAATACGTGAAATTTCTGAGACATCTGAACACTCGATGCAGGTCAACCCGGAGCCACGACCACGGTTACTGTGTTGCGAGAGTGTTTTGCGTTACTCGGACTGCAGCAGTGGCCGCTGGCTGAGCAGCAGCCTGTCGACGACAAGGCCGTCACTGGGGTCACTGTGGCACTCAGCCGCCGCCTGGGACTAGACGCGCTCTTCCGGCTTTCGCTCGCCCCTATATTTATCGAAGGGCAGCTGCGACACATCTATAAGGTATGGGCGGTTGTTACTGTCGAAAACTAAGCTACTTTTCCAGGAACTAAACATAGCGTGTTTTTTTTTTTCACTTTAACTTCACCCACTGTTGCAGGTACGTAGGTAAAGCGTGATCTGGTCCTCAGACAGATTGAATTGGCAAATTGCACAGTTCCAACACGCAGGAGGTAGTCACTCCCCATCTGCTTAGTAGCCGCTTGAAAATCGGTACAAGACGTAGTGTTTGTGTGAAAGAAAGACGCTGGGAGTATCAATAGTTTAGTTCAGAGGCGAGGTTCCCACTGTGTTTGCATTAAGCGCACATTTTCAGTTTTCGGCTTTATTCGTAGTGAATGTAGTAGTAGTAGTAGTAGTAGTAGTAGTAGTAGTAGTAGTAGTAGTAGTAGTAGTAGTAGTAGTAGTAGTAGTAGTAGTAGTAGTATCATTGCTTAATTGGCCTTTTGTTCATATTTACCTGTTAAATATCTTCCACAAAAAGTTCCCATAACATAATACTGAATAGGGACCTCTTGTAATAGATACATGCGACATAAGAATATCATCGTACGACCACTTGCAGTAATATTATTTATATAGCAATATAGGTGAAATAATGAGTGGATAGAAAAACATCTAACACAAGACGTGATGCATGAGAAGGTATTGCAGATTTGATACAGGGGTCCCAACTATGATGCACCAAGATTTAAATATACGCAAATGCCATGTAGCTGGACAGAACCACGGTAGCGTTGTTGGCCGTGATTTGAAGATATTGAAATATTTTTTGCATTCAGCCTAATTCATCAACTTCTAAATCAATATTCCTCACTTTCTAAAGTAATTTAAATAGATGAAAATTGTGAATTAGAAAACTGTATTGCACCATGAAATACTCCCGATACAGCATTTTGTTGCTCAATACATGCTACATAAAAGTGCTTTTCCGAGCGTGAAAGTAGCCCGCGAATACACGCAAAATTTTCGCACGACTGGCTGCTCGAGGCATGTTGAGTGTATTCGCGGGCATCTTTCAAGCTAGAATTGGATATGGTTAGCCAATTTCCTTACTGTGGTTTATTGGCATGCAGCATATTATATGTTTCAGTGTCTCATAAGCGTTGCCAACAGTCTTAACTTGTTTCCATAGGAAAGGTTTCATATATATGATAGCTACAGCTATGAGGAATAATATAATACTGATGGGGCGATTTCGTCAGCTAGCATATTACCCTCTATGCCTTTGTGCCCAGGAGCCCATCATATTATAACATATCTCTGCGATAAAAACTAGTGCACAACAGGGAATACAGCTCAATACCAATTGTATTTTTTGAAACATCAGATCTTTTAGAACACTTAATGAGTATGTGAATATATTGCCTTTACTAGTTTTAATTTCTTGATGTGTTTCTCCGCAGACAATACTGCACAGGCTTCTGCAGTAAATATACTTGTTGGGGGGTATAATAGGTCAGATTCTGAGAAAGAGGCGCCAACAGCTGCGCAAGATCGCCTGCAGGGGATTTTAACGCGTCGGTGTGGAATTCCGGACAAGAGTAGTTGGACTGAAGCTAAAAAAATGTATTCGTATTTCGGTCGCTGGAGTGTGCTTTGAGACTTCAACAAAATATTGTAACGGACAGTTAAAGGACTCCAGATACAACTATTTATTGTGGGCTAACTTGCGCCCTGGGGGTAAACAAAAAGCACTGCCGCGTTTTAAACGGGAGATCAGGAAGGCCTTATTCTTCTCTCTCGAGCGTCACGTCACCTCGTCTTCTTCTTGTAGACGCCGACAACGGCCACCTGCGATGCGAGTGCGTGCGGCGAAAATACGTGCCATTATTTCGTCTTTTCCTCCAATACGCCGTTGTCCTGTTCAGAAGGGGCGCACGAACCTGCGCGCGTTGTTTAAATATGTCTCTGCCTCTTACCATTATCCCCTCTCCAAAACGCATCGTCCCGATGCGTAAACCGACGAAATTGTTCACAAGCTGTTGTCCATACTAAAGTGGTATATGGCACGGAATAGATGTTTGGTCGAATATTCACTGCCTCTCATAATATGGCTTCAGTCTGACCACATGTACAGTTTCTGTGCGACGCCGGCATCGTGATGAGCTCACTTATCCTTCTGGCGTAACTTCGTAGTTCAGGGGACTGATGCGGCGAAGTACTCGGTAAGGGCCGAAATAGCGGCGCAAAAGCTCTTCGGACACGCCGCGCGTCCGCACGGGAGTCCACACCCATACTCTGTCGCCTGGTGCATACTCGACTTCTCTTCGCCGCAGGTTGTATCGGTCCGCGTCGATGCGCTGCCTTTGTTGAATGCGATGTCGCGCCAGCTGACGTGCTTCTTCGGCCCTCTCTGTAAAGTCACTGATGTCAGGGTTCTGTTCTGTACTGTCGCTGACAGGCAGCATAGCATCCAAAGGTGCGGTTTACGGAAAACCCTCGAAGTCCCGCCCGGCGGTATTCGCACATCCTGTGGAGATGACCAGCTTTGCCGATGTGGTAGCACAGCGGGATTCTATCAGGAGTGCGCCATATGTCAGCCTTCCGGAATCTCGTCTCCGGCGGAGACGGCAAGAACCGAGGTTCGGGTACATGCGCAGTTGCCGCGACGAAAGTACGTCCTGGAGATCCTCTGAGTACCTCGGCGTACGATACCGTCGGCCGTACCGGTGACGACGCTTGCGCCTGTGCTGGTGGGTGCTGTTCGCGGACTGCTTGCCTCACTTCTTCGCGAACCACCTCTGCTAACGAAGAGACCGCTGTGGGGCCGTTGTTCAGCTGTTGCCTCTGGAGCTCTTCTTGAACCACAGATCTTATGAGTTCTCCTAAGACCTCGACGCTGTTTCCGAACATTGCCGACATTGCATCCATTGAGGCGACGTTCATATCGCGGTTATAGAGTCTCGCACGCTGTTGAAGAGTCCATAGTTGTCGCCTCGGAGTGGAATTCAGCAACGGTGCGTGGAGGGCTGCGAACCAAACCAGCAAAAAGCTCCTGGTTCACACCGCGCATCAGGTGCCGGAGCTTCTTGTCCTCGCTCATGCTTGGGTCGGCCCAGTGGAATAAGCGGGACATATCTTCGAGATACATTGCCACGCTTTCGTTGTTTCGCTGGCTTCTTGCTTGTAAAGCGCCTTCACCTTTTCCCCGCGGTCTGTGCTCGGATACGTGGCCAACAGCTCCCGTCGGAAGTCATCCCACGACTGGAGGACGGCTTCGTGGTTTTGAAACCACGTTCGCGAACCGCCTTGCAACGCGAAGTAAACGTTGCGGAGCTTCCGGTTTTCGTCCCATCCATTGTAGTCAGCGACGCGCTCGAAGCCTTCCAACCAGTCCTCGGCGTCTTCGAAGGTAGCGCCGTGAAAAGGCTCGGGTGTTCGCGGCTGATCAACAACGATGCGGGTTGAGGCTGTCTGGGATGTCATTTCAGTATTGTCCACTGCTGCTATTATAGTCTGCTCCGGCAAAAGAGGAAACTCAGGCGGCTCACCACGTAGGCGACGGCTCGTGCGCTGGTGGACAGGCGTAAGCTCGTTGGGTCTGAGATGGCATGGTTCCGGGCTGCTTTCTCCAACTCGAATTGGGCTGGAAATCATTACCCAGCACCTCCACCAAAATTGTACCGGACCGTGGAAAGAGTCCAGATACAACTATTTAATGTGGGCTAACTTGTGCCCTGGGGGTAAATAAAAAGCGCTGCCGTGTTTTAAACGGGAGATCAGGAAGGCCTTCTTCTCTCTCGAGCGTCACGTCACGTCGTCTTCTTCTCGTAGGCGCCGACAACGGCCACCTGCGATGCGAGTGCGTGCGGCGAAAACACGTGCCATTATTTCGTCGTCTTTTCCTCCAATACGCCGTTGTCCTGTTGAGGGGGGGCGCACGAGCCTGCGCGCGTAGTTTAAATATGTTTCTGCCTTGTATCAATATATATATGACCTTCCACTACTTGCCACACCTGAGGCGGAACCAGCTTAGCTGGAGACATCGAGCGATGTTGGATATGTGGCCATTCATTTCTTCATTTCCTTGCTTCGTTTCCTCGCACGCAGCGCGAAAGACTGTCTCACGCAGGGTCGATTATATACAAAAGTGTAGCACACGTCAAATCGTTAACTGTAGAATTACAAGGGTGTTCGGGGGTGCAATATGTGAATCTAATGTATGTTCTTTCCAGGTGGAGTGACCACTTTATAACTCTACGTGTAAATTTTCAACAGGACTTGTTCTGAAAGCGCCAGTGGCCAGGCCAATATCTAGATAGTGGACGGGATCCAGCACTCTCAAGGCGCTTGGCGCGCCAGAGTGATATACCACGAAATCGTGTGTAATCATGATCGAATGAAGCTCATGTAGAGCCTGAATAAACACTTCCTGGCACTGCCCCATTGGTTGTGTGAGATAAAATGTTCAGAAGGTTCGTTGTATTTAAGCATTTATGCTTGAGATATGTGATCTGTGGAATGAAAGTCAGTTTTGCAGCATGTATAATACCTAAAGGTTTGTGCTCTTTTTGATAGGTATACGTTGCCCATACAATTCTACATTAAGATATGGAACCAGGCCTGTCGTTCTTGTAAGACGAACCCAATAACTTTTGCGCGGGTTAAATTTAAACCCGTTTTGGTCTGCCGGCTTAAACAACTGGCTCAAGCCATGCAGTACTTGTCTGTCGCGCAACGCGAGCTCACAGGATTTGAAACCTCTTTGTGTGTCGTCTACGTATACGTAATAAAAATAGCTGATTGTAATGAGCTTGGAGGGCGTTCATTTTAACGATAAAAAGTGTGCAGCTAAGCACGGCTGTCGGAGGTACACCAGTTTCTCGTATAAGTGAACGCGAGAATAGGTTGGCGATTTTAACGCGAAAGGTAGGATTAGACAAAACAGTTCTATAATGCTTAACACGTTTCCACGGATGCCCTTTCCCGACAAGTCTCGCAAAATTCCGTAATAGAACGTTGTGTCGTACGCCTTCACCATATAGAGAAATATTGTTAAGAAAAACTGTTTATTAACAAACACATAGCGGATACTTCCTTCAATGCGCACAAGATGATCAGTTGTGAACCGCCCTTCTCTGAAGCAATACCGATAGGTATAAAGCATTTTGTTACGTTCAAGGAAATGTATAACTCGATGATTTTAGTTTTCGTGAAGCCCACAAACGTAATAACTTGTGAGAGGTATCAGGAGGTAATTTCCTGCCGAGGAGGGATCCTTCACCTGCTTCAAAACTGGTATAACAATAGCTTCCTTTCATGAGGATGGAAGCTATTCGGCAGCAGAAACAGAGTTAAGAAGGACAAGAAGTGTCAACTCTGTGTCGGTGTTTAGGATTTTAATCATGTCATGCATGATCCTGTCAGCTCCCGGTGCAGAGCTCTTACGTACTCTCGAAGCACCTCTCTCCTCGTCAATGGTAAAAGGACGGTTGCATGGTTCATTCGCCCGGCATTTACGGTCTAGTGACTAAGCTTCGGTACTTCTTTGTGTTTACGGAATGATTTTGAGTAATGTATGGAGCTTGATACGCACTCGAAGTGGTATCGACAAGTGCGACGGGTGGATCTGCTGGCCCTTTAGCCTTCTGAGACAATTACAAACTTTCACCTTCTGCGAGAAAGAATTCATGCTTGAGAGAAACCTCTCCCAGCTTGCGGTCGCGTAAGTTGCCCCCCTCCCATTTTATGTGTTTGAAATCAACAAGCTTTTATGCATTTAGGTATCGACGCAGCATTTGGCCTGCTTTATTTTGTTTCTTCCATGCCTCTCTGCAGTCTCCATTTCACCAGGATTGACGTATTTTACATGACTGGCCTTCAATTTTTGGGATGGACTTTTTTGCCGCATCAATAATAAAAGCTGAAAAACAGGCTACTTCGTCGTGCAAATTAATATCCCCGACAAAATCTCGTGATAAATAGCTTCATTCTTTTAAATTACCCCAATCCTTGGGTGCTAGTTTCCATCGAGGGACACACGGAAGAGACTCATGTAGCTTGAACATTTTTAACGTTATAAGGGAGTGGTCACTCCAAAAATCATTTTAAATAAAATTCTATTCTAAGTGGAGAGAAAGTATACACGATCGAGACACTAAATCGATGGATGAGAATGTATTATAATCCGTTTTTTTAAAGACGCATACACGGGAGCCTTTGAAAAAATCTTTCTATAAGGCGTACTCTCACGTCGTACTGTGAGTCTCCCCACAAAGTGTAATGAGCGTTGATATCCTTATCGAGGATGACGGCCTCCGGAAGTTGGTGAGTGAGATCGGTGTTTCCTCGTCTTTTCTACGTAGAAGCGCTAAACCAGCGCGCGCATCACCTTGAAAGGGATCTACAGGCATACCTTCATACCTTCGGGCGCGCTGTTTTCTTGTCACTATTCCCTTAAAGCTATGGGCTAGCGCGCAAAGGAGCTTGAAAGGGATCTGAAGGGGGCTTATACCTTTGTGCGCGCTGTTTTTTAGCCACTGCTGCGTTGGAGCTTTGGACCAAAGCGCCAAACACCCTGAATAATATCTCCAGGTGGCTCATACTTTCGTGCGCGATGTTTTTTCGACACTGTTACGTTGAAGCTCTAGACCAGCGCTCGCAGCACCTTGCAAGGGATCTTCAGGCGGCGCATACTTTTCAGCGCGCTGTTTTTTTTTTTTGTCACTCTTCATTTGAAGCTATAGACCAGCGCGAGCAGCACTTGGAAAGGGATCTGCAGGCGGCTCATACCTTTTTGTGCGCTGTTTTTTAGCCAGCCTTCTTTTTAACCTATAGACTAGCGCTCACTGTAAGGGATCTGCAGGTGGCTCATACATTGTGCCCGCTGCTTTCTCACCATTGTTAAGCTGAAGCTCTAGAACAGCACGCGCAGCACTTTGAAAGGAATCTGGAGCCGGCTCGTACATTTGTGCGCGCTGTTTTCTTGACACTCTTCCTTTAAAACTACAGACGAGCGTGCGCATTACCTTGATAGGGATCTGCAGGTAGCTCATGCCTTTCTGCGCGCCGTTTTCTTGTCAGCCTTCAGTTGAACCTATAGAGAACCGCGTGCTGGACCTTCAAAGGAATGTACATTCGGCTCATACATTGGTGCACGCTGTTTTCTCG
This sequence comes from Dermacentor andersoni, assembly GCF_023375885.2. Lineage (NCBI taxonomy): Eukaryota > Metazoa > Arthropoda > Arachnida > Ixodida > Ixodidae > Dermacentor > Dermacentor andersoni. Next base: position 396,786,026 of record NC_092814.1, read on the forward strand.
CCACGTTTACGTTGAAGCTATAGGCCAGCGCGCACATCACTTTAATGGAATCTGCAGCCGGATCAAACATTTGTGCGACCTCTTTTCTTGTCATTCTTGTCAGTGCACCCTTTTTTCGCCATTGTTACGGTGCAGCTCTAGACCAGCGCTCATAGCACCTTGAAAGGGATCTTGAGGTGGCTAATACTTTGTGCACGCTGTTTTTCTGTCACTCTTCATTTGAAGCTATAGACTAGAGCGTGCAGCACCTTGGAAGGGATCTGCAGGCCGCTCATACGCTGTGCCCGCCGTTTTCTCGCCACTGTTACGTTGAAGCAATAGATCAGCACGCGCAGCACTTTGAAAGGAATCTGCAACCGGCTCATACATTTGTACGCGCTGTATCTTGGCACTCCTCGTTTGGCACTCCTCGTTTGGCACTCCTCCTTGGCAGTCCAGCAGCAGTGCACTTTGGCCTCGCACACTAAATCCACGCCTCTTTCACATGCGCCTACTGCCAATACATCACTGATGCTGGGTGGTACTCCGGAACTGGCATAGCGGGACGTGTTTCCTGCTTCGACGACCAAAGCTGCTCATCACCAGAGCGCAATGGTTCACCGTTGCTACATAAAGACGCTGCAAGAAAGTCGTCGTCCGCAGTCCAGCAGCAGTGCACTTTGGTATCGCACACTAACTCTACGCCTCTTTCAGGTAAGAAATTTCCAGCTGCATTTATAGCAGTTAAACTTTGCAAGCTGTGCACTGCTGCCGGACGTACTGTTGTTGTTCCTGATTTTTTCTAGCGATTTCATTTGTGTTATCTAGCCATCTCTAAAGATGCGCGTGATACCGCCAAAGCCATTGAAGACTTACGACGTTAATTGAGAAAGGAACTTCGAGATATAAAAGATGCTTTCAAGGAAGTGAAATATCTCAGAGAAGATATACAGTCAGTAATGAGGCTAAACGAAGAGCTCAGAGCTGAAATTATAGGCTGCACCACAGGATAGAGGAGGTTGAGGAATATCAGCGCTGAAATATACTGGAAATGAAAGGTGTTCCGCCTGATGTTGAACCACTTGCAGCAGTTAAGAAAATCGGTGTTCTCATTCAAGAAGACATAACTGCCGATGACGTCGATATCTGTCACAGAGTACCGACTGCTTGTCATGACCAAAGTAACATAATTGCCCAATTTGTGCGCAGGACAAAGAAGGCTGCTGTTTTAAGCAAATCAAAGAAAGTAAGAATCGACAGCAAGGGCTTCGGCAGCAAGACGTCCTCTGCAGTATATGTCAATGAGCATCTGACGAAACACGGCAAACAGCTTCTCTGGTCAGGTATACAGAGAAAGAAGGAAATGCGGTGGAAATTTGTTTGGACATCGGGGGGCAATGTCTTTTCGCGTAGAAACGAAGGATCACCTGTACTGAAAATCAGAAACGCTAACGACCTCGATAAGATGACTGCAGAAGCACGAGGAACTACTGGAGAATAAACACGGTATCTGAATACGCCCGAATTCCCATACGCTCGCAAGTTTCGTGAACGCTGTTACAGGAACGCCTGGCAATGATTATCATGACAGCCATTCCTTGAATAGTCTACTTCGGGATGCGCGCAGGCGCATCAAGACCTTTCATCTAAACACACGCAGCATACGCAAGAAGACAGACATGATCCTTGATATCCTTGGCTCCTTTTCATTTAGTTTTGGCTTGCTATTGTTTTCTGAAACATGGTTATCTGTTGGTGAAGATCCACCATGCTTTGAAAATTATATTTACAATAGCCCAGTGCATCCTTTAGGAAGAGGAAGTGGTGTGGCTATTTACGTTAAGCAGTCATTAAAACATGAAGTTATCTCCCAATGCTCCATTATTAACGAGGTTGTAGAGTGTCTTATGATACGCCTACAAAAAGCATTTGCTGTGATCGTTTATCTACCACCTTCTGGGACTAAATCTGGGTTTGCCAAGTTCATGGAAGACGCGCCGGAATATTTTTGTCACACTGGCTTTCCATTTATGGTAATGGGCGACGTGAATATCGATGTGTTATCTCTGGATGCATCGTCACGTCAGTTAACAGTACTAGCGAAATTGTTTGCTTGCAAAAATGTGATTTTTAAGGCAACGCGTCTCACTGAACAGACTGCGACTTTGCTTAATACCTGTTTGACGAACATACACCCGCCGCATTGCGTTGCTGGAGTGTTGGTTGTAGAAGTAAGCGACCATTTACCTATCTTTTGTACCCTTCCTTCTTCCAATGATAGCCGTGAAGCTAATGAAAAAGTGCGGTCACGCCAGATCAACGCTAGGACACTAGAACTATTCCGATATCATGTTATTCAAACCGAGTGGAATCACGTGTTCCGGGAAAAGTATCCTAACTTGGCATACAACGTATTCATGTCTAAACTGATAAAATGTTATAGTGATGCTTTTCCGGTATCTGTAAGGTAAGTAAAACGGCAGAAAATTAGAAAAGTCTGGATAACTAATGTGTTACTTAAAAAAATAAAAAAAATGAAGAATAGCATGTACCAAGAATTTGTAAAGACACGCGACATATATTGATTTATTTAGTTTAAAAAATACAGAAACCAGCTAAATGGCGAACTAAGGCGTGCTAAGTTCAGATCTTATGAGAATTTATTTTGTAAAATAAGTAATGATCCCAGGGGAATTTGGAACGAGGATAGAAATCTTTCCGGTCGAATAAAAGACAACCACGTCCCTAGCATTCTAGCTAACTCTAGCGGCCTTGGCTACAGAGAGGTTGCAACTGAAATGAACGATTACTTCGTTACTAGTTGTTGTTACGATGAGATATGTGATAAAAATGACCCAAGATTATCGATAAATGACGGTGTTTTACCTAATTCCATAGTTTTGCATCCTATTTCATGTCGTGAGACGGAATAATTAATAACCAAGATTAAAAACAACTGTGCGGCAGGACATGATGACATCAAACCTATGCTAATAAAATACGTCGCCGATGTGATATCGCCCCCGTTCTCATACATTATTAACTTAACTTTCTCTACTGGGGTTTTTTCTGATCAACTGAAAAACAGCTCGTGTGTGTCCGGTTTTTAAAGGTGGCAATGACAAAGAAATTGCAAATTATCGACCAATATCGGTACTTCCGATACTGCCGAAAGTGTTCGAAAGTGCTAATAATATCAGACTACAAAATTTTTGTAATAAGTATAATATTGTCACGTGGTGGCGACGTTGAAGAACACAGTAGCAATACTGTGAAAGACAAAACTAACTTTTATTGGGCGAACCTGCGCCCACAAAAGAGGCTACACTTATAGCACAACGATAGCGGCGAGCTCGGTCGGCGATCGTCGAAAATCTGATCAGCGGGCCAAGCGCGTCGGCTTTTATACATCAGTCGTCGAATGTTCGAGACTAATCGTTGGGGCCCGCGTGCCTTCCACAAAGTTCTACACCATTCACGTCACGCGATGAAACCAGATAACACAAGGTTCGGCGATAACAGACAGCGGATAGCAGCATCAATAACTTTCCAGAAACTTCGGATACCCGCAGGCGCGTCCGGCGCTGTGCGATAAGATTTGTTAGGCGGTGAGAAGTGGTCGCCCGATAAAGATAAAGAAGTACACGTGCCAATATCATAAGTGAGGCCCAGTTTGGCTTTCATAATGCAAATGCACCGAGCTTGCATTACGGGATATTAAAAGTGAGATACTAAATAATTTCGAGTCAAAGCTTTACACGCTGGGACTGTTTGTAAATTTCCGTAAAGCATTCGATACCGTGTGTCATAGCGTTCTTCTACAAAAACCTAATAATTACGGTGTCCGTGGTATTGCCAATGGGTTACTACAAAATTACTTGACAGACCGTTACCAATATGTAGTTATTAATCAGGAGACATCCTCGCATGCTAAGGTCAACAAAGGTGTCCCTCAAGGATCTATACCCTGTCCACTATTATTTATAATTTACGTAAATGACCGGTGTCACATTTCGGATTCTCCTAAAGTAATTATGTACGCCGATGACAGTAACATTTTTTTTTTTTACTGGCGTTTCAATTTCTAACCTTGAAGGAAGTGTGAATGCCTATCTAAGCAAGCTGTCTTGTAGGCTTAAAATCAAGAAGTTACGGCTAAATGCGAGTAAAACTAAATACATATTCTTTGAACTTATCAATAAGCCACGGAATATAAGCTTAAGTGTTTCCTTTGAGGGCCACACGCTTCAGCAAGTTAAGAGTCAAAAATTTCTGGGCGTAAGGTTCCAGGAAGACCTGTCTTTGAATGAACACGTAAATAAATTAGCATTAGAATTAAGTAAAACTGTTGGATGTATGTACAGGTTAAGTCGATTATTACCACTTTGGCTCAAGAAAACTCTATATTGTACGCTATTCTATTCCAGGCTTAGTTACTGCGTGTTGATTTGGGGCACAGCGACAGCACAGAATTATACCACATTACTCACATAACCAAAAAATGTACTACGAATATTTAAGGGATATTATGGTCACCCACAAGGTCTCAGCACGCGTCCGCTATTGACAAACATTTCATATTGCAAGCTAACCAAATCTATTATCTCAAGCTTTTTTTTTGCATATCCAAAATAATAGGCTATACCCCACGTAAAGTTCTTCTAGATGTGTTCAATACTGCCTCCGTACTCAAAGTATCAGAACACCAAAAATTAGAACTACCTATGGTCGGCAGCATATTCTGAAACAAATACCCAGTCTGCTTAATAAACTTGGCAACATTTTAGACCTAAATAAACAACTCTCCAAAAATAGGTTTAAAGAAATTCTTCTAGAAAACTGCATTGAATATGTTTAAGTACTGTTTAAGTGTTGATTACAACTTCCATGTGTATTGACTTTTTTCATCTTACTCAATGTGCACTGAACGAGAAGAAAGGGGGGGCCCGATTTTATTAGCCATATCATAAGAAGCCAACAAACACTGACACCAAGGACAACATAGGGGAAATTACTTCTGCTTAATAAGTGAAGTATAGAAAGGATAAATTAAGGCTAATTAAAGTGGATGAAAAAACAACTTGCCGCAGGTGGGAACCGAACCTACACCCTTCGCATTTCGCGTGCGATGCTCTACCAATTGAGCTACCGCGGCGCCGTTTTCCCATCCACTTTCTTGGGTATTTATGTGTCCTAGTAGAACCCTGGGATTGTTAGCCAGCGCCACCACTCACAAACCTTGGCGGCGGACGTGGAACGTCCTTTTTACCACAGGCGTCACGAGAACGTGATCTTTTTTTGCGTGAAGGCGACTGGTCAATAAACCCACATATGCTACCTGAAGGCATCAATGTTGCCGGAGTCGAGACCCTCGTTATGTAATAAACGAGAAGAAAGGGGATTAACCGAGGGGCCCGATTTTTTTAGTCATATAATAAGAAGCCAACAAACACTGGCACCAAGGACAACATAGGGGAAATTAATTGTGCTTAATAAATGAAGTAAAGAAGCGATAAATTAATGCTGATTAATTGCCAGTTGCCAGTTGCCAAGCAGCACCTACAAAAGGATCTGCAGGTAGCTCATACCTTTGTGTGCGCTGTTATCTTTTCAGTCTTGATTCGAAGCTGTAGATTAGCACATGGAGCACCTTGAAAGGGTTCTGCTGGCGACTCATACCTTTATGCCCTGTATTTCCTCGCCACTGTTACATTGAAGCTTTAGACCAGCGTGCGCAGCTTATTGAAATGAATCTCCAGGTGGCTCATACATATGTGCACGCTGCTTTTTGTAACTCTTCTTTTGAAGCTATAGACTAGCGCGTGCAGCACTTTGAAAGGGATCTGCAGGCGGCTCATACGTTTGTGCCCGCTTTTTTTCTTATCAATTTTCCTTCGAAGCTATAGACTACAGTGTGCAGTTGCTCAAAAGGGTTCTGTCGGTGGTTCATATTTTTGTGCCCACTGTTTTCTTGCCACTGTTACGATGAAGCTTTAGACCTGTACTCGCATCACGTTTAAAGAGATCTTGAGGCTGCTCATAGCTTTGTGCACGCTGTTTTCTTGGAGCATCTTGAACGGCATCTGCAGTTGGCGCATGCTTTGTGGCGCGCAGTTCATCCCCACTATTACGTTGAAGCTACAGCCCAATGCAAGCAGCACCTTCAAAAGGATCTGCAGGTAGCTCAGACCTTTGTGCGCGCTGTTATCTTTTCAGTCTTGCTTCGAAGCTGTAGACTAGCTCATGGAGCACATAGAAAAGGTTCTTCTGGCGGCTCATAACTTTGTGCCCACTGTTTTCTAGCCACTGTTGCGTTGAAGCTTTAGACTAGCGCGCGCAGCTCCTTGAAATGGATCTTGAGGCGGCTCATACCTTTGCGCATGCTGTTTTCTTGTCAGTCTTCCTTCGAAGGTATAAACTAGCTCATGCAGCACCTTGAAAAATTTTGCCGGCGGCTCATTCCTTTCTGCCCACTGTTTTCTCGCCACAGGTCGCGTTGAAGCTTTAGACCAGCGCGCGCAGCAACTTGAAAGGTATCTTGAGACGGCTCACACCTTTCTGCCCGCTGTTTTTTAGTCAGTCTTCTTTTGAATGTGTAGGCTAGCCCGTGTTGCACCTTGACAGAGATCTGAGGCGGCTTATACTTTGTGCCGCCTGTTTTGACACCCCTGCTACGTTGAAGCTATAGACCAGCGCGCGCATCCCTTTGAAAGGAATCTGAAGGTGGCTCGTACATTTGTGCTACCTGTTTTTCTGTCAGTCTTCCTTCGAAGCTATAGCCTTGTGCGTGCAGCACCTTGAAAGGGTTCTGCTGCGGCTCATACCTTTATGTCCAGTGTTTTTTTTTCGGAACTATTACATTGAAGCTTTAAACAACTGCCTGCAGATCCTTGAAAAGGATCTTCAGGCAGCTCATACCCTTGTGTACGCGGTTTTCTTGTCGCTGTTCATTTGAAGCTATCGACCAGCGCGGGTAGCACTTTGAAACGGATCGGCAGGGCGCTCATACCTTTCTGCCCGCTGTTTTCTCGCCAATGTTACCTTGAAGCTTTAGACAGACGAGCGCAGCTGCTTGAAAGGGATCTGCAGATGGGCCATACCTTTCTGCGCATTGTTTTCACGCTACTGTTACCTTGAAGCACTGGGCTAGCGCGCGCAGCACCTTCAACGGGATCTGCAGGTGGCTCATGCCTTTGTACGCGCTGTTTTCTTGTTAGTTCTCCTTGGAAGGTATAGACCAGCGCACGCAGCACCTTGAAATGAATCTCACGACGGCTCATACCTTTGTGTGCCGACTTTTCTTGTCACTGTTCCTTTGACGCATAGACTAGCGCGTGCAACACCTTGAAAGGGATTTGCATGTGGCTGATGCCTTTCTGCGCACTGTTTTCACGCCACTGTTACGTTGATGCTTTGGGCCAGCGCGCGCATCACCTTGAAAGGGATCTGCAAGTGGCTCATGCCTTTGTGCGCGCTGTTTTCTTGTTATTCCTTTTTGGAAGGTATAAACCAGCGCACGCAGCACCTTCAAGTGAATCTGCTGACGGCTCATACCTTTGTGCGCGCTCTTTTCTTGTCACTCTTCCTTGAAACCATAGACAGGTGTGCGCAGCACCCTGAAAGGGATCTGCAGGCGGCCCATGCCTTTGTGCGCGCTTTTTTTTTTTTTTTTGAGTAAGTCTTCCTTTGAAGCTATAGACCAGCACGCGCAGCACTTTGAAAGGAATCTGTAAACGGATCATACATTTGTGAGCGCTTCTTTTGTAACTCTTCTTTTGAAGCTATAGAAAAGCGAGCGCAGATATTCATAGTGATCTGCGGGTAGCTCATACCTTTCTGCGCGCCGTTTTCTTGACAGTCTTCCGTTGAAGTTATAGACTAGTGCGCGCACCACCTTGAAAGGGATCTGCATGCAGCTAATACCTTGGTGCCCGCTGTTCTCTCGCCACTATTACATTGACTCTATAGACCAGCGCGCGCTGCACCCTCAAACGGATCTGCAGGTAGCTCATGCCTTTTTGCGCGCAGTTTTCTTCTCAGTCTATCTGCGAAGCTACAGACCAGCACGCGCAGCACCTTCAGCGGGATCTGCAAGCGGCTGATAAATATGTGCTCGCCGTTTTTTCACCGCTATTAAGTTGAAGCTCCAGACCAACGCTCGCAGCACCTTGAAAGACTCTTGAGGCGGCTCATACCTTACTGCGCGCGGTTTTTTGGTCAGTCTTCTTTTGAAGCTACGGGCTAGGGCGTGCAGCACGTTGAAAAGTATCTGCAGGCGGCTCATGCTTTGGGCCCGTGGTTTTCTCGCCACTCTTATGTTGAAGGTATAAACCAGCAAGCGCAGCACCTTGAATTGAATCTGCTGACGGCTCATACGTTTGTGCGCGCTCTTTTCACTCTTCCTGAAGCTATAGACCAGCGCGCGCAGCACCTTGAAAGGGGTCTGCAGGTGGCTCATAACTTTATGCGCGCTGTGAACTCGCCACTGTTACGTTGAAGCTTTAGACGAGCGCGCGCAGAACCTTGAAAGCGATCTGCATGCGGCTCATACCTTTGTACGTACTTTTTTCTTGTCACACTTCCTTTCAAGCAATACACCAGTCCGTGCATCGCCTTGAAAGGGTTCTGAGGCTGCTCATACCTTTGTGTGCGCTGTTTTTTCGACTCTGTTGTATTGAAGCTACAGACCGCACAAAGATCGCTTGGCTAGCTGCTGCTCTAAAGACCATTGTATTTAGATTTAGGTGCACGTTACCGAAGGCCAGGTGGTTTAAATTTTTGGAGTCCCCCACTACGGCGTCCCTCATAATCAGTTCGTGGTTTCGGAATGTAAAATCTCCATATTTTAATATATTTTCTGAATTGTATGATGGATGTTACCTTTCATGATGATTTTAAAAGTACAGCTTCCATACTCATTCTTATCGATATTTAGAATTTACAACAATATTGTCACGTGGTGTTGACGTTGAAGAACACAGCAGCAATAACGTGAAAGACAAAACTAACTTTTATTGGGCGAATCTGTGCCCACAAATACAGGCTACACTTATAGCACAACGATGGCGGCGAAGGCGGTCGGCGATTATCGAAAATCCTATCAGCGGGTCAAGCGTGTCGTCTTTTCTACAGCAGTCGTCGAATGTACCAGACTAATCGCTTGGACGCGCGCGTCTTCCACAATGTTTCATACCATTCGCGTCACGCGATGAAATCAGATACCACAAGGTTCGGCGACAACAAACAGCGAAAAGACGCATCGATAACATTCCAGAAACTTCCTATGCATGCAGGCGCGTCCGGCGCTGTGCGATAACATTTGTTAAGCGGTGAAACGTGGTCACCCGAGAAAGATCAACATGTACACGTGTGAATACGCCCCTCTAAAAAAAAAAAAAGCATCATCCCGATGCTGCAAACAAACGAAAGTAATAAACAAAAACACCCGTAGCAAAGAAATCACAAAATAAGGAAAGTCTTCAGCGTGCGTAAAAGGGTTTAAGACGCATTACATGGGCCACTTCAGATCGTGCGCGGCGCCGCTGTGACTGCGAAACGCCGTCTGGCACGACCTCATAGTCCGGTTCCTCCATAGTCCATCGCGTGACGTTGTAGGGTCCGAAATAGCGTCGCCATAGTTTCTCACTGAGTCTTCGTAGACGTATTGGGGTCCAAACCCAAACACGGTCGCCAGCCTGGTACTGGACGTAGCGTCGTCGCAGGTTGTAGTGTCGGCTGTCGGTACACTGCTGGTACTTGATCCGTAGGCGGTCGAGCTGTCGGGCTTCTTCGGCGCGCTGGAGATAGGTAGCGACGTCAAGATCCTCTTCGTCGGTCACTTGCGGCAGCATGGCGTCGAGAGTCGTCGTCGGGTTCCTGCCGTAAACCAGCTTGAACGGCGTGATTCGTGTTGTTTCTTGTACCGCCGTGTTGTAAGCGAAGGTTACGTACGGCAGGACGGCATCCCACGCCTTGTGCTCGACGTCGACGTACATTGCTAGCATGCCGACGAGGGTCTTGTTCAGGCGCTCCGTGAGACCATTCGTCTGCGGGTGGTAGGCAGTTGTCCTCCTGTGGCTTGCCTGGCTGTATTGCAGAATGGCTTGGGTGAGCTCTGTTGTAAAAGCCGTTCCTCTGTCGGTGATGAGGACTTCGGGAGCACCATGTCGCAGCAGGATGTTCTCGACGAAAAATTTCGCTACTTCGGCTGCGCCGCCTTTCGGTAGACCTTTAGTTTAGCGAAGCGGGTGAGATAGTCCGTCGCCACGACGATCCACTTATTTCCGGAACTTGATGTCGAAAACGGTCCCAGTAAATCCACCCGATCTGCTGAAAAGGTCTGTAAGGACGCTTGATCGGCTGAAGTAATCACGCTGGCCTTGTCGGTGGTATCTTGCGTCGCTGACAGTCTCGAGATGTCTTGACGTAACGGGTGACATCGGAGGTTAGGCGCGGCCAGTAATACCTTTCTTGTATCCTCGACAGCGTCCGGGAGAAACTGAGGTGCCCAGCGGTCGGATCGTCATGTAGGGCGTGCAGAACGTTTAGACGCAGCGCCGACGGAACAATAAGAAGGTAGTTGGCGTGGAGTGGTGAGAAGTCCTTCACGAGTAGGTTCTTTTGAAGCGTGAACGAAGACAATCCGCGCCTAAATGCCCTAGGGACAACGTCGGTGTGCCCTTCCAAATAATCGACGATGCCGTTTAGCTCCGGGTGTACTCGTTGCTGTTCAGCGAAGTCTTCCGTGCTTATTTATCCAAGGAAGGCGTCGTCATCCTCGTCATCTTGCGGCGGCGGGTCAATGGGGCCACGTGATAGGCAATCGGCATCTGAGTGTTTTCGCCCGCACTTGTGGGTTACAGTGATGTCATATTTTTGCAGTCTGAGGCTGCACTACGCCAGCCGTCCTGAATGGTCCTTTAAGTTAGCTAGCCAACACAACGCGTGATGGTCGATGACCCCTTTGAATGGCCTCCCATATTGATAAGGGCGGAATTCTGCTGTAGCCCAAATGATGGTGAGGCATTCCTTTTCAGTCGTAGAATAATTGCCTTCCGCTTTTGACAGCGACCGGCTAGCATATCTCCCGTTCAAGTCCGTGTTTCCTCTGGACTAGGACGGCACCGAGGCCTAGGCTACTGGCGTCAGTGTGGATTTTGGTATGGGCGTCCTCGTCGAAGTGTGCAAGTACCGGCGGCGACTGCATGCGTCGTTATAGATCTTCAAGTGCGTCAGCCTGCGGCGTTTCCCACTTGAGCTGGACATCACATTTGGTTAGATGTCTTAGCGGCTCCGCCAGGCGTGAAAAGTCCTTGACAAAGCGCCTATAGTAGGCACACATGCCAGGGAATCTACGCACTGCCTTCTTGTCGATGGACTGCGGGAACTTTGCGATGGCAGCTGTCTTCTGCGGGTCGGGGCGGACTCCAGATTTGCTGATGACGTGTCCTAGAAACAGAAGCTCGTCGTAAGCGAATCGGCACTTTTATGGCTTCAGAGTAAGCCCTGATGACCTGATGGCCTCTAGTACTGTTGCGAACCCCCTAAGGTGAGCGTCGAAATTTCCAGCGGAGACGACCACGTCGTCCAAGTATACGAGACAGGTCTGCCACTTCAATCTTGCTAACACCGTGTCCATCACGCGCTGGAACGTTGCAGGCGCCGAGCACAGTCCGAATGGCCCAACCTTGAACTCGCAGAGGTCATATGGGGGGATGAAGGCGGTCTTTCGCGATCTCTTTCGTCGACTTCTATTTGCCAATAGCCAGACTTGAGCTCCATCGACGAGAAGTATTTACTGTTAGAGAGCCGATCCAATGCGTCGTCTAATCGTGGGAGAGGGTATACGTCCTTCTTGGGTGATCTTGTTCAGACGACGATAATCGACGCAGAAACGTAGGGTTCCGTTTTTTTTTCTTCGCCAACACTACAGGAGATGCCCACGGGCTTTTTGAAGGCTGGATGATGTCGTCGCGCAGCATTTCGTCGACTTGTTGCCTTATAGCCTCACGTGCTCGCGTAGAAACTCGATAACGGCGCTGGCGGAGTGGTCGAGCAGATTCTTCGGTTATAATGCGTTGCTTTGCGACTGGCGCTTGTCGAATCCTTGATGACGTCGAAAAGCACTCTTTCTATTGTCGAAGTAAACTTCTGAGCTGTTGTTGCATAATCATGGGGAGACTTGGATTTATGTCGAACTCTGGTTCGTGAACTACGGTCGTTGGGTTAGATGCGGCAGTATCCGAGAGGACAAACGCATTGCTGGTTTCCAGAATTTCCTCGATGTACGCGATCGTCGTGCCCTTGTTGATGTGCTTGAACTCCTGGCTGAAGTTTGTCAGCAACACTTCAGTTTTCCCTCCATGCAGTCGAGCGATCCCTCTTGCGACGCAAATTTCGCGATCGAGCAGTAGACGTTGGTCGCCTTCGATTACGCCTTCTACGTCAGCAGCTGGTTCGATGCCGATCGAAATAACAATGCTGCAGCGAGGCGGGGTTCTCACTTGATCTTCGAGCACACTCAAGGCGCGGTGACCAGGAAGATTCTCCGGCGGTATCACTTGATCTTCCGACAGTGTTATTGAGTTCGACTTCAGGTCGATCATTGCGCCGTGTTGGTTCAGGAAGTCTATGCCGAGAATGACATCTCGTGAACACTGCTGGAGGATAACGAAGGTGGCAGGGCAAGTCCCGTGGTGAATGGTAATTCTTGCTGTGCACATTCCAGTTGTCGTTATGAGGTGTCCTCCAGCGGTCCGAATTTGAGGGCCTTCTCATGTAGTCTTAACTTTCTTAAACTGGGCGGCAATGTTTCCACTCATGACGGAGTAATCATCCCCTGTGTCGACTAAGGCGGTGACTGCGTGGCCGTCCAGAAGCACGTCGAGGTCGGTGGTTCTTTGTCTTGCATTACAGTTCGATCTTGGCGTCGGATCACTGCTGCGTCGCGTTGACCTGTGGCTGGTATGTGACGTTGTCAGGTCGTCTTTCGTCGTCGTATTCTTTGCTTCCACACTTCGTCGGGACGGCGGCGTCTCGTTAGGTCGTCGATGTAGTTTCTTCGGCATCTTCGTCGGCGGCGGAGGATCTTCGTCAGTTCAACGAACAGCAACCGCCCCTCCATCGGTTGCTGCTTTTAATTTTCCGGATATGGGCTCGCTGACTTGCCCCGGGCTGGGCCGGTGTATGGTCGGCGCTGCGGCGACAGGTAGCGGCCTGGTGACGGTGAACGGGACGGTCGTCGAGGGTTCCGCTGAGTAGCGGCGAGGTATTAGGCGTTATCGCGAGGTCGTAGGCGAATCTGTGGGCGCGACGCGTTAACGGCGAACCCTCAGAGTCCCATCTCCCGGTATGGGCATTGGCGGTAGATGTGCCCGGCTTCTCCGCAGTGGTAGCAAAGCGGACGCTGGTCGGGGGCGCATCAAACGTCATTCTTCCTTAGAATGCCGCGTGGGGTGACGGGTTGGCGTGCGCGCGGCGGGAGTGGTGGTGGACGGCGGAACTGTGTCGTCACTGGGCCCTGCCGTGGGTGCGGACGGGGAACGTGATGGCGGGCTACAGCGGCGTATGTCATCGCTTGCAGCTGAGGCTGTGGCGATTCAGGGGCTACTCCGAGTTGTTGTTGGAGCTCCTCACGTACGGCGTCGGCAATCGAAGCCACTTGGGGCTATGGTGGCGGGAACAGCTTCTGTAGCTCCTCCCGCACGACCGCACAGATAGTCTCGCGCAGGTCGTCGGTGGCCAGTGATTGAACTCCGGCGTAGCTTGTCGAGTTCGTGCGGCAATTGAATTGCCGGTTCCGCATTTCCAGTGTCTTCTCGATGCTAGTGGCCTTGCGAAGAAACTCATCGACAGTCTTCAGTGGGCTTCGTACCATTCCGGCGAAACGTTCCTCCTTTACACCACGCATCACTAGGCGGACTTTCTTTTCTTCGGACATCTCCGGGTCGGCATGGCGGAATAGGCGGCTCATTTCTTCTGTAAAGATCGCGGTGGTCTCATTAGACAGCTGCAATTGCGTTTCTAGTAGGGCTTGGGCTCGTTCTCGGCGTACGACGCTTGTGAATGTCTGCAGAAAGGCGCTTCGGAAAAGATCCCAGGTCATTAAGGTGGCTTTTCGGTTCTCGAACCACGTCCTGGCAGCGTCTTCCAATGCGAAGAAGACATGTCGCAGTTTGTCGTCGCTGTTCCAGCTGTTAAATGCAGCGACCGTCTCATACGTCTCAAGCCATGTTTCCCGGTCCTCGAATGTTGAACTGCGGAACGTCGGAGGCTCCCTGGGCTACTGGAGCACGATGGCGGACGCTGGGGCTGCCATTGTGGTTGCCTCGGCCACAATCTTCCGGGTCTTCTCAGGTAGAAGTCCGTGCTCCGGGGGCAGAAGTAGAAGACGGTGGCTTGCTCGATGGTCCTGGAGTACGTTGGTGTGCTCTTTGCAGTCCAGGCTTGGACCACGGCTTGTCGGGGGTGTTTGGTACATGAACGAAAAGCACCACCACCAGATGTCACGTGGTGATGACGTTGAAGAACACAGTAGCCATACTGCGAAAGAGAAAACTCACTTTTATTGGGCGAACCTCAGGGGTGCGATCGGAGATGGTTGTTGGGCGCGTTCGTTCGTTTACCGGCGCGCGCGATTGGCCTACTCCGCGCCGACGTCGCCAGCGGCTGGGCGCGGCCACGTTTTGGTGGCGTCAAAATGATGACACGCTTCTGTCAATCATCCTCCGACCGAGCATTTCGTCTGCTAGGCGCCGAACCCGACGGGAGCTGGTAAGTTTGGAGCGATCATACGGCTTCGCATGGCGCGTCTGTTGGATTGGATTGGATCAAACCGGCGGCTGTGGCATGGCACGTTTGGATCCAATCCATAGTTTAATTCGAGCCTTTTCCTGTCCCCCTCTCCATCTATAATCTTTCTTCTGCACATTTCCTTCTGTCCACTCCTTTCCTTATCTTTTTTTCCACTCTAATTTCCTGGCGGCGAGGGTTAACCTTGTGTGGCTAACCAGCCTTGGTTACACCATGTACGGTTATAGTGGTCGCGTACAGCTGGCATGCGCAAGTCTTGAGATACAAGCCTTGTGGCGTCCCCATGTTGGGCTCGGTGGTAGGCGGCTGGCGCTGCTGCCGAAGAGAAATGCTTTTTATGGCTACTCCTTCCATTTCCCTAACTGATCGTTCTCTAAAAAGGGGGCGCAACGAAGCAACCACTCAATTTTTCCTCAAGAGCTACGACAACTTTGTAAAGTACCATGTGATCCACAGTGACGGCAATATAACAGCCAGAAAACTATCTCCCTTCAAAGTTTCGAAGTGCCTAAGAGACAAATTAGGCCCAGAATTAAAAGCTACAAGGATGGCTAGTGGCGACATCCTTCTGGAGCTGAAAGACAAAGATCAACTTTAAAAGCTTTCAGACCTCAATTTCATTGGTGACATAGCAGTAACGGTCACGGCGCACCATTCGATGAAGTGTTCGTGGGGTAATCTCTGATTAAGACATGCTTGACCTTATTGAGGAAGAATTGCTTGAAGGTTTTGCAGAACAAAATGTGACCAAAGCTCAAAGCACCATGATCCGTCGGAATGACACCGAAATTCCCACACAACATGTAATCCTAACATTTGACTCCACCACACTGCCAGACTCAGTCGAAGCAGGCTATGTGAAAATCCGTGTGAGGCCTTTTATCCCGAATCCTAGACGTTGTTTCAAATGCCAGAGGTTCGGGCACAGCTCTCAGACATGCAGAGGAAAATTAACGTGTGCTAAATGCAGTTGTAACGATCATCCATCTGATAATTGTAATGCTGAATCACACTGCACGAACTGTGAAGGGGATCATCCTGCATTCCCACGGTCATGCCAAATCTGGAAAAAAGAGAAAGAAATTATTGCCCTCAAGATCAATGAAAACATCACATTCTCTGAAGCGCGAAAGCGACTTACATTTCCTCGCAACAAACGTTTTGCCGCTGTGACGAGGCAGGAGGGCCCTCTCACAACGGCCTAAGAGCCCGCCCTGGTCACACGCAGTGAACCACGGGGTAGTTCTTCTGCCCCCACAGAGGCAGCACCCAGTGCTGCCAAATCCAACAACACGCAGACCTTGCTCTCGCAGGGCTGCATTACTGTGCAAAAACCGAGGCCCGAGACACGCCTCCCAGAGCCTCGTGACCCCGCCTCCACGGCCTCTGAGAAGGAGATGGAGGTTGACGCAAGTACATCGGTGCCAGCGGCACCAAAAGACAAGCGCAGCTTGCTTAAGGGACGTAAAAAAGAAAAAAAAAACCCTCGAATAATTCCACCAAAACCAAAATAACATTATCACTCTACACAGAACACTCACAAAAACACCTTTGTCATAATGAGTGTTGAGATATTGCAATGGAATGCCAGAGGGCTTTTGCATAACCTAGGTGACGTCAAAGAATTGTTATCTACACATAAGCCTATCGTGTTCTGTGTTCAGGAGACGCACTTAAAATCAAGTGACTCGAACTTTCTAACTCAGTTTGGAATTTTTCGTAAAGACCGTGATGATGGACATGCTGCATCAGGTGGCGTGGCAATAATGATATCAAAGACTGTTACATGCCAAAATCTCCAACTTAACACGCCTTATGAGGCAGTAGCCGTACGAGCTATTCTGCTTAATAGGCTTGTTACTGTATACTCTTTGTACATTCCACCATACAAGCGGCTCGACATTACTGAGTTTGAAAAACTAATAGACCAGCTTCCTGAGCCGTATATTGTGGTTGGTGACTTTAATGCTCCTGGTGGACTCTGGAGGGACTCACGCTGTGATGCAAGAGGCCACGTAATTGAAAAATTCCTTCTATCCTCTGCAGCATCCCTGTTTAACAAAAAGTTCCCGATTTATTATAGCACTACACATAACACCTACTCCTCAATAGATCTGGCGGTTGGTTCTGCAACACTTCTGCCATTGCTTGAATGGAGAGCTCGCACAGACTCCTTTGGAAGCGACCATTTTTCAGTTCTCTTAGAGGCGATACATACGATTGACCCACCTGTAAATAAAAAAAAATGGAAGCTAAATGCTGCAAACTGGGCAGAATTCAAAGAGCTCGCATGCATGTCCCTTGAATCCGTAAGGCAGCTTGATATTGAAGAAATGCCCGCCTATATAACTGAACACGTTATTCATGCCGCAAAACAATCGATACCACAAACCTCTGGTAAAATAGTGAATCCTAAGCTCTGTTGGAATGAAGAGTGCAAGCAAGCACGAAAAGAACAAAACAAAGCATGGCGTACGTTTTCCAAATATCGAACAGAAGAAAACCTTATAAATTTCAAACGTGCATAAGCAAATGGAAGACGTATTCGTTGGGAAGCCAAGAGAGCTAGTTGGAGAAACTATATCGGCTCAATAAACTCATACAAAGATAGCCAGAAAGTGTACAGTAGGGTTCGAAGGCTGAAGGGAAATACTACACTACCCTTGACCGGGGTAAATGACTGCTACTACATTAGAAGGGCAAGCAGATTCTTTGGGCGAACACTTTAAGCACATATCGAGTTGCGCGAATTACACAAAAGCATTCCTAACATATAAAAATTAGCTGAGTCAATACCCTTCTTGCGAAAATCCCATAGCGATGGGTACAATTGCCCATTCACGATGCAAGAATTAAAAATAGCTTTGCGCAACTGCGAAAACACTGCGCCAGGATTAGACAGTATTATTTATGAGATGGTGAAGCACCTACCCGAGGAAACACTTGAATGCCTCTTATACCTGTTCAATAAAATTTTCTGCAGTGGTCGATTGCCGTCCTATTGGAAGGAAGCTATAGTAGTACCAATATTTGAAGCATGGAAAAGACCCCTCCTGTGTACAGAGCTACACACCTATCGCTCTAACAAGCTGTGTATGTAAGGTGTTTTAAAAAATGACAAACCGCCGATTAATGTACATCTTGGAATACAATGAAATTCTGGATCCCCGCCAAGCCGGTTTTAGACTAGGAAGGTGCACAACAGATAGCCTAGTCCTACTTGAGAGTTATATACGAGACGCATTTGTTCATAAACAATACTGTCTATCAGTATTTTTTGATGTCGAAAAAGCTTATGACACTACCTGGAGGTATGACATAATGCAGGGCTTCGCGTCGTATGGCGTGTCAGGCAACATGTTTAACATAATAAAAAGCTACCTTTCCGAACGAAAGTACAGAGTAAGGGTGGGAACTGCAGTGTCGATAGTCTTTGTGCAAGAAAACGGTGTACCACAAGGAGCAGTGCTCTGCTGCACACTATTCTTAGATAAAATGAACACACTACCAAAAACACTCCCACCATTTATATCCTATTCAGTCTATGTAGATAATATACAGATAAGTTTTAAATCATGCAATCTGTCCATATATGCGAGAGGCAGATTCAGCTGGGAGTGAACAGGCTTTCAAAATGGGCTGATAAGAATGGCTTTCGATTTAATGAAGAAAAGACGACATGCGTGTTATTTTCTCTGAAAAGAGGCATGCATCCTGAACCGAATATTACGATGAACGGGTATATGCTTAGTGTAAAAAAGGAGCAGAAATTTCTTGGCGTTATATTGGATGATAAGCTCTCGTTTGGGCAACATATAAAAAACAAAAATGAAATGCTTAAAAACTATCAACATCCTCAAAATTCTTTCGCACCAGTCGTGGGGAACTGACAAGAAATGCTTGCTCTCGCTCTATAACAGTTTGATTAGAACACGTATCGATTACGGGAACATTGTTTAGCAATCAGCTTCACATTCTGTTTTAAAAATTCTGGATCCTGTACATAACCTTGGTATGCGACTAGCCCTAGGTGCATTCCGTACTAGCCCTGTTCCAAGTTTGCATGTAGAAGTTAATCAGTGGAACCTAGACCGACAACGTAAATATTGTAGTTTTATCTACGCACTTAAAATTAGTTCCAACCGAGAACACCCGTGTTACAAAATGTTGAAGAGCCCAGAAACGCAAACCCTCTTTGCAAAGCGGCCAACATTAGCAAAGCCATTTACACTGACAGCACTGTCGCTATGTCAAGAAAACAACATATTGCTGTCGGACGTTCACCTGCATAACACTAACGAGTTAGTAGCACCATGGGAGTCAGTCACCATACATTGTGACTTCTCGTTCACAGAAACAAGCAAAAAGCATACACCCCAAGAAGCTGTAAAACAACACTTCTTATCACTACAGAGTAAGTACAAGTGTCCAGAGTTTTACACTGATGCTTCAAAAACTGCTGAAACAACATCATGTGCTGCAATTGGTCCAGATTTTGTAGCCATTTCAAGAATAAATAAATACACAAGTATCTCCACAGCTGAAGTTGATGCTATACTCCTCGCAGTTAAAGAAATAACAATAAAAGAGATCAATGAATCGATAATATAAACAGATGCCTTAAGTGTGGTCCGGTCGATATACCTAGAAAAACAAAGAAAGAATCCGGTGATAAACACTCTCATCAGCAGCTTATCCTTAGCCTACAAGAGAGGGCTACATATTATAATCTGCTGGGTACTGGGCCATACTAGTATACCTGGTAATGAAGCAACAGACGCAAATGCGGCTTTAGCAGGTCAAAGGCCCCAAATAGATGTAAGCTATGTTCCATATACAGATATGAAACCTGTCGTTCGAGGAATACTGCATCACGCATGGCAAGAAGCTTGGAACACAGAAAATAATAACAAACTTCACATCATCCAACCCTACATTACCCAAACACCTGTATACCGGCATAGACAGGAGGAAGTAATCATGTCGAGACTGAGGATAGGACACACACATGCAACACACTCATACTTGCTAACCAGTACTGATCCACCGGTCTGCATTAGATGTGGAAATCAACTCACAGTCATCCATGTTCTTATACAATGCCCTGGCATGGAAGCCACGCGGAAAAAATACTTTCCTGAATTTTACCGCACCAATTTACCTATGCACCCTGCATTTTTCCTATCGGCTGAGCCCATGTTCCACCTCGAGCGGCTGTTAAGTTATCTTAATGATGCGAACTTTTTGAAGAATATATCTTACCTCTTTTAAACTCATCTTCCCTACGCTACCCGAAATACTACATAATCACCCTAAATTCTCCCAAGAAATGCAAGCCTTATGTTTTTAATTCCTAGGCCTTTACAGCCACCGCAGTACATCACAGGCATTGCAACCCATTATACCCGCTGACATGTTTATAACATTCTACCACACTACTAAACATTGTTGCTGGCGCTCTTTGGTCGTTGTAGCCCTTGCTCCATAAAACACTAATTAATAATAATAATAGTTTAATTCGAGAAATGGCGCTTCCGTTGGGAACTTAGGTTGTTGCGCTGGCGTTTCTAGAGGAAGGAGGAGAGCGGGTGGCGGTGCGAAACGCGTTTGAAGAAGCAGCAGAAAGTGAATTCCGGCGTCGTTTTTGTTTCTCGAAACAATTAAATAATTCGTTGGTTGTCCAGCTAAATCGACCCCATCATCGGTGCCAGCGAGCCACTGGAATGTTGTCGCTGCCTCTTGAAAAGTGCGCCACTCTTCCCGTCGTTTCTCTTTCTGTTTTTTTTTTCTCGCTGTCCGCGACACCACCTAGAGACGACGCAAAGAAACTAATAGTTATAAATTGCAGTAGTCACACGTACTACTATTTGAAAACGTGTTTCGCTTTGAGAAGAAAAAAATACACTTTTTTAGATAAAGATTTCATTCATTTGGAAGACGAGAACCATTTCGTTTTTTAGTATACTGTCTGCAAGCAGACGACGAACGACGGAAGTAAACTTCAGGGGAGGTCACCGCTTCCTGATTGGCTGCTCTCTCCACCCCGTTGTCCCAAATTTTGCATACTGCCACTTAGTGACGTTACAGCAACCGAACAGAACGCGTATCGATCAAAATATCTCCGATCGCGCCCGTGTGCCCACCAATACAGGCTACACTTACAGCATAACGACAGCGGCGAACACGGTCGGCGATCGTCCAAAATCTGATCAGCGGTCAAGCGCGTCGGCTTTAATACAGCAGTCGTCGAATGTTCCAGACTAATCGCTGGGACCCGTGTGTCTTCCACAAAGTTCTACACCATTCGCGTCACGCGATGAAATCAGATACCACACGGTTCGGCGACAACAGACAGCCGGTAGAAGCATCGATAACATTCCAGAAACTTCCTATACATGCAGGCGCGTCCTGCGCTGTGCGATAACATTTGTTAAGCAGTGAAACGTGGTCACCCGAGAAAGATCAACATGTACACGTGTCAATATTTACTATAAGGCAACGTAGCAAACGCAAGATTTCACATATTGATCTCCAACAGGGCTATAGTGCACCGCCTTTAACTAAGAACTCCACTTCATGGAGTGACAACGTCTCATTCTTTTGGTGATCCAACTTACTTAATTAGGATGCCGACAAAGACGTTCTCAATTTGCCTTTATCATTAGCATCATCACCCTTTTTTATGTAAACCTGAGAACGAAGGCCCCTTCCAGCGATCTCCAATTTACCCTGCTCTTGCTCTAGTTGATTCCACCCGACCCCTGAAAATTTTGTGATTTCATCACCCCCCTAATTTTATGCCGTCGTCGGCTGCGCTTTCCTTTCCTTGGAACCCATTCTGTAACTCTAATGGTCAGTCGGTTATCTTCTCTATGCACTACATGGCCTACCCATCTTCGTTTCTTTCTGCTATTTTCCGCTAGAACATGGGATAATTGCACTTTTTCTTTGATCCACACCGCTATACTCCTATCTCTTAACGTAAAGAGTAAAATTTTTTGTTCTGTCGCTGTTAGCGCGGTCCTTAACGCGTTCTCAAGGTTCTTTGATGAACTCTAAGGTTCTGCGCATTTGTCAGCACCGGTAAAATGCAACGATTGCACAGTTTTTTTTCCACAACAGTGGTAAGCTTCCAGTCAGCATTTGTTAATGTCTGCTATATGCACTGAAACTTATTTTTTCTTCTGTAAGTTTCCTTCTCATGATCAGGGCCCCCTGTGACTAAATAACCTAGATAAACGTACTCCTGCACAGACTCTAGAGCCTGACTTGCCATGATTAATTCTTGTTGGCTTGCCAGCCTATTGAACATTATGTTTGCCTTTGCCTAATAATTTATTTCAATTTATACTGGTCTCCTCATTGAATTGTCCAGGTTGCACTTATTTATGTCAGCGTAGCGTCTCCAATAGAATGTTGTGTTTTAAGTGCTAAAAAGAAGTGTTGTCAATCTTCTGACCTAGCCGCGCTCTCGTATACGAAGGAAGCAAATGAAAATTCACTTGGGGAGGTCCTAATAGGCTCATTTTACACAAGCAATTGAAATTGAAAAACCTACATTGCGTAAATATTCAAAAAGCTAGTGATTAAATATTGATATAGATATAATTTATATATCTTTCGCTCCTCGTGGTGATTCTGCATTATGCTTTTAAGCATGAAGACCTTTATTACGGACTTCTCGGAAGCATTCGAACGGGCACGGAGTGCAAAAGCGAGTGTGTACTGTCCGAGTAATTTAAGCCTACAACACTGGCACACTGCGATGCGGAACGCAAAATATTATATTCGAGGCACACTCGGGGTCTGAATCATAGGGCAAGACCGGACGGGAAGCCATCAAGCCAGAAAGTCGCATATTCTTCAGCACCCTGTCTTGAATCTAGAGGCTACTGCATGTATATGCTGAACCCTTTCTTTACTACAAAATGCTCCAGTGCAGAGGGTAGCTGTGACGGCTGATACTACTGGAAAGTCAACCCGTGCTTGAAATTTAGGCGTCTTCCGCAGCCACGGTGTAGTTTCCTGACAAGAAATTGGATTTGTTCGTGAAATTGATTGTGTTCTGCAATACTATCCTGCAGGTGCAGGAGGCTGCTATGGTGGTGTCCTGGTGTGATCTTCCAAATCCCCATGCTGGTCCAGTGAGCCGTCTGCGAGCATTGGCAAGCGAGGCGGTTTTGCTGCTGGCTCCGAATTCAGCAAACACCCTAGACGCCGAGAACAGCGCCTTCCGGATTGCTTGCATGCTGACCAAAGTGAGCGTCACCATCCAATCCATTTCTAGAAGTTTTATATTTTCTTTGCTTCTTTGTTTCTCTCAAATTTATTTCGCCATCATTTTCGGGGCCTGAATAAAATGTAACTGCCGACATATTAAAATATTGAGAGTTTGCGTGTTCAAGTGTTGAGATTTCGTGTTGAAATTCGCAATCGAGTCGCCTGTGACATAAGGTTCGACGGCATGGCCTATAAAGTATACTTCGGTTAGCTGGGGCATTGTCCCATTAGAGAAGCGCTATTGTTATGGATACAAGAAGAAAGAATAGACAGACACCAGGGCTAGCAACAACTATATTATGTCTAATGTTGCACGTCAGGCTTGTTGATAAGACATGCTGAAGGCCTTAGGCGTAACGCTCCCGCCAGTGGACACAAAAGTGACACATAGCACACAAACACATGCATGTGTCGCTTCGATGTCGCTCTTGTGTCTAGCGTCTTGTGCGCTGTGCCTAAGGCCGTCAGTATATCATGCCCACTTATCAGGTTGCATTATCATACAACAATCACTTCAATCACCAAGCACAATCTGTGCTGTTGTGACATCTTCAGTTTGGGGCGATATTTACGCCTAATCCTATATAAATTCTGACTGATCATCCGAGGCTGAATTCACAAAGCTTTTTGTTCGCAAGTTCTGTTGTTTATTAGTTGATCGCCTTCGCTTATAATATGTCCTACATCACTATTGGCTGGCACGAACGCTTTCAGCGTAAGAACGTTTTGTGAACACGGGGCCCTGAATTTTATTTTGTCAGCCGGTATCTCAAAAATTGCCTTTGAACTTTCGAAAACACAAAACTTATCCCTGCAGGCTGTGCTGAGGTTACGGTGCAAGTGAAGCCGTGCTTGAAATATATACTGCGCTCTCTGCTACAGCATCAGTGGAAGCAGCGGTGCAGCTTTTGGACGAGAAACCCAATCGATCACCTTATCAAATTGCACTACCTTCTTTGGAGTGCCCATTTTGATTACGGGAACATGTCATATAGTTGCATATAATGAACCTCCAAAAGAAAAAGCTTTTTCATAGGTCTCAGGAAGGTTTTCGCAGAGACTTTTCCGGCGACACTCCACGATATACTGGTTGTCCAAATTATCCTGCACTTTCGCATGAAAAGCGGTCATCTGCGGACACCTTCTACGCAGACGGCAACAACATTCGAGGGTTGCAAATGAGGCATTGAAAAATTCAAGATCTGCGAAGTTCTTGCCCCCTATACTACATCTTCTAGTTTTCCTCAGGGACGGCCTGAGGGCATCGCAGCACTGGTGGAACAGAATAATGACGTAGTGAAGGCAATCGGCTTGCGTTGAAGTTTAGGCGAGTCAAGGAGAAGGAGTCAGCAGGAGGACAATATAAAGCATTCTGAGGTGTCAATGCAAAACCGCAGTTATTTGGTGGTACGTCCTCACGCGAGAGAAATCCATGCCGGTGGCCAAACCAGGCTGCGTCATCTGGGATGCCACACGAGTAGCTTATGGGGCTGTTGTAAGGGGTGCTCCACGATTTGAAAACGATCTGCCAGTCGTGAGACAGAATGGACAGTCTGGTGCGCAGGTTGAGGCGACGTAAGAAAGGTGCGTTTGGGCACGTAGGAGTTGAAGATGGGCGGAGTCTGAGGTGTGGCCACGGCTTCGGCGCACGTGCGTGGAGGCAGGGTCGTGACCACGGATCTAGTGTAGTTGAGCGCAGCAGTCCACGGTATCGGAGGAACGGCGAATGGCACCTCAGAAGCTTGCTGTTAAATGGCGGGCTGTATCGAAGGCGGTAGCATAGATGGGGCAGCACCAGCTGTGCACGGCACAAGAGGGAACTGGCGCGCAGCTTCCTCGCATACAAACTGCTCAATCTCGCTAAGTAATGTGGAATCGTCACACATAAGGCCAGCAGTTATTAAGACCGAAATGTTTTTTTTTTTTCGGCGAAGCAGGCATCGCGAGTGGAGTCGCGTTGCTTCCGGAGTTTGTCATAGCTCTGACGCAGTTGAATGACGTCTGCTACCGTTTGCGAGTTCTTGGCCACAAGCATTGTAATGCATTGTCACTGATAACTTTCAATATGTGTTACATCT
Source organism: Dermacentor andersoni (assembly GCF_023375885.2). Taxonomy (NCBI): domain Eukaryota; kingdom Metazoa; phylum Arthropoda; class Arachnida; order Ixodida; family Ixodidae; genus Dermacentor; species Dermacentor andersoni. The sequence goes on from NC_092814.1 coordinate 396,811,174, forward strand.
TCTCAGCCTTTGTCATGGATGGATTGACTCGCTTGCAAAGACAGACTACATCTTCAGTGTAGTTTGTGTAGGTCTCCCCACGTTGCTGAGCTCGTCCTCGAAAGCCCTCTTCCACACGCAGCTTGCGACCGGCTGGACGACCGAATAGTCGAAAAGCCCAATCATTTGACACAGATACGTGTTTCCTTTAATTTTTTCCCTAATCAAACGACTAGATGGCACAATGCACAAGTTTAGCTCGGCAACGCTGGCACTGTGAGCGTTCGCTTGATAGATAAAGCGAGAGCTGCGTTTCAGGTATGGTAATCACACCCGAACAATCACACCCCAATGGCGTTTGACGCAGGAGCTGTGTGATGAGCACGCGAAGTACATGCGTGTACCTGTATATGCAAGTCGAGTGCCAATGAATTTTTAACGCTATGAAGCGCACTCGAAGCACGAATAGCGAGGTTCGAGCCGCCAACGAAGAAAAATGGGTGATGTACTCGGACTGAATTTGAGCGAAAGCCCGGTCAACGCAATCGAGGAAGCCTAAACAGCAACCAATTAGCGGTGACGTTAGTGCGAGAAAATTGACCTACTTTGCTGTGAGATGGCCTTGCAAGTCAAGAAGGAGACCAAGCGCGGGAATTTGGCAATGGGCAACTGGGCAGCCCGCATGAAGACAGAAATGCAAGCCCTCAGAGATGAACAGAGGAAAATGGAGACCAAGCTACAGAAGGAGCGCCGACTGAGGAAAGAACTACAGGTGGAGCTGGCAGGTTTAAAGCAACCAAGCCATACTAAATCTCTGCCAGCTCCCGAACCTTCTCATTGGGGTTACGATCATCAACTTACCAAGACAGTCACTACACAGATGGTACGGCCACACAATTCTAACGACCTTGTATCAAGCTATGCCAGAGTAGAGGAGAGGAGAGACGTGACACCTGTGTAAAGAAGAACAGAGAACCAAGACCAAAACGTGGAGACAGAAAAATCTCATCTCCCAACTAGGAGGTGCAGACAGCGAGAACACACGACTCCTGCTGGAACCTCTCAGGATTAATATCCAGCGTCAACTCATCAACTAAGACGCGCTGATCTAGAACTAGTTACTACCCGATGTACCTCCCGTAACTTGGAACAACCTACTCTGCACACGGTCAAGCACAATCGTATGGTGCAGTACCGAACCGCAGAACACACCACCCTAAGGGACGTTTGTGCATCTATTGACTCAAACTTAAAAGTGTTGGAGGCGTAGGAAGCTATAGTGGTGATCCTGGCTACAAAGACATTATACAAATACTGGAAACACAAGCGGACTCGGTGGTCCAGCTTCGGGTGAAGCTAGATACATGGCTGGAGACAGGCACAAAGCATAGATTTTTTATTTATGGTATATCCAAGTCTAAACCTGGTTAGAAAATGCATGAGTCCTGCCACCGCTGATCCATGGACGGTAACATCACCTTGTGAAGAGCTGAGGTAATGGGTGGAACTTGTGGGTGCAAAGAGAGTACATCAGGACCGGCAGGCCAGGTATATGTACCCCACGAGTGCGGCCCATGAGCTAGGACGACATCTGGGACACAGACTGCGCACCACCACAGTAAGAAAAAGACAGAGCCTGTTGCCTCCTTCATGGCGGCCATAGGCAGGCCACGCTACAAATGGCAACCCCCCCACGAACGAAAATGGTCAACTGATGGAGCCAGAGAAATCGGATGAATTAGTGCCTGCATTCATCAATGCCCCTCGATGTGAAAACCCAGACAGGTCGTATGAGCAGGATATAGGGAATGGACATCAAAAAAGGAGTATAATGAGAAAACAACCAGAGGCTGTGGCTCAGAAAAGAGAAGGCTGCGAGGCAAGAAAAGATAAGGTATGAAAGGGCAACAAATATACTAGCTGAACATGCAGGGCCGTAGACGAGAACAAAATTGGTAGGAACTCTATCATATCCTGCAGAGCAACAAAAACTCTCTGGCATGCTTCGTAGAAACGCACCTCAGGAACAGTGAGAATTATGTATAGTAAGAACTCAATCGTGTAGACAGCTAACGTACAAGAGGCGGGATAGGTGCGCTCATCAGTACAAAGTCGCAGTGAACGAGAGCCCAGCAATCGTGCATTAAACACGTGTGGTTGACGGGCGAGGTTGTATCACAAAAGGTGACTCTAGGAATTATTTACCTTGGCGCAGGCAGAGATTCATATCACCGAAAAGTTGATATTGTGACATGCCTGGAAGAGGACATTGCAAACTTAGCTCGGCCCATGATCATAGTGGGAGATTTCAATGCCCACATTGAGGAATTGGACAAAAACACAGATCGGATGTGCAAACTACTATTGGAATGGATAGATAGGACAGACATGATATTGGTAAACACCATGTCAAAATCCACAGGTAAGATCCCATGTACATTTTGCCAACAGCTTACGGAGTCCTCGACTCGAGCTCTCTCATCGCTCTTCCTCCAAAAAGGACCAAATTCCCCGTTTTAAGCAACTCAGTTCTGAGAAGAATTCCACATCGCTGCCCCTCGGCAGCGTAGTACCGGAGAATTCTAGCTACCATTCAAAAGCGGTTTAGAAGCACACAATTGTCATAAACCATTGATTAGCTCAAATCTACCCAACAATCTTCTTTCGGCCCCTCCTATTGCTTCACTTCGCTCTTTCCTGTTTTCCTCTGGCCCTTACTTCTTACATTTCGGCCTCACTCCAAGGCAAACACAAGCTCGCCAAAGTAAACAAACCAATAAAAAAATAGCAACAATAAAGCACTCCGCCAAAAACCGGGAAAACCCCTTCAATATTTTCATTCGCTCCTCAAGCAGCCCGCGCTTGAACAAGCTGCACAACGGAGAACGGGCCGTGTAACTGCCTGAAAAGAGGCGCCGGGTCGAAGACCGCCTGGGACGCACGACTCCCATCTGCCCATTAGCCTCCCAGGAAGCGCTGCCAGAGTGTGCATTTCGATCCTTTGTCCAGCTTCTCCGACACCATAAAGGTGACAGCGGTGATCACCGGCAAGTGAGGGGTTTGTAAGCGCCAGTTTGTTGCGTTTGCCGGTTCGGGACATCCTGCACGTGTGGTCAAAGGCCATCGGCCCAGCGACAGCCTCCAAGCGACCTATCTTGCTAGCCGATAACGCGCACATCCCTGGCCCACACACATACGGAAACATTTCTGCGAAGTCTACGGATGGACGTGTACGTGTAAACAAATAAAACGTACAAGCCAAGGTCGCCGACCTTAACATCAAAGAAATAAAAGATACAAGCGAAGGTAGTCGACCTTAACAGGTGGTTAGAGATAAAACCTCAATAATTGATTTTGGCCTTGTATCACGACCCTCTTTGGTCGGTTAGTGAAATGGTAATTGATACTACAGGTTAGGAGAGTGCCGGCAGTCACCATAGCAGCATTCAAATTCGTTTTGAAGCATCAGGCTCTCCCACCCGAAAGATCTCCAATGCTTTGCTGGACTGGCCTATTCAGAAAATTGCCAATACACTCGAGGAGGAGGCTGCAACAACAGGCTTAACACAACATACAGACAACAAAGCTTGGATGCTGGCTGCCATTGCGAGATCAAAGAGACCAAACGGGTATAGACGATATTCTAATTGATATCAAGAGGAAAAAATGGAGCTGGGCAGGTCGTGTAATGCGCCGGTCAAATAACCGTTGGACCATTAAGGTTACACAATGGATACCAAGAGGAGGAACACGCAATCGAGGACGACATAAGACTAGGTGGAGGGGTGAAATTAGGAAATTTGCGGGTGCTAGCTGGAATCGGTTGGCGCAAAACAGAGGTGATTGGAGATCGCAGGGAGAGGCCTTCGTCCTGCAGTTGACATAAATAGGCTGATGATGATGATGTGGCAAAATTAGCCTACGAGCATCGACTTGCTGCTTTGTCAGAAGGCAGATGGTCTTGAGAAGGGTTCAAATATGTTCATGTGCGATGCCTCAACACCAAATGGGTGGCCCGCACGAAAACGCTCGAAGAATGCACCGAGTAGATCCGTTGAGGCTCCCGACTCCGCTACAGCCGACATAGTGGTGGAAACTAAGGAAGGAGGTTGCAGAAGTCGAGCAAGGTCTCGGGCAAGATGCAGCACTGTGGAAAACAGCAATGTCCATCTACTGTGCCAAAAGAGGACCATAGAGAAAGAGCCCATTTACGATAATTCCAGAGGCAGTGGCCTTCTGAGCGAAACCCGAAGCGGAGTCTTCCGAACACGGTCACAGCGCTCCAAATTCACGGCGAGCCTTGACTCAACCTGCCCTCTGTGCAACAGCCGCGAGGAAGTAATATAACATTATTATAGAGTGTGATAGAATTCTGCCTCCAGTAGTGACAAACCTTGCTAGCCCCTGTAAAAGTTGGGGTCGGGCATGTCAAAAGGGGTACTGCCCCATGCCTTCGTCCGACTTACACAGGCTAAGGACGTTCTTGAAGGAAGGAACGTGTTTTTATCGAGAACGACGAGCACTGCATTTATTTACGATATCTACATGAAGAGTGGAGAACGTTATATCTCATCAGTCCAGCATGACTGAAGTGAAGCACACTGACCAGCCGAAAAGGTTTGCTTAAACCCTCTGTGTACGTTTTAGTTACCTAGGCCAGGGAAAATTCCCGCACTCTTCGTCCAATCGGAGCGTCCAAAGTAGTCGAAAGACCCGCTTTGGAGGGCGAGGGTTCACACAACCATTTGCGCACCTTTTTTCACTGAACACAAAGAAAGGAGGGGAGTTTCTCAGACGGAGATTGCCACGTTTGACTCAAGCTGGCGCGTCTTGGTTCCTGGAATGACCCCGCAGTTAGCTGGAGCATCTGCCAAACGACCGTGGCGGCTACTGGAGTCCGTTAGGGAACGCCTTAGAGCACCCTTTTCCTGGAGTTTTCTTGCTACCATCGGGCCCTGAAGGCGACAGTGAACCAACAAACAATACTTGGGCTGGCATACGTATCTCGCCCAGCTGGCACCACAGGACTGTCCGAGGGGGCCGAATTGTTAGCTTCCCGAAGCAATTCGTCGCAGTGGGGCGAGAGAGGCTAGAAGGTCGCTACCCCCGCTGGCCCATCTTAATACCCCGGAGCCGCCATCCCCGGCGGAGTCGAGGGCGACACGGAGGACCGCGAATCGCTGGCAATGGCAATGGTCTTTCGCCCGGAGAGCTTGCAGTGGCAAGTTGTAGAAGTGACTGAGAGGAGATGGGAATTTTGGTGGCACTCCAGAGAAACCCATTAGAGCTGGTGAGCCTCTTCAGTGAAGCGACCTAACAACTATGTGAACATAACACGGCCACCTTTTTTCGTGGTTTCTTCTCCCTCCCTGCGCTAAGTGATTGTGTTTTATTTCTTTTTTGTCTGTTAGTTTTGTGTTCATATGCACTCGTTCTTTTGACCGTAGTCTTGCAATGAGGACCAGAACCGATCTCCCGTTGATCACCCAATACAAAGGGGAAGGCCGCATATATAATAATAATAATAATAATAATAATAATAATAGCATTACGGCTGGTGGCGCAAGGCTGAGAAACAAGAACAGTTCCGAAGGCATTTATCGACTGCTCTTTGTTTCCATGTCCTTCATTGGTAGGTACACGTTGCCGTTGTTAATCGTGGTTATGATGGGTGATTTTGTTTGTGTGCGTATTGTGAACGAGTCGGATTGACTTCGAAGGAGGCAGCAGGTGGAAGGGCCGATAGATAGCTTTGTTTACCTTCAAGACCAAGTGGTGCTGAAACTTTGCTGAAAGCAACAACCGCACAGACAATATCGGTGTGTGAGCCATTTTGCAGGGAGCACATTATGTTGATGCGGTTTTTGTGAAGTTGCCGTGACGCTCTTGATAAAACGTTTCCGATGTGTCCAAGAATGATTGGCTCCAGTTGCTCATGCTGCGAGTTTTAGCCCCTGAAGCATATTATTCGAGGCAGCATAAGCGTGCCCAAACTTTTTTTTTTCTTTTCCTAATTGGAGCTTGTGGGAGATTCGCCATCACAATATGTTACTTGTTCCACTTTCTTAAACAAAAATGCAGAAGGCACTGATTGTCGCTTTTGTCCAATAATCATTCCCGTATCTTGTTTGAAATGTTACAGTAAAGGGGAAGCAGTTATAATATACATGTTGCAGTATGCATATGATTGAGTGCGTAGCTCCAGCAGGTTGAAGAAAACAAGCGTTTTTGAGTCCTGTACTTTGTTTTAGAAGCCGTGATGGTTAGCCGGTTTGTTCAAATGGTAGCACACATGGTCGACGAACCAGCACTCGTGCCTGCATTTCCAGTGCTTCCTCGCTTCACATATACGCCATGCAGTGTTCTAATCTTCGGAAAACTTACTTGTCCGTAGTTCATCACCAGAATTAGTGTTTTTTCGCCTTACCCTTTTCTATGTGCTATGCGGCAACATCTGATGCACGTTCCATAAACTGCGCTTTCAAGTTCATACAATGGCGATATTCTTGTGCTATGTCTCTTCACGTTGATTGCTTAGGTAAACTGGATTTACTAAGCGCGCGATTGGCCGGGGTGAATAACACTTCTGGCATTCTGGTGCAGGATTTGTGCCTTGGAAGCACCAGCCGATAAAAAAAACTAGGTGTTTGTTGTACAGTAAGGCTTGTGGCAGACCTGATAGCATCAAAAATACTTTGCCTGCCTGTTGGAATTACACCAGCTCGCTTCCGTGAAAGAACCTAGGTGCTGAAGAATTTTGAATAAGCTACCTAGTAATTAGTCTTTGCATATATTCATAAACTGTGTACTAATATTGATCTCAAGTTTTCCCACATTGAGAAAATGGCGAAATGGACACTGTGTTATTTAGAACCACTAACATAAAACAGCTATGCTATAATTAAATCAAATTAATAATTTATGCCTCTTCGACTGTTATATAATCTTGTTTTAAAGAGCGTATTATTTATTTTATTGAGAAATACTGTAGGCCTCCCTTGGCGGCCATTACAGGAGAGGAATTTTCAAAGCAGCACCGGCAATACAACATCATAGAGCTATAAGACACAAATTACAGGAAGTATGAACAAGTATGCGCGCGTAAGGTCTCTTAGAAATGCAAGTATGAACAATTCTTAATTATCCCGTTTCCTGTAATACAATTCTCGTTGGGTTTAAACCTCTAACATTGTTTGCTGTTACACTGCAGTTCGGAAGGCCATTCCATATGTTAATACATGAAGGAAAGAACGAGTGTCGAAGAATCTCAAGGCGTGTTTTACAAGGCTGTATGCTGACACTGGTTTAGGCGCGCACTGTGTTTTAGAGGGGGACGAACGTATATTTCTTCGTTTATTCTTATTTCATTCTTGGTTATTTAGAAAAACAATTTCATTCGCTCTTTTTCTCGTCGGGTTTCTAGCAGTTCTGTTACAGAATCGTCTCTCCGATAACGCAAACAAACAAAACGCACCGAGGTTCTCAGAATTGTTTCGAATTTATCTCGCAAGTACAGTTGGTGAGGGTTCCAAACTGAAGAGGCCTACTCCAAAACCGGGCGAAAAAATGTTTTGTACGCCATTAGCTTCAAATGTTTGGTGCATGCTGCAACTTTTTTTCTCGAAAAGAACAGTTTCCTGTAAACCCTAGAGAAGACTTTCTCCACCTGAAGGCGCCCGCATAGGTCATGATGAATGATTACCCCTGAATACCTCAAACGTGCATTCAACAAAAAGTAGCCAACAATTTTAGAGTCAAAGGAAGGCGTGGTTTTTTTCTTGTTATATGAGAAAACGTCGATTTCGAGTATTTTATTCACATTCGTAATTTTATGCACCGGTCATGTAAACCTTGGAGGCATCGATTAATTTCACGTTGGTCGGTTTTATCTGCCACCGTCGAATAGAGCAAGCAATCGTCGGCCAAATGATTTGTTGTAATAGGTGATTAAATTATGGGGTTTAACGTGCCTAAACCACTTTCTGAATATGAGGCACGCCGCAGTAGAGGACATCGGACATTTCAACCACCTGACGTTTTTCAACATGCACCTAAATCTAAGTACACGGGTGTTTTCGCATTTCGCCCCCATCGAGATGCAGCTGCCGTGGCCGGGATTCGATCCCGTGACCTCGGGCTCAGTAGCCAAACACCATAACCACTAAGCAACTACGGCGGGTAACAGGTGATTCAAGAACACTGTAAATATCATTGATGTACATCAAGAAGAAAAGTGACCCCAAAACTAACCCTTGTGGAACACGAGACAAGACTTCTAGTAAATGAGACAAGCAGTTTTCAATGCGGATGGATTGTACACGACCATTCAAATAGGCTGCAATCCCGTTCACAATGTCTGGAGCAGTACCTGCGTTCTGACGTCTTTAAAAAGCAAGTCGCAATGTGGTACCTTATCAAAGGCCTTTGCCAAATCAATGCAAACGACGTCAATTCGTTCGCAGGCATCGAAAGCCAAATAAAAATCATCAGCCGTGTCAATCAGTTGCGAAACAGTGAATAATGCGCTTAGGAATCCTAGTTGTGACAAAAAGAAAAATTATTCATCATCATCATCAGCCTGGCAACGCCCACTGCAGGGAAAAGGCATCTCCCATACTACTCCAACTACCTCGATCATGTGCTTATTGTGGCCATGTTATTCCTGCAAACTTCTTAATCTCTTCCGTCCACCTAACTTCCTGCCGCCCCCTGCTACGCTTCCGTTCTCTTGGAATTCAGTCCGTAACCCTTAATGACCACCGGTTATCTTCCCTATTAGATGCCCTGCCCATGTCCATTTCTTTTCCTTGATTTCAACTAAGATGTCATTACCTCGCGCTTGTTCCCTCACCCAATCTGCTCTCTTCTTATCCCCTTTAATGTTACACCCATCATTCTTCTTTCCATAGCTCGTTGCGTCGTCCTCAATTTATGTAGAACCCTTTTCGTAAGCCTCCAGGTTTCTACCCCGTATGTGAGCACTGGTAAGACACACCTGTTATACATTTTTCTTTTGAGGGATAATGGCAACCTACTGTTCATGATCTGAGAATGCCTGCCAAATGCACCCCAACCCATTCTTTTTCTTCTGATAATTTCAGACTTATGATCCGGATCCGCGGATCCGGATCAAAAAAAGTTATTCACATCAAGGAAAAGAATGATATGCTTTGCTTTTCCATGCTCTATAAGCTTGTAAATTGCAGAAATAATTGATATGGAGCGATAGTTAGTAACTTAACCTCGACTGCAGGATTTAAAAACCGGGATCACAACAGCGCTGCGCCAATATTTAGGTAGCGAACTGGGTTCCAAAGATTTTCTAAAAACTATTCTTAGATAAAATGACTCCCACTCAGCATATCGCCGCAAGAATTCACTTGGGATGCCATCTGGTCCTCTTGCTTTATTAGTAGGAAGCGTACGCAATTGTTGAAATGTGCCTGCCTGAGTGATTTCTAGTGGGCCCATTGCGCAGGCGCCCAATCCCCTGCGCTCCTTGTTTCCTTGCTCTGTTCTCGTCTCATAAACACTGACTTGAAGAATACACTGAAGCAGTCTGCTATCTGCGTCTTTTCCGTGATCATTTCAGATACGCTTTTTATCATGTCTAATTCTTCTTTTTTATCGCTGAAGTGCATCCAAAACTTTTGTAGCGATGATTTCAGGAACACATGAAGGGTTTTGTTAAAGTAATTTTTCCTGGATTGTTCATTTTTGCCTAATCGTTTTATTCTTTGTGTTGTGGGTAATTATATTATATTAAAGTGTATGTTATATATTCGTGATTATGATGTGCGAAGTCATGAGTTACTCATGGCGTGTTGCGATTGCGATGTGAGCGTTTTGCTGCCCACACTTTGTGATGCAGCAATTCCGTAATATTTGTAGCCAGCATTTGAGTATTTAGTAGTGTACTAAAGCTACTACAGCATGAGCAAGTGTACATTAAGACATATGCCATAAATTTCATGGTTGATCTCAGCTTTTCTAAAATAGCGGTAGTAATGCGCTCTATACTGTATTTTTCAGCATCGTCATTGTGACAGTCTGAATCACCATTTGGCCTATTCTAGGATCCCACAAGACACGCTCCAATCATTCGTTTTGTTCCTCGGTCAATTGCTGAAGTTCTGCAAACGCCACGGAAGACAACTGTCATTCGCATCCAATGAATATATTAATTGTTCCTGCCTTTATAATTTATTTTAAGCTGAAGCTAGAGCCACAGAAACAGCATATATTCTACAAGGATTTACCATTACACGCCATCGGGTGCCTACGTCCGACAGGCTACTGTCTAGAACGCGGATGGTGTTTTATTCTAGAATATATTTTGTCAGCACTCTTACTGCTTCTGTTTGTAGGATCACAATTCACGCTCTATTTGCAATCCTACCAAACCACAAGAAGACGATCCTAATGTTAATTTATAGTGTGAAGAAGAAGACGCGCCTCGCGGCACAGACACATCGCCAACGCGCGGCTCGGCTCCGCTCGCGCTGTTGATTACTGTCGCCTTTTTTGGACAGTGCTTCGGGCTGTCTCGCCGTTCCCGGTCACTGCGCTTTTGCCTTAGGAGCCGCCAATAAACCTCTTCTCAATTGGTGGAGGTGCTGGGACTCAAACCCCGTCGCTTGAAACCCTGGAGCTGCGATCAAGAACGCTATCGCCCGCCATGACCGACAGCTCATCCCAAACGGCGCCGACGCCACAGTCCGTCACCTGCACCGGCGTTCCACGACAACGGGACCCCAAGGTCTTCAGCGGTGCAGACGACGAAGACGTAGAAGACTGGTTTGCGTCATATGAACGGGTGAGCGCACACAACAAGTGGGATGATCCAGCCAAGTTAACTCACGTCATCTTTTATCTGGCTGGTGTTGCCCAACTGTGGTTTCACAACCACGAAAGTGACGTGCCCACATGGTCAGTCTTCAAGACAACCTTTACGGAAGTGTTCGGCCGACCCGCTGTTCGCAAGCTGCGTGCCGAACAGCGCTTGCGCGCCCGAGCACAGCAGACGGCAGAAACGTTCACAAGCTACATAGAAGACGTCGTGGACCTTTGTAAACGACTCAACGCCGCAATGCCCGAAGCTGAGCGAATTCGCCATATACTGAAAGGCATCGATGACGGCGCATTCCAGATGCTCCTAGCCAGGAATCCGCGCACTGTGTCTGAAGTTGTCAGCCTATGCCAAAGTTACGATGAGTTAAGGAAGCAACGCGCTTCGACTCGGCGTCCTTTGGGAAGCGACGACTTGTTGGCGAGCCTTGACAACATGCACGACCCATCCTCATTCTTTCAGCGGGTCAAGGACTTTGTGCGTGAGGAAGTTGCCCGCCAACTATCTTTAGTCCCCTTCACTCAGGAGCCCACCTCCCGTCTTCCAAACACGCTCCGCACCCTCATTTCCGAAGAGGTCGCCCAAGTTGTCCCTTCCGCACACCATCAGCCGCCTGCTGCCGCGAATCCCAACTCTACGCGGGCAGTGCAGCCTGTCGCCACGCCTCTCACCTATGCGCAGCCAGTCCTGCCTGTGGCCGCGCCTCTTACGTACGCGCAGGCGGTACGCAGGACTCCACAGGCGTCTTTCACGACCCAGTCCCAACCGCTGCCACCGGAAGCCCATGCTACATCTTGGACCGCACCGCGAGCTAATCCTTGGAGGACACCTGACAATCGACCCATCTGTTATTCTTGCTGCACTCCCGGACACGTCGCCCGATATTGCCGCCGTCGCCCTCAAGCTTTCGGCGACGCCTCGCGGCCCTTCCAGTACGGCAGCCAGCCATTTCGCCAATACGCCGCTCCTTCCCCCCAACCGTACGCTCGTGCTGACATCCCAGAATTTCCTTCGCGTCGCTCGCCATCCCCTCGCCGACGCTCGCTCTCCCCAATGCGTCGGCGACCCGCACCACCTGACCAGGAAAACTGAACGTCGCAGTTCAAGAGGCAAGAACTGCGCCCCATTCGAACTCTCAAAGTCCTCGCGCCTCTCCTGCTAACGTGGTCGAAATTTGTGTAGAAGGTGTTCCTGCATTCGCTCTTGTGGATACCGGCGCAGCCGTTTCTGTGATAGCCGCCAAACTGTGCCGTTCGCTGCGCAAGGTGACCACGCCGCTTTCTGGACTGTCGCTTCGTACGGCAAGCGCGCAGCACGTCACTCCGCACGCAGCCTGCACTGTACGTGAGCTTATTCACGGGATTGTTTACATCGTCGTGTGTATTGTTCTTCCCACCTGCTCGCATGACGTCATCCTCAGATGGGACTTCTTATCCAGTCATAAAGCCGTGATCGACTGCGCACGCGCCGAAGTTGAATTTTCTCCTTGTGACGCACCGTTGGACGAAGATTGCGACCGCCCTTCTAAACTTACCGTGCGCGAGGACAAAGATATTCCACCTGGCTCCTTCGCCCTCGTACCCGTCTCTTGCGATGCCATCGCTGATGCAACGGTCCTCTTCACACCGTCCGACATCTTCATGAGCCGTAAATCTTTCCCGCTACCCTTCGCGACGCTTGACATGGCTGGCGGCTGCAGCAATATATACTTTTACAATCCCCTCTGTGCGCCTATTCCGTTGCTTGTTGGTGAATGCCTTGGCTTCGTGGAACTCCTCGACTCTTCGTCTTTGGTTGACGTCCCTGGAGACTCTTTTGATGTCGACCCCGGCCAACCATCTTCGATGTCCGCGCTTGAGGAAACGTCCAGGGATGCGTTCTCGAATGCCATCGCCGATACCCTCACACCTGCCGAACGCGCCGACCTTCTTGATCTCCTGCACAAATTTAGAAGTTCATTCGACGTTTCACCACCTCACCTGAGCCGCACGTCGGAAGTGCAGCACTACATTGACACCGGTTCACATCAGCCGTTACGTCAACGACCGTTTCGCGTCTCTGCCGAAGAGCGTCGTGTCATTACCACCCAAGTCGAAGATATGCTGCGCCGTGATGTTATTCAACCTTCGCACAGTCCCTGGGCATGTCCTGTCGTTCTCGTTCGCAAGAAGGACGGGTCTATTCGCTTTTGCGTCGACTACCGTCGGTTAAATAAGGTAACGCGCAAAGACGTCTATCCTTTGCCGCGCATCGATGATGCCCTCGACAGTCTTCAGGGAGCAGAATTCTTTTCGTCCCTTGACTTGCGTTCAGGGTACTGGCAGGTCCCGATGGCTGCGGCCGATCGCCAGAAAACCGCATTCATTACGCCTGACGGCTTATATGAATTTAAGGTGATGCCTTTCGGGCTTTGTAACGCCCCTGCCACCTTTGAACGACTCATGGACAACACGCTGCGTGGCCTCAAGTGGTCTATATGTCTGTGTTACCTCGACGATGTCGTGGTTTTCTCGCCTGATTTTCCTACTCACCTGCTCCGCCTCAGACAAGTTTTGACCTGTCTAACGAACGCTGGCCTTCAACTGAACCTCAAGAAGTGCCGCTTCGCCGCGCGAGAGCTCACCATTTTAGGCCACGTTGTGTCCAAGCACGGCGTTCTACCCGATCCTGCAAAACTTCGAGCAGTCGCTGAGTTTCCGAAGCCTCAGACCATCAAAGAACTTCGAAGCTTCGTGGGCCTATGCTCATATTTCCGGCGCTTTGTTCGAAATTTCGCATCGATCATGGCGCCATTGACTCAGCTTCTACGCGGTGACGCCGCCCTCTCCTGCTGGTCCTCTGCATGTGACTCCGCCTTCGCTACGCTGCGTCGTCTTCTCATCTCCCCACCTATTCTTCGCCATTTCGACCCGTCAGCTGCAACTGAAGTACATACAGATGCCAGCGGGGTCGGTCTCGGCGCCGTCCTCGCCCAACGAAAGCCGGGCTACCCCGAATACATAGTCGCCTATGCGAGTCGCACGCTGACGAAGCCTGAGGCCAATTACAGCGTGACCGAAAAAGAGTGCTTGGCTTTAGTATGGGCACTTGGCAAGTTCCGACCATATCTGTACGGGCGCCCATTCGACTTGGTCACAGATCACCATGCGCTTTGTTGGCTCGCCAACTTGAAAGATCCCACTGGCCGCCTAGCCCGTTGGGCACTACGCATCCAGGAGTACGATATTCGCGTCGTATACCGCAGTGGACGCACACACTCCGACGCAGACGCCTTGTCTCGTTCACCTTTACCTCCAGACTCGGCCTGCGCAACAACTTCCGCACATTTCGTGTCATCTCTCGACATGGACTCCTTTGCAACCGCTCAACGTCGTGACCCGTGGATCGCTTCTCTTTTCGACTATCTTTCTGGATCGTCGACCATCCCTGTATCCCGAACCCTCCGACGCCAAGCAGTTCATTTTGCCATTCGTGACCAGCTGCTGCACCGACGCAATTACACTCCTGAAGGTCGTCGGTGGCTTCTGGCGGTTCCCCGCAGCTTAAGGTCTCAAATATGTGCCGCTTTCCACAACGATCCGCAGTGTGGCCACGCCGGAGTCTTCAAGACGTACGAACGAATTCGCCACCGCTACTACTGGCGCGGCATGTACAATTTTGTACACAAGTTTTTTCGGTGCCGTCTTGACTGTCAACGCCTCAAATCGCCGCCTTTACGCCCATCTGGTGCCTTGCAGCCGCTCCCGTGCCCTGCCACACCCTTCGATCGCGTCGGCATCGACCTATACAGCCCGCTTCCTATGACGCCAGACGGCAATCGGTGGATCGTAGTTGCTATTGATCATTTGACACGCTACGCCGAAACTGCTGCTTTACCAAGTGCTACAGCGCGGGATGTAGCCTCTTTCGTCCTACATCGCTTCGTGCTTCGATACGGCGCACCTCGGGAACTCCTCAGCGATCGAGGTCGCGCCTTCCTCTCCGAAGTCGTCGAAAGTTTGCTTTCGGAATGCCATATTATTCATCGGACAAGCACGGCATACCATCCACAGACTAACGGGCTCACAGAGCGATTTAACCGCACACTTGGTGACATGCTCTCTATGTACGTGGCATCTGATCATGGTAACTGGGACCGCATCCTTCCATTCATCACGTTCGCGTACAACACCGCGATCCAGGCCACTACGGGATTTTCACCTTTCTTCCTCCTGTATGGCCGCGAGCCACCGCATACCATCGACACGCTCCTTCCATACCGTCCTGACGCCTCCGAGTGTCTGCCTGTTTCCGACGTCGCCTGACAAGCCGAAGAATGCCGCCCGCTAGCGCGCTCCTTTACGGCAGAGCAACAGCAGCGCCAAAAAGAAAACCGCACAAGAACGCTCCAGGCGTTCTTGTGTGGTTGTCGGTCCCTTTCCAGACTCCGGGGCTTTCCTCGAAACTCGTCCCAAAATTCGAAGGGCCTTACCGAGTCTTGGAGCAAACATCTCCAGTGAATTTTCTAATTGAGCCACTGTCACCACCTGAAGACTTGCGCCGGCGTGGACGTGACATTGTCCACGTCTCGCGTCTCAAGCCCTACCACGACCCTCGGCCTCCTGATTCTTAAGGCGCCAGGATGGCTCTTTTTGTCCGGGGGGAGATTGTGAAGAAGAAGACGCGCCTCGCGGCACAGACACATCGCCAACGCGCGGCTCGGCTCCGCTCGCGCTGTTGATTACTGTCGCCTTTTTTGGACAGTGCTTCGGGCTGTCTCGCCGTTCCCGGTCGCTGCGCTTTTGCCTTAGGAGCCGCCAATAAACCTCTTCTCAATAGTTTTAGAAAAATTTGCAACTTGCACTGACTACAAGTTAATGAGGGGTGCATACTGTTTCATTAAATAGGGCTGAAGAAAAGACATATGGAAGCAAAATACAATGACCTCAGCTACAAGGCGTCTATGAAGACAAATACATGCAACGAAACTGCTTTTAGTTGTGATGTTTCAGATGGTAGGATGTCAGAAAGGAGATAGACTTCTTTGGCAGAACAGTGCAATTACTATTGCCGTGCAGCAGGACATGTTGCCTGGAGCTCTTTTTCACTTGCACACCAATGCAAGCACAGCACACAAAGGCCACTTAAAAAGGCACTTGCTCTGCGTACTTGTGTTGGCAGCCTGGTTCCTGCATAGGAGAAGGGGTAAGTGGTAAACATACGATGATGCTAGGGCCCATGAAAACTAGCTTTAGTACTGTATCACTTTTGTTTAGCTTGATTTTTGTACTTAATACGTTCGTTCAAGACTTGTGTTCCACAACACGAACGTTTTTTTAAATTAATGTAAAATGTTTGCAATGAAAGATATTTTTGCTGGTCTGGCGCTTGCCCAGCATGACAGACATACAGCGATATAAAACTGACATAATGAACTCCCAAATAGCTAGTATGTTTATGTTCGCAAGCAAGATATGTAAGATATACCCCTACCACTTGCTAGCAATGTATCTATTAGGAGCTGTGACTGCACTGCTACGTATTTTTTATGACAATGAAATATATTATGATGTTAAAAATTAACTTAAATTATGGGGTTTTACGTGCCAAAACCAATTTCTGATTATGAGGCACACGGTAGTGGGGAACTCGGGAAATTTGGACCAGCTAGGGTTCTTTAACGTGCAGCTAAATCTAAACATGGGTGTTTACGCATTTCGTCCTCATCGAAAATGCGGCCGCCATGGCCGGGATTCGATCCTGCGGCCTCCTCCTCAGCAGCCCGACACCGTGGCCACTAAGCAACTCTACGGAGGTTAATGTGATGCTCAAAAACTATAATTTGTTGCACTGTTATTCTGCTCTTTGTATTGAAATAAAACACTCCATTCTCCTGTATATACATGCAAATATAATTCTGAATGCCAATTCATGGTTGGTCACTTCCTCGTTGGGCTCGAATGTTCATAGGCATGATAAGCTAAATAAACTGATATTTTGAAGCAACGTTCACGTAATTATTGTTTATGACTTTAAATTCCACCAACTTCACACGTTGCACACAAAATTGCAGTACATTTTTGTTTTCCCTAGCGCAATTAGCTGCATAAACTTAAAGAAAATTG
This sequence comes from Dermacentor andersoni, assembly GCF_023375885.2. Classification (NCBI taxonomy): domain Eukaryota; kingdom Metazoa; phylum Arthropoda; class Arachnida; order Ixodida; family Ixodidae; genus Dermacentor; species Dermacentor andersoni. The sequence goes on from NC_092814.1 coordinate 396,828,106, forward strand.
CACAAATAAAATGAACACACGTGCTCGTGCATACAGAAGCTCGCCTTGCTGCGGCGTGCTTTGCCGTCCTTGCATTAGCGTAGTCAGTGGCCTATCTACCCGAGTACAAACCGCGCTGACGGGGCGACTGGCGGTGCTCGCACAGCGAGATCCGGATCTCCCTATCACACACAGGCAATACAGGCTATAAAGGCAGGAATCTTCTTAGTTTTCTTTGAATAGTTTCGAAGTCCGCCGCAGTTATATATCGCGCCATGCTTGAACTGATGCGGCTTTGTAGGATCAGCCACGAGAAACACGTGAATGCACTGGTGCAGATAGTATTTTTAGAACACCTGCACGAACAATACTCGTATGCAGGTAATGAATTAGCTCATCGACGGAGTAAGACGACTGTCACTGCACTAGCTCGTAGTCTTCTTGGCAGGACGGCTGATCTACCTTGGCGCCGCAGTGGAATGATTCCGTTGCCGAAACGCTCCACAGGATTGCGCCGGTCCTTAAAACGAAACTCTTGAATATGCACTGCATCGTTAACTAATGAAAAGCTACTGAGGCAAGCGGTGTTCATTGCAAAAAGCCGACAAGGCGAGCGGCGTACCACAAGGAAGCCATGTTTGTGGCGTAGGTTCACACGAGGAGCGATTAAAGGTAGCTGCGGAGCTACCTTGAGATTCTGGGGTAAAACGCTCGAGCTTTATTTCACTCAAGGCGCGTTTCCAGTGGAGGGCGAGTTGCGAAATGAAAAGCCACCTTCAAGAAGAATTTCGAGTGGAGGGCCGACTGGAGGTGCATTTGTGAATACGAGGGTAAGCTTGGAACAGGTGAAGAACTATCTTTAGTTTACAAATACTGCACAAACCAGGCCATTGTAAGTTTATACAAGGTAATAAACAGATGCTAGAAAGACAGAGATAATCTAGCCTTTTTAACAGCGGAAAATTACGCGACAGAAAAGCGAAAAGGCCATGGCATAAGCACTTACTTGGACCTAACTTTTCTTCATGCACGACAAAGTATATCTGCACACACTTCAGAATCAAGATTCTTTTCATATGCACAAGCAAAAGCCCATTTCACTACATAATACCCTCTCATCAATAAGTTATCTAGGTATGACAATTCGTTATGTGAGAGGGATATCGAAACCAGGGAAACGCAGTCGGCTACTTTGACTACGAGTCTTGTGATCTGATTCCTCTGTTTATAAAGTGTAGACATCTCGATAACTTTTTGTGTTGTTGTTAAAAATGAATATATATCAACTCAGCCAAATATTTATCCAGCTTGGATTGAAACTGTGAAGGCAGGTAGTAATGTGCTTCAAAACCTTTAGGAACAGCTTCAGCCGGTCGGTTGTTAAGATCACGTTGCATTGAAAAACATCTCCTTCTATTATATGCACATGGAAACTAGCAATGGACGTGACGTCAAAGTGCTTTTCCGGCCCGTGGGATGATCGATTGAGAAGCAACAACTTCTCTACTCTATCACCCTTCTATTCAGGTGAAAGCCTTACGTGTCTATGTTGGCGGTGCCTTTGGCTAAACTGCGCTGTGGCGAAAAGTGGCCGCCGCAGAAAGTAAGAACACGTCTAAATGTGTGCGTATTGACGTCATATTTTTCTGAGAGGTTCCTGTAAGCAAAGGAAATTAGAGGTTTAGACAAAAAAATTCTACGCTATGGTCTGCTAGGAATTGAACCCCGGCCGGCGGGTTGCGATACGAGCACGCTTTCCTAAAGCCAAGGATGCTCTATTTTCATACATATGTTAGAGCTGCACTCAAGAGTCAATGTGATCCAGAGTGAATTAGGGCCGCTATCTTGTATGCCTTCGAAAAGCCGGTGTTTGGTTTAACCTCTCGCTATTTTCCAGGCCACGCCGATATCGCGACCTAGGCCAATATAGACCAATCGCGTGAGACAAAACCGACGTCGGCAAATTCGACAAGATAGCGGCCCAGTACGATGGATGAACTTGCGAACTTGAAGAGTTTTTAATGACGCTCCACCCAATGGTGGTGGGTGTCTTTTTAAAGATTTCATGCACATTGTTATCTCTTGTTTGTTCGCCCAAAGAAGACACGGCTGCTCCGCGATTCCGCCTTACTAAAAGTGTCCCTCACGGCATGGCACGGCACCGATACCAGCATGCATAACTCACGCACGCTACTTTTGCAGACCACTCTCGTATTCGGCATCTGCTCTTGGGCCATGAATTACTGGCGGCGAATCCCGGCGGAAGAATTAGTTTCCACCCACTCCGGTGCTCGTTTGGCTGAATCTGGATGCCTCCGGGAGCTTCATCTGGCAACAACGCTCGGCAATGACAATCACCTGCTCAACCAGCGCCGGTTATAAACGCCCGCCTGTGACTGTATCCCTTGGGCACGGCACCGATACCAGCATGCATAATTCACGCACTCTACTTTTGCAGACCACTCTCGTATTCGGCATCTGCTCTTGGGCCCTGGATTCCTGGCAGTGAATCCCGGCGGAAGAATTACAGCTTCCACCCACCCCGGTGCTCGTTTGGCCGAATCTGCATGCCTCCGGGAGCTTCATCTGGCAACAACGCTCGGCAATGGCCATCACCTGCTCAACCAGCGCCGGTTATAAACGCCCGCCTGTGACTGTATCCCTTGGGCACGGCACCGATACCAGCATGCATAACTCACGCACGCTACGTTCGCAGGTCAGTTACCTTAAGTATGCTTCTTGTCTTAGAAGTGACGATAGGTGCCTTGTAGCGGTGTCGTGCCCAATGGAGCTGCTCGAGGGTGTTAGGCGTGCCTTGTCCCTCCGTCTGCCTTGTCGAATATGCTTTTGTTACTAGCTGGTGACGTTGAATCGAACCCGGGACCCGACTTTGATACTCTGGAAAAAAGCTTGCATCTGTGTTAGAAACCGTTCGAAAACTAGACGCTGGGCAGGAGGTGATATTAAGCGAAATACGAGGCATAAAAGACAAACAGGACGCCACTGATAGACAAATTAAGCTTATTGAAGAAGAACAAAAATCAACCGCTGGGGAGGTCAAATGCCTCAAAGACGAACAGAAATCAGTATCTGCTAAAGTCGCTCTCCTGGCCAGCAAACTTGCAACCCTTGAAACCACTCTTTCTTCACTTAATATGGCCGAGATAAGCAAAGTTGGCAGTCCACTGCGCAACATCAGCGAGCAACTGCAAACCATTGTCACAAGATGCGACGACACAGAAAATAGAATGCGTCGGTACAACCTTCTCTTTTATGGACTTGATGACGAATATAAGGAAGACTGGGCAGCTTCAGAATCGAAAATAATTAAGTTTTGTTCGGATAAACTTGGCGTACAAACAACCAGCCCAAAATTTGAATGTGTACACAGGTTGGGTAAGTTCGCCGAGGACAAACGCCTACCAACAATAGCAAACCTAAGCTTCTTTTAAGATAAACAGGTCATCCTAGCATCTGCGCACAAGCTTATAGAATCCGCATTCCCAATTCGAGAAGACTTTCACCATCGACGTGGCTTGCTAGGTGGAAGTTGGTTGAATTTGGCAAAACAGAAAACAAAGCATTCAAGCTGTCAAAAGACAAGCTACGTATTGGCAATAATACTTACATCTATGATCACTCAACTGACAGGGTCATTTCATCTCAAAGATAGCTAAAGGACAGTACTTGTAGACACGTGCCGCAAATAACCCACTCAATTTCATCAGTACAGTCGATATCCTTATCTTTCACTAACATTCGAAGCCTACTGCCAAAGCGCGATCTGGTGTGTTCTTTCATCGAAGACAGTCATTCAGACATTATCGTTCTGACAGACTTGGCTACGACCAGAAATTACCAACAACAAAATTTTTCGTGATTGCCCTGTGTACAACGTATATAGGCATAACCGCACCGAAAAAAGAGGAGGTGGCGTCTTAGTAGCTGCTAATCGAAATATTTCATCGCATATCATAGACATTAACTCAGCACTTGAAAATATCGAGGTTGCATTCTCATCCTTATCTGTCAATTTATGTCAGTTAACGTGGACCTCCATGACGAAGGAGAAAACGGCGAAGTATGAAACTGACGACCTCCTGCGCTGTAGCATTTGGTAGAGCAGCAGTCTCCGCATAACGGGTTAAGTGGTCTACCGCAACGATTATCCACGTGTTGCCGGTAGGAGTCAACGGAAGGGGCCCGTAGATGTCTATGCCCACGCGATAAAAGGGTCGGGACGGGCATTGTAAAGGCTGGAGTTCACCGGCGGAGTTGTGCGGTGGCGCTTTGCGGCGTTGGCACTCATGACAAGAGCGGACGAACTTTCGAACGAAATTGTACATTCCCCTCCAGTAATAGCGGTGTCAAAGTCTTTCGTAGGTTTTGGAGACTCCCGCGTGGCCACACTGAGGGTCAACGTGGAACGAGAAGCAGAGCTCTGATCGCAAGGTTCTCGGAATGACGAGTAACCAGGTGCGTCCCTCTGGCGCATAGTTGCGAGCGGCGTGCGTAGCTCTTTCATAGTGGTAGGTTTTGGGAATGCAGTAACAGCACGTAGCTGGTCTCGAATCGCAAAATGAGGAACTTGGCGCCGAAGCGTACGTGACGCCGGAGTTTTCGACGTATCCGAGAGAAGGTCGAGCAGAGATGCAGTCCAGGGATCATTACGCTGTGCAGCAGCGATAGTGTCAACATGCAGAGAGGATAATGTGCACTCGCAGTGGGAGTCGTGAGTGGCCTTCGGGGAAAGCAGCGATAGGGATAGCGCGTCAGCGTCGGAGTGCTTTCGCCCGGAACGGTAAACCACGCGGATGTCATATTCTTGGATTCGCAATGCCCAGCGGGCAAGGCGGCCCGATGGATCTTTGAGCGTCGACAGCCAACATAGTTCGTGGTGGTCGGTCACTACGTCAAACGATCGGCCGTATAAATATGGGCGAAACTTGCCAAGCACCCACGCAATGGCCAAACACTCCTTTTCTGTAACGCTGTAATTGGTCTCCGCCTTGGTTAACGTGCGACTCTGTACGTGACGACGTATTCTGTATGGCCAGCTTGACGCTGTGCTAACACAGCGCCAAGGCCTACACCGCTTGCATCGGTATGGATTTCGGTTGGCGCTTGAGGGTCAAAATGGCGAAGGATGGGTGGCGTCGTGAGAAGACGGCGCAAGGTTGTGAAGGCGTCGTCACACGCTGGAGACCACGATGACAGATCTCTAGCCCCACCAAGGAGCTGCGTGAGAGGCGAGATAATTGACGCAAAGTTTCGAACGAATCGCCGGAAGTAAGAGCAGAGGCCGATAAAACTGCGTAGCTCTTTCATAGTGGTAAGTTTTGGGAACGCAGTAACAGCACGTAGCTTCTCGGGATCCGGGCGAATGCCCTCCTTTGACACGACATGGCCTAAACTTGTGAGCTGACGAGCAGCAAATCGACACTTCTTCAGGTTAAGTTGCAACCCGGCGTTGGTCAAGCAAGTGAGTGCGTGCTGTAGGCGGAGCAGGTGCGTTGGAAAATCAGGGGCGAACACCACAATGTCGTCAAGATAGCAGAGACAGATTTTCCATTTGAGGCCACGCAGAACATTATCCATCATTATGTCGAACGTAGCAGGTGCATTGCAAAGTCCGAAAGGCATGACGGTGAATTCATACGAGCCGTCTCGTGCAACAAAGGCAGCTTTTGGGCGATCGGCCTCTGCCATCGGAATTTGCCCGTATCGTGACCGCAAATCCAGCGAAGAAAAGAACTCGGCTCCCTGCAAACAATCCAGAGCATCATCGATGCGTGGTAATGGGTAGACGTCCTTCAGCGTGATCTTGTTCAACCGTCGAAAATCAACACAGAAGCGGATGGAACCGTCCGTTTTTGTGGCGAGAACCACGGGAGAGGCCCATGGGCTTTGGGAAGGTTGAATGACGCCTCGACGGAGCATGTCATCGACCTGGTCTGCAATGACGCGACGTTCCGTAGCGGACACGCGCTATGGTCTTTGTCGCAGCGGTGAGTGAGAGCCAGTGTCGATGTAATGCTCGACCGTCGATGCACGGCCAAGAGATGTTTGCGCAACGTCGAAAGAACGGCGGAAGTGCTGAAGGACTGCGAGAAGTTGAGAGCGCTGCCAATGCGTCAGATCTTCGGCGATGAATGGGCTGAACACACCAGTCCATGATGAGTCGGGTACGGAGAGGGCACTCAGTTCATGGACGGCAGTAGAAGGCACTTTCGTTGAGGACGGAGACAATCCATGTTGAATCGACTGACTCGACGTAACCAAGGCATTCGTGGCGGAGCAGTGATAGCGGCGATGAAAGATGATTGTAAATGGGCATCGTGCTAACACCGGCGGCAAAATGAAGAGCTGCAAAGGGCAAAGGAAGCGCTTTTCGGGTAGCAAAGTGATGAGAGGGCATTAAGAAGACCGTCCCGTCGGATATGGTACTACGGAAGACTGGTACGAATGCTGAAGAGCACGGGGGAACACGGGTGTCTCCTTTCACGACAATTTTAGCGGCAGGATGAGCATCGACGGAGGCCACGTCACCAAGGCGGAAAAGTTCAATCTCAGCCCGAGCGCAATTGATGATGGCATTGTGGCGTGAGAGAAAATCCCATCCTAGAATAACGGCGGGGGAGCAGGATGAAAGAACTATGAATTCAATCGCGTACAAAACGTCCTGTATGGTCACACGGGCAGTACAAGCAGCGGTAGGGCAAATGGGTTGAGAACTCGCCGTTCGAAGCGACAGTCGAGACAGAGACGTCGTCACTTTGCGAAGCGAACGGCAAAACCTGGCATCCATAACTGAAATAGCGGCACCGGTATCGACGAGGGCAACTGTAGCGACATTTTCGATAAACACATCAGTGACATTGGCAGGTAAAGGAGGAGGACTTCGGCATGTCGACACTTGCGCAGTTCTTGCCTCAGGAACTGCGTCGTCTAGTTTCCCTCTTCGGTAGCGATGGGTCGTCGACGCATAGGGGAAAGCGATCGGAGACGTGGAGAGGGTGATCAGAGGTGTTCGAAGCGAGGACGGCGATCAGTCTGGGAGCAAGCTGGTGATGGGTCGAAGGGTCCGTAAGGCGCATTTGAATCAGGCGGCACATAGGGCGCTCGGCGATCGTCATCGAACGCCTGCGATCGGCAGCGGCAGAACCTTGCGACATGACCGGGATACCTACAGGCGAAGCATATAGGGCGATTGTCCGGCGTACGCCATGGGTTAGCGACGGCAGTGTTGGTCCAGGAGACGGGAGAGGGAGGGCGTTGCACAGGATGCTGGAAGCGACACACGGGCACAGTGCGATGGGACATTGCAGCAACCGTAGCATAAGTGACTAGTGTAGTCACGACATCCTGCTGGTGAACAGCGGGCAGCGCTTCCGCGACCTCTTCATGGATCACGTTACGGAGATGAGATGGCAAAATGCTGGCAAACTCCTGAGTAACGGACACCAGAGATAGCTGTCGTGCGACTTCTTCGCGGACAAAATCCTTGATTTGGGTTATCAAGGCGGCTTGTTCTTGGCCTTGTCAATCTGCCTGTTCTCCCTTGTCAGGCTGCAGAGTGGCGCCGCATTCGGTGTGGGATGTCGCCTTGTCAGAGCTCGCTGCTTACGTAATTCGTCATAGCTCTGGCACAAGCTGATGACGTCGCCAACAGTGCGCGGGTCCTTGGCCAGAAGCATCTGGAACGCGTCATCATCGATTCCCTTCATGACGTGCTTGATCTTTTCCGCTTCCGTCATGGCAACGTTCACGCGCCTGCACAAATCTAGAACGTCTCCTATTTAGCTGGTGAAGGTCTCACCCGTGTCCTGTGCACGTGTACGCAAAAGCTGCTCGGCTCGGAGTTTCCTGACGGCGGGTCGGTCAAATACTTCGGTAATCGACGTCTTGAACGCCGACCACGTTCGGATATCCCTCTCGTGATTTCTGAACCAGAGACTGGCCACGCCCGCGATGTAGAATGATACGTAAGCCAGTTTGTCCGAGACATTCCATTTGTTGTGAACGCTCACCCGTTCGTAGGACGACAGCCACTCTTCAACGTCGTTGTCGTCGGTTCCGCTGAAGATGGGAGGCTCACGCTGGCGAACGGTGCCAGCGTAAGCGACGGGTGGCGATGGAAGAGTCTGCTGGTCGGCGTCCGGCATGGCGCAGGGTAGCGTCCGAGAACGGAGTTCCAGGATGGTAGAATGGAACGTTACCCAGCACCTCCACCACTTATAAAGGAGATTTATTGGGGTTCGTAGCGAGCGCCGGTTCTAGCATGCACCGAGCAGTTCCCGAGCACGAGCCTCTGCCGCACACTTGATGCTGCCGATGCTGCTGACTCTGTCCGCACATTGGTTATCTTCCTTACAATATACTCGTACTCTACGTAACGAAAAAAAAACACTTATACAAACGTCCTAAGAATTTGCGCGATTCTAATTTATGGGCTGATAATAAGAAATGTTTAAAGAAGTACTGCGCTGAAGTAACCTCGGCTAAAGAAAAGTATTACTCCCGCGACCTACCTTTATTACTAGCTTCTGATCCTAGAAAGTTTTGGCGAACCATTGCTCCAGACAGCACTATCCATCACATATCGCTACAAAAAGATGACCAAATTCAGCTGTCAGATCAAGAGAGTGCATACGAATTCAATAGGTTCTTTTCATCTGTATTAACTGCTGAAGAGAATTCCAAAATTCCCATTATTCCTGATTATAAATTTCAATACATGGAACCCATTGCAATCACAATTCAAGGAATCGCATGCCTCATTGCGAACCTTAAAGTATCTTCCTCTGCTGGTCCCGATAACATATGTTCTAAATTATTGAAGAATGCATTGTCTATCTCTAGCAAAATAATATATTACATTTTTTCACAATAATTATCAACAGGCCATCTTCCACATGATTGGAAAGTTGGAAAAGTAATTCCAGTGTTTAAAAGTGGTAACAGAAATATGGCGCAGAACTACCACCCTCTCTCGTTCACTTGCATATGTTGCAAAATTCTTGAGCATATTATTGCGTCAAATATTTATAACTACCTCGAGTTTAATGACATCTCTTTTTTTAAAAAAATCAGCATCGGTTGCGAGAATGTTTTTCGTGTGACACGCAGTTACTGGAATTCACCACTGACTTGCACTTTAACATGGATAATAACCTTCAAACTGATTACATCTTTCTTGACTACTCAAAAGCATTTGATCGCGTTGCTCACTGCCGCCTCATCGCTAAGCTATCCACTCTTAGTCTAGACTCCCTAACGCTATCTTGGCTTCGTAACTTTCTATCTTTTGGCAAGAAGTTCACAGTCGTCCATAATTTTGCTTCTTCTTTTTCTGATGTCTCATCAGGTGTTCCGCAGGGCAGCCTGCTAGGCCCTTTGCTTTTTTCAATTTATATTAATGACCTACCTTCTAGCAGTTCCTCTTGCATGCGACTGTTTGCTGACGACTGCATCGTATACCGCACTATTGAAAATCATGATGACCATTTGGTCCTCCAAAACGACCTTAACCTCGTTTATGCCGGGTGTGATAACTGGCTTATGACGTTGAACTCGAATCAGTGCAAAACAATTTCCTTTACTCGTAAACAGTCACTTGCTAACTTCACGTATTCTATAGACAACGTTTCACTGCCCCGTGCGGTGTCATATAAGTACTTAGGCTTGCATCTTACATCCGACCTTTCATGGAAATTACATACCACCAACATATGTGCTAAAGCCTCACAAACGCTGGGTTACTTACGTCGAAATTTGCGTCATTGCTCAGCTCATACACGCAGATTGGCATATTTAACATTCGTCCGCCCACAGCTTGAATTTGCGTCATCCATCTTGTCGCCTCATCAAGAGTATTTAATTTCAATGCTGGAAGCCGTGCAAAATAGAGCCGCTCGATTAATTTCCTGTAACTATAACCGCCATTCCAGTATAACAAAAATTAAGCTAAGCATTTCACTCCAGACGCTAAGTATCCGTCGTTCTGTCGCTGTTTTATGCTTAATACACAAATATATTCACAGCGTAACGCCATCCTCACTTCCACTTGAAAAACCATTACCTTACCAAAACCAAGCGCCTTCATAATCACCTCAACGCATATTTGGCAAAACTAAAGCTTTCAATTCCTCGGCTTTGCCACAAACCATCGCACTTTGAAACGATCGTCCAGATGCCATTGTTTCCTAACTAACCGCGAGCATTTCCGTGAGCGCTTGTATACAAATTTTATAAACAGAGACTATATAATGACGCATTCTTATTCTGCCTAATGTTAATTTTCTTTGTTCTTGTTCATGCTCATCATGTATTTTATTGTATAATCCCTCATCACTCAATGCTCCGACCGGAGCCTGTGATGTACCTTTAAAATAATAAATATTCAATTTTACTGCGAGCTTCCCTCACTTCACAACTAGTCTAGCCCATATCACCCTGCACGCTTCATTTGTAGGCTTCCCGTGAGCGCCCAATGCGAGGCAACCTACAGACCTTTGGTTGCCATCGAGTCCTGATTGAACCCCTGAGTTAAAGCAAACAACCGCATTTTCAAATTAAGTCCTGGAACCATTACACCTTTCCACATACCTCGGAGTACCTCGTACCTATTGTATCTCCATAGCACTCTGTGCTTCATTATGGCTGCATTTCTCTTCCCCTTGACTGTTGCTTTTTTTCCTCTTTCCACATATCGATTGCCTTCGTTTATCCATATACCTTGGTATTTATATTCTGTTACCCGAGGTATTTGCTGGCCCTGTATCGCCACTGTCTGTTCACTGTTTTCATTGAATAGCATGACACCTGATTTCCTAACGCTAAATTTCAAACCTAAATTGTTGCCTTTCTGTCCACAGATATTAGCCAGACGTTGCAAATCCCTTTCCTTGTTAGCTAGCAACACAATGTCGTCCCCATAATATAAACGTGGAAGCTGCTGCTCTATTACTGTAACCGCCTGTTTGTATGAGAGATTAAACCCCATATTACTTCCTTCTAGCGCCCTCTCCTTCCTCACCATGTACATCATAAACGTCAGTAGGGGTAAAGAGTACCCCTGCCTCAATCCCTTGTTGATATGAACTTTATCCTCGCTCCTCATCTCTTCCCATTAAACGCAAACGGTATTTTCTAGGTAAATCTCTCTGAAAAGCTGTAGACAATTGTCACCCAAGCCTTTCCCTTCCAGAATATGCAACAAAATGTTGCGGTCTACGTTGTCATAGGCTCCTGTAATGTCTAAAAAGGCCACATATAACAGTCTGCTTTCTACTTTTGATATTTCAATGCACTGAGTATGAACAAATAAGTTATCAACTAAACGCCTACATATTCCGAAGCCATTCTGAAGTTCTCCCAAAATGCCATTATTCCCTGCCCATGCTTGAAGATTTAGTTTGATTACCTGCTTTCCTAGCCTGTATATTACCTGTGTTCATACAGGCCGCCATTGGAATATGAACCTGGCAACATTTAACGCTAGAACGCTATCTAGTGAGGCGAGTCTAGCAGTGCTATTGGAGGAATTAGAGGGCAGTAAATGGGATATAATAGGGCTCAGTGAAGTTAGGAGGCCAAAAGAAGCACATACAGTGCTAAAAAGCGGGCACGTCCTGTGCTACCGGGGCTTAGCAGAGAGACGAGAACTAGGAGTCGGATTCCTGATGAATAAGAACATAGCTGGTAACATACAGGAATTCTATAGCATTACCGAGAGGGTGGCATGTCTTGTTGTGAAACTTAATAGGAGGTACGAAATGAAGGTTGTACAGGTCTACGCCCCTACATCTAGTCATGATGACCAGGAAGTCGAAAGCTTCTATGAAGACGTGGAATCGGCGATGGGTAAAGTCAAAACAAAATACAGTATACTGATGGGCGATTTCAATGCCAGGGTAGGCAAGAAGCAGGCCGGAGACAAGGCAGTGGGGGAATATGGCATAGGCTCTAGGAATAGCAGAGGAGAGTTATTAGTAGAGTTTACAGAACAGAATATTATGCGGATAATGAATACCTTTTTCCGCAAGCGGGTTAGCCGAAAGTGGACGTGGAGGAGCCCGAATGGTGAGACTAGAAATGAAATCGACTTTATACTCTGCGCGAACCCTGGCATCATACAAGATGTAGACGTGCTCGGCAAGGTGCGCTGCAGTGACTATAGGATGGTAAGAACTCGAATTAGCCTTGACTTGAGGAGGGAACGGAAGAAACTGGTACATAAGAAACCAATCAATGAGTTAGCGGTAAGAGGGAAACTAGAGGAATTCCGGATCAAGCTACAGAACAGGTATTCGGCTTTAACCCAGGAAGAGGACCATAGTGTTGAAGCAATGAACGACAATCTTATGGGCATCATTAAGGAGTGCGCAATAGAAGTCGGTGGTAACGCCGTTAAACAGGAAACCAGTAAGCTATCGCAGGAGACGAAAGACCTGATCAAGAAACGCCAATGTATGAAAGCCTCTAACCCTACAGCTAGAATAGAACTGGCGGAACTTTCTAAGTTCATCAACAAGCGTAAGACAGCGGACATAAGGAACTATAATATGGATAGAATTGAACAGGGTCTCAGGAACGGAGGAAGCCTAAAAGCAGTAAAGAAGAAACTAGGAATAGGCAAGAATCAGATGTGTGCGTTAAGAGACAAAGCCGGCAATATCGTTACTAATATGGATGAGATAGTTCAAGTGGCTGAAGAGTTTTATAGAGATTTATACAGTACCGGTAACACCCACGACGATAAGGTGAGAGAGAATAGTCTAGAGGAACTTGAAATCCCACAAGTAACACCGGAAGAGGTAAAGAACGCCTTGGGAGCTATGCAAAGGGGGAAGGCAGCTGGGGAGGATCAGGTAACAGCAGATTTGTTGAAGGATGGTGGGAACACTGTCCTAGAAAGGTTGGCCGCCCTATATACGCAATGCCTCATGACCTCTAACGTACCGGAATCTTGGAAGAACGCTAACATAATCCTAATCCATAAGATAGGGGACGCCAAAGACGTGAAAAATATAGACCGATCAGCTTACTGTCCGTTGCCTACAATGTATTTACTAAGGTAATCGCAAATAGAATCAGGAAAACCTTAGACTTCTGTCAACCAAAGGACCAGGCAGGATTCCGTAAAGGCTACTCAACAATAGACCATATTCACACTATCAATCAGGTGATAGAGAAATGTGCGGAATATAACCAACCCTTATATATGGCCTTCATTGATTACGAAAAAGCATTTGATTCAGTCGAAACCTCAGCGGTCATGAAGGCACTACGGAATCAGGGTGTGGATGAGCCATATGTAAAGATACTAGAAGCTATCTATAGCGGTTCCACAGCCACCGTAATCCTCCACAAAGAAAGCAACAAAATCCCAATAAAGAAAGGCGTTAGACAGGGAGATACGATATCTCTAATGCTATTGACAGCATGTTTACAGGAGGTATTCAGAGACCTGGAGTGGGAAGAATTGGGGATAAACGTTGATGGAGAATACCTTAGCAACTTGCGATTCGCTGATGATATTGCCTTGCTTAGTAACTCAGGAGACCAATTGCAATGCATGCTCACTGACCTGGAGAGGCAAAGTAGAAGGGTGGGTCTCAAAATTAATCTACAGAAAACTAAAGTAATGTTTAACAGTCTCGGCAGAGAACAGCAGTTTACGATGGGTAGCGAGGCACTGGAAGTGGTAAGGGAATACATCTACTTAGGACAGGTAGTGACTGCGGATCCGGATCATGAGACTGAAATAACCAGAAGAATAAGAATGGGCTGGGGTGCGTTTGGCAGGCATTGTCAGATCATGAACAGCAGGTTGCCACTATCCCTCAAGAGGAAAGTGTATAACAGCTGTGTCTTACCAGTACTCACCTACGGGGCAGAAACCTGGAGGCTTACGAAAAGGGTTCTGCTGAAATTGAGGACGACGCAACGAGCTATGGAAAGAAGAATAATAGGTGTAACGTTAAGGGATAAGAAAAGAGCAGATTGGGTGAGGGAACAAACGCGGGTAAATGACATCTTAGTTGAAATCAAGAAAAAGAAATGGGCATGGGCCGGACATGTAATGAGGAGGGAAGATAACCGATGGTCATTAAGGGTTACGGACTGGATTCCAAGGGAAGGGAAGCGTAGTAGGGGGCGGCAGGAAGTTAGGTGGGCGGATGACATTAAGACGTTTGCAGGGACAACATGGCCACAATTAGTACATGACCGGGGTAGTTGGAGAAGTATGGGAGAGGCCTTTGCCCTGCAGTGGGCGTAACTAGGCTGATGATGATGATGATGATGATATTACCTATGTGATGCTGGACGGTCTATACGAGTGAATTCTGTCTCTTCCTCACCGTTATTAATTAAATAATTCTACTTTGTCTCCAACTGCCTGGTATTCGTGTATCTTTTAAAGTTTTTTCCACTGCTTTCAGCACAGCTTCCTTACTTTTTGGTCCTAGGTCATTAATCAGCCTTACCGGACCGTCGTCCATCCCTGTGGCTGGGTGCTTAGGAATTTTCTTTTCGGCTTTCTTCCAGTTGAAATTTGTCAGCACCATCTCTTTTTCCAACTGCGACTCTTTCATGTTCCTTTTTTTTTCTTCAAATCCAACCTCGTCATTGCCTTCGAAAGATTCGGCTGTTATTTTTCGGGTGCGTTTAGGATATGTTGCATTGTTGTTCCCTTCCTGCCTAATAATTTTATGTGGCTCCAAAATATTCTAGATGCGGCTTTCTTTCTTTCACGTATTTCTGACAACCAACGTTCACTTTCACCTTTTCATTTTGCTTGCACCAGTATTTGCACCATAGACTATTTTTCCCTGTATATTTCCCATTTATTAGCAATTTCCTCTTGCGGCAACTGCGCCTTCTTTGCGTGCCTGTGCTCTCGGGAGGCTTTCTGTCGTTCGGCAATCACTTCTCGTATCTCCTTGTTCCACCAGCTTTTCATTATCTTTTTTTTTCTTTCCTACGAACTTGTAGTTTCTCTCTCCGTATTTCTGTCGTCATTACACTTAGACGCTCACTATATACCCACTCTTTATTTGTTCATTTACCGAGTTTTTCCTCGACTCTAGTCACTTTCTTTGTTATTTCTTCAGCGTTCAAATTTGGACTGGCCATTTTGCACTCCTTGCTGTCTTTTCCAACTACCTATCCCTTTTTCAAAATGATGCGTTTATGGTAACTCCCTATGCTGCTATACCCTTCCTCATCAATGACCATTTCTCTCAACTTATCATGCATTCATTATGTCATCATCATCATCATCATAATCAGCCTGGTTATTCCCACTGCAGGGCAAAGGCCTCTCCCATACTTCTCCAACTACCCCAGTCATGTACTAATTGTGGCCATGTTGTCCCTGCAAACTTTTTAATCTCATCCGCCCACCTAACTTTCTGCCGTCCTCTACTACCCTTTCCTTCCCTTGGAATCCATTCCGTAACTCTTAATGATCATCGGTTATCTTCCCTCCTCATTACGTGTCCTGCCCATGCCCATTTCTTTTTCTTGATTTCAACCAAGATATCATTAACTCGCGTTTGTTCCCTCACCCAATCTTCTCTTTTCTTATCCCTTAACGTTACACCTGTCATTCTTCTTTCCATAGCTCGTTGTGTCGTCCTCAATTTAAGTAGAACCCTCTTCGTAAGCCTCCAGGTTTCTGCCCCGTACGTGAGTACTGGTAAGACACAGCTGCTGTAAACTTTTCTCTTGAGGGATAATGGCAACGTGCTGTTCATGATCTGAGAATGCCTGCCAAACGCACCCCAGTCCATTCTTATTATTCTGATTATTTCAGTCTCATGATCCGGATCCGCAGTCACTACCTGTCCTAAGTAGATGTATTCCCTTACCATTTCCAGTGCCCCACTACCTATTGTAAACTGCTGTTCCCTTCCGAGACTGTTAAACATTACTTTAGTTTTCTGCAGATTAATTTTTAGACCCACCCTTCGGCTTTGCCTCTGCAGGTCATTGAGCATGCATTGCAGTTGGTCCCCTGAGTTACTAAACAATGCAATATCATCAGCGAATGGCAAGTTACTAAGGTATTCTCCATTAACTCTTATCCCCAATTCTTCCCAATCCAGGTCCCTGAATACCTCCTGTAAACACGCTGTGAATAGCATCGGAGAGATCGTATCTCCTTGCCTGACGCCTTTGTTTATTGGGATTTTGTTGCTTTCTTTATGAAGGACTACGGTGGCTGTGGAGCCGCTATAGATTTCTCTCAGTATTTTTACATACGGCTCGTCTACACCCTGATTCCGCAATGCCTCCATGACTGCTGAGGTTTCGACTGAATCAAACGCTTTCTCGTAATCAATGAAAGCTATATATGAAGGTTGGTTATATTCCGCACATTTTTCTATCATCTGATTGATTGTGTGAATATGGTCTATTGTTGAGTAGCCTTTACGGAATCCTGCCTGGCCCTTTGGTTGACGGAAGTCTAAGGTGTTCCTGATTCTAATTGGAATTACCTTAGTAAATGCTTTGTAGGCAACGGACAGTAAACTGATCGGTCTATAATTTTTCAAGTCTTTGGCGTCCCCTTTCTTATGGATTAGGATTATGTTAGCTTTTTTCCAAGATTCCGGTACGCTCGAAGTCCTGAGGCATTGCGTATACAGGGTGGCCAGTTTCTCTAGAACAATCTGCCCACCATCCTTCAACAAATCTGCTGTTACCTGATCCTCCCCAGCTGCCTTCCTCCTTTCCATAGCTCCCAAGGCTTTCTTTACTTCTTCCGATGTTACCCGTTGGATTTCGAATTCATCTAGACTATTCTCTCTTCCACGATCGTCGTGCGTGCCACTGGTACTGTATAAATCTCTATAGAACTCCTCAGCCACTTGAACTATCTCATCCATATTAGTAATGATATTGCCGGCTTTGTCTCTTAACGCATACATCTGATTCTCGCCAATACCTATTTTCTTCTTCACTACTTTTAGGCTTCCTCCGATCCTGAGAGCATGTTCAATTCTATCCTTGTTGTACTTCCTTATGTTAGCTGTCTTACGCTTGTTGATTAGCTTCGAAAGTTCTGCCAGTTCTATTCTAGCTGTAGGGTTAGAGGCTTTCATACATTGGCGTTTCTTGATCAGATCTTTCGTCTCCTGCAATAGCTTACTGGTATCCTGTCTAACGGAGTTACCACCGACTTCTATTGCACACTCCTTAATGATGCCCACAAGTTTGTCGTTCATTGCTTCAACACTAAGGTCCTCTTCCTGAGTCAAAGCCGAATACCTGTTCTGTAGCTTGATCTGGAATTCCTCTATTTTCACTCTTACCGCTAACTCATTGATCGACTTCTTATGTACCAGTTGCTTCCGTTCCCTCCTCAGGTCTAGGCTGATTCGAGTTTTTACCATCCTATGGTCACTGCAGCGCACCTTGCTGAGCACGTCCACATCTTGTATGATGCCAGGGTTAGCGCAGAGTATGAAGTCTATTTCATTTCTAGTCTCGCCATTCGGGCTCCTCCACGTCCACTTTCGGCTATCTCGCTTGCGGAAGAAGGTATTCATTATCCGCGTATTATTCTGTTGCGCAAACTCTACTAATAACTCTCCTCTACTATTCCTAGTGCCTATGCCATATTCCCCCACTGCCTTATCTCCAGCCTGCTTCTTGCCTACCTTGGCATTGAAGTCGCCCATCAGTATACTGTATTTTGTTTTGACTTTACCCAACGCCGATTCCACGTCTTCATAGAAGCTTTCGACTTCCTTGTCATCATGACTGGATGTAGGGGCGTAGACCTGTATAACCTTCATTTTGTACCTCTTATTAAGTTTCACAACAAGACCTGCCACCCTCTCGTTAATGCTATAGAATTCATGTATGTTACCTGCTATGTTCTTATTAATCAGGAATCCGACTCCTAGTTCTCGACTCTCCACTAAGCCCCGGTAGCACAGGACGTGTCCGCTTTTTAGCACTGTATATGCTTCTTTTGGCCTTCTAACTTCACTGAGCCCTATTATATCCCATTTACTGCCCTCTAATTCCTCCAATAGCACTGCTAGACTCGCCTCACTAGATAACGTTCTAGCGTTAAACGTTGCCAGGTTCATATTCCAATGGCGGCCTGTCCGGAGCCAGCACATTCATTATGTCATCAGACAGTAATTAATGGTTGATTGCCGGTTTCCCACTTCCCCCGTGATCTGACCTTCACACTTAGGCCCCGTTTTCACGATAACGAGGTTATGTTGCCCACAAAGGTCTAGCATTGACTTCCCGTTGTTGTCGCTATAGCCATCTAAATTCTCTATGTGGGCATTCATGTCACCTAATAGGATGATTTAAGCGCCATTCCTGAAACCATTAATGTCAGCGCTTATGCACTCCACTAACTCTTTATGCTTCTCTGTGCAATTATTTCCGGTCCACAAATACGTAACGCCCAGCCAAGTTTTCTTCCGACTTATTGTACCTGATAACCAAAGATGCTCTAGACATTTTGAATTTACTCTTTTCCATTTGGCTCCCTGATTGATGAGCATTCCGACTCTCCCTTCCTTTCTTTCCGACTTAGTTCTGTTGCACCCTTCCCAAACATAATTCTCAACCACTGGCGGCTCTTCCGAGTCGTTAAGGTGCGTTTCTGTAACCACATACACCCCTATTTGTTCTCTATTTAACTGCTCACAATCTCTGCCCACTTTTCCCTTCTTCATGGTCAAGACAGCGGGAGGACAAGTAATACCGGAGGTCGAGAAGATTCGAGCGCTCGGGCTGCTCATCCAGGAAACCGAGTCAACGGTGAAACGGTCAACAAGCTCACGGCCAAAGCGGCCGCGGCAATGAGACTCATCAAGAAGGTGTCCAACAGAAGAGCGGGGATGAAGGAGGAGAGCCTGACTAGGCTCGTTCAATCCTTCGCAGTTAGCCACATAACGTACGTGGCCGCTTTCCACAACTGGACGCCGAGCGAACGTAACAAGATAGACGCCACCATACGCAAGGCGTATAAGGCGACACTCGGCCTCCTCGGGAGCACGAGCACCGAAAAATTCATGGCGCTTGGAGTCCACAACACGCTGGACGAAATAGCCGAAGCACAGAGAACGGCGCAACTCGAGCGTCTCTCTGAAACGAGAACCGGAAGAAAGATACTGCGGGACCTTGGCCTCGAGCCGAGGGAAGGCGAGCAGCAGAAAGACGTACCTATACCGGATAGCATCAACAGAAAGCTCAGGGTCTGCCCGATCCCGAGGAACGTGAACCCCGAGCACAACAAGGAGCGGAGGTTGGCGAGGGCCAGGGCTCTCGTGGACGTCCACGCCAGAGAAGAAGGCGCCATCTACGTGGACGCGGCGGAGTACCGAGGGAGCAGCGACGCATACGCGGTGGTGGCTGTCGGGGCATCGACGGTTGCAACGAAGACCGCGGCGAGCGTCCGGACTCGAGAGGCGCACCGGGCGGAGAAGGTGGCCATCGCCTTGGCCGTCTCCGACCCCGGATGCACTACAGTGTTGTGTGACTCTAGATTGGCAGTGAAGAACTACGCCAAGGGTAGGGTATGTAGTGAGGCTGCGCGCATACTGCGCAAGGCCGAAGACATCGGACGCACAAGCGCTGTGGTGATCAAGTGGTTTTCGGCCCACATGGGCAGTGACGTGTCGGAACGCGGGAACGTGAACCACAACGAGACGGCCAACTCGGCCGCGCGAGGACTAACCAACCGCGCAGCTGCAAGCACGGCCGACTCGGAGTGTTGGTCGCGGTGCAGTGCCAAGGACAAGATTACCACCTTCAACGAAATAGTGAAGTGGTACAGATTTAACAGATAGACTATGCCGCCACCTCACCCAGGGCTTACCCGGAAGGAGGCAGTGTTATACAGGCAATTACAGAAGGGGACCCTGCTCACCCCGGTGCTAGCTAAACACGTGTGTCCGAGCGTGTACGCGAGTGACGTGTGTAGACTGTGCGCTAAGGAGAGCCACCGCGGCTCACATCATTTGGGACTGTAGTATAAATCCACGAGAAGCCAGCGAGAAAACGACGATCCCGCCGCAGCTAGAGGCTGCAACGAGGAGATATGACCAAGATACACAACTCAAGGCCGTCCACCAGGTCTCGGCAGCTCTAGAGAGGCAGCGACCTCACGAAACCGAGGAGAAGTGGGGCAGCACCCCGAGGAAGAGGGCGGCGGCCCTCTCGGATCCGCGGAAGTAGCGAGGAACCAAGACTTCGAGGAGCACAATGCACGAGATTGACGTAGTGGCCGCGTCGCGGTAAAAGCTTGTCCTCCCTGCGTGGAGAGAGCCTAACCGACTCTGCAGGCATTTTCACTAAAGTTGTTCTCTCTCTCTCTCTCTTCTGCCACTATGCATGTTTATGTAGCCTAATGCATGGCGAGCTCTCTTTCTTACTTTCCTCCTTCTTCTGTTATTGACAGCGATGCTATACTGGGGTTCCCTTAGGGGACCTTCTTCATTACTGCCTACTCTGGCCTCCTGAGCTCCTGTGGGCCCCCTAAATAAGCAACAGCGCGACCACCAATTCTCCAGCCCACTTCTCCTGCAAGCCTGTAATTGAAGTGGATCCCGTCTCGTTGAAAACCACCACACCTCACTTGCCTGTTTACTTCGACAACCTCGAAGCCTTTCTCTCGGCTCATTTTCCATATCGCCTCATTAGCAGCCACTACGGCTCTTTGTATGTGACTGTGACGTACAGGCACCTCCGGCACCGTGCGCCCCATGATCTGCACCTGAGGGGACAGCTTGCGCAAGTCGTCCACGCCCTTCGCCAAGCGCTACGCTAGTCCTGTCCCTTTCCTGTTTAAGATGACATTTAGTCCACCTGCTGCGATGACAAGGTTGCGCACGTGGGCATTTTCCGCGAGCTTTGCGCTTTTGCTTGCTCCATGAAAGAACCCAGCGTCCGCACCGGAAATGTCCCTACCGCTACTGTTTTTATCGCATCTGTCATGGTTGGTTAGTAGCTATGGTGTTCGGCTGCTGAGCACGATGTCGTGGCGTCGAATCCCGGCCACGGCGGCCACATTTCGATGGGGGCGAAATGCAAAAACACCCGTGTACTTAGATTTAGGTGCACGTTAAAGAACCCCAGGTCGTCTAAATTTCCGGAGTCCACCACTACGGTGCGCATCATTGTCAGAAAGTGGTTTTGGAATGTAAAAGTTCATAATTTTTTTACTCTTTTATTGTCTTTCACCCTCTCCACAATTGCTTCTGAGCACCTAGCCAGGTTTGAGTCGCCGGCGAGAATCACCATTTCACCCCCTCCTACCTCTCCCTGCTTCCCTTTGTCTTTGTCCACGTGATTTGGACTTGGCAGGGGGCACTGACCCATGCGCTCCTGCTTTTTCAGCGTGGCGGCCTCAAGGTAGGTGCCGCTCTTTCCAGCTAACCCCTCACCACGTTGCACGCATTCCACGTACTTTGCTTACACTCCCTCTCCTGTGACGTTGGGGGACTGCGTTCTATTGTCACGACAATTCTAGTTCACGATGGCGGCCCTATTCAGCTGGCCCTGTTCAGGTTTTCCTCGGCTGATTCAAGTCTTTTTTTCCACTACCTTTCCTGCATCACGGTTCCTATTTAGCTCATTTTTGAGCTCTTCAACCTGTTTGACAAGCTCTTCCTGGAAAGCCTCCATTTTCTTCAGCCTGGCATCGACATCACAGTGTGTGCCGATTGACTCGGTTCCCTCTCCATTCTCATCCGTCCCCTCATCTGCCTTTAGGGACCCCCCCGCGGACTGCCTGCTTTCCCGGCTTTCTTGCCATGTATTGCACTGCTTTTTTTTAAATTCAAATATTGTAATACTATAACAATGCAGAGCCGTGCCTTTTAGCAAAAACCGATATGCACAGGATCCAAATCCTCAAAATGTCGCAAAGCAACTCTCACCAATGTTTCAAATGCAATGAATGCAGTGGAGACCCCAGGTATGACAGACACGCTCACGCACGCGCTCAACCACGCGGCCACGCTTTCACTTTCCTACCAAAACACACACAGTAAAACCACTAATAGCTATTAGTCTTGCCACCTCCAAGCTATCATTTAAAGGCTCCAAACACTCAACGTCCCACCCGGCTGCACGTATTGAAGCACGTGGCGCGAAAGGACGCTCTAACCATCCTGCGAAACCAAATGTACATGAAACAACCCCGCGTACACGAATACGAGACAAAAAAAGAAAACCACCCAATTACTATTTAAAGGCAAAAAAAATCATAAAATCCAAAACAGAAGCAAGCGCAAAGCATGCAGAAAAACTTATGATTTGTTCTGTTCTGTTCAAAAACTTATGATTGAACTGTTATGATGTGTTCGTTCCGTTCTCTACGACGCACTCAAACGTATTACGGAAATTTTGTCCTCGAAAATAGCCATCGCATTCTTTTTATGCGATCCGCCTCGGATATTATGGCTTTACAGAGCACAAAGGCAATGCTGAAGCACATAGCTCATACATGTATCATGCTAGTCCACCAACCGCAGTGATCGCTGTGTTGAGCAGTGCCATCGGCTTCATGCGGGAGGCTAGCGTATACATACAGTGATTTCAAGCCTACTAGACCTGTGGAATGCGTGAGAAAGATGTCGGTGCATAACAAATATTTATTAGCGCCTGCCGCTTACATGTCTCGTGATTGTCTTAGGTTGGCCGCACACGAGCATGCGCACTTATGTTTTAGTCCCTACGCCAAGCGATCAGATAGTTAGCAGAATAACCATTTCATGCTGGTAATACAGAAACGCCGGTTCTCTTTTAATTAAGACTGATATACGCAAAATAGTTCACAACACATACACTCTTAGAAAAATGTACACCCTTTGGGGCGTATCTTGTCCCACAACAATAATCGTCATCTGTCTTGCCCGCGTTTCCTTTCTTTAACGCTGCGAGCCCGGTACTTCCCAGTCACGAACGGCACGCGCGTTATCAGTGTGACGCAGCATTCTCGACAGGAAAGTAGCGAGCGCCGAGTTTTCAAGAAAGGAAACGCAAGCTAGGCAGATGACGATTATTGTTGTGGGACAAATATACACCCCAAAGGGTGCAACCGTTTTAAGAGTGTACACACACCGGGGCTGATAATGCGCGTAACATGTTCGCGCCCCCAATAGATATTTCCGAGCACTGTTACCGATGCGCTGAAAGGCTTCCCTGACGACCTTATATCAACGCACATTGCGTAAATTTCTCAAAGTGCGATCTAAAACATCTCGAAATCGTTCCGCAGCACGCGACAACAATAATTTCAAGCAGCGTCGCGCCGGATCGCACAAGCCAGACAGGACTAAAGGCTCGCCGCGCGTAAGGCCCCTTAAACTTCGTAAAGTAGCGACACTCTCCTCCTCCGCCTTCATTCATCCTCTTTTTTCCTCTCTTTCACGCTCCCTGCTCGACCGTGGCGCCACCTACACTGCTCGAGGGTAGCAACAGCGCCAACATGCGCTCCTCGCTACTCCGTAGACGCTTCTCGCGCAAGAATGGCGCGGAAGCAAAGCGCGAGGGTCCACGTGATGTTATTAGGCCAATAGCGACGCGGCGGCAGCCTCGGCCAGAGCGCGTGAGGAGGAAGCGGCATTCTCCAAAGCGTGGCACTACTTAACGATGTTTAAGGGGTTTTAGCTGCGCGCTCTTTCTTTTTCGCCCGATGAAAAGGTTATAGGTAGGCGGGGCGGCTACAGCCGTCCGCACAGGTCGCACCCGTCCAGGTAATCAAGCAACGCCGAGAAGGCGTACCTGACCACCGAACAGTGCACGGACGGGAAGAGCAGGCCGAGCAGAGTCCGAGGCGTTGGTAGGCGGCAGCGAGCACGTCTCGTTCAGCGGCGTTCACGGGTCACCGTAAGAGCACGTGCTCGAGCGTCTCTACATCAGCACACTTGACGCAAAAGGGGCTGCCCGTACCTTGGAGGCGATGGGTCTTCTGTGATGCGCGGCAGCAGCTGATGCAGAGGCGAAGCAGCAGCGCTCGTTCACGACAACCGAGGCCCTTGCGCGACAGCAAATGCGGGGCACTGCCGCTGGCGACACGAGGATCCGAGTAGCGCGATCGCAGTATACCGGCTACTGTGTGGCACGCGATGTCGAACGGTCTCATGAGTCGCGACATCGGGACCGAGGTGCTGTGAGCCCCCTTTGCGAGCCGATCTGCTTCTTCGTTTCCACGTATGCCCAAGTGTGAAGGCACCTACTGGATAACGAGGGCGCATCAGCTCGCAGAGGCCGTGGAGCTTGGTGAGAAGGCGCTGGATCGGCAGGGGGCCGCGGTGTCCTCTGGCCATCATGAGCAGCGCCGAGCGGGAGTCCGTTAGGATGGCCGCCGCCGGACTTTGCTGCTGGAACACCAGCTCGAGTGCCAGGTCGATGGCCGCCAGCTCCGCGTGAGTCGCAGATACCGCGTGCAGAACGCGACACTGTCTCTGGGCGGATAGCTCGCGCGCAACACAAGCGGCCGCGGCAGAGCCATCACGCAACACGGAACCGTCCGTCTACCCAAGGAGACTGCCAGCGAGTTGCTCTTCGATAGTCGCAGCGGTCTCCTGACAGAGCACAGGCATCGGCATTTCGCTTGCTGCATACTCCCGGGATGGTGGGGCGTACGGCGAACTGGTGTTGGCGATGCGGGAGTGGTGGCAGCCACGCATAACTTGAGCCCGATCTCACCAGGCTGGTGAATTCAGCGGCTCGGTGTCCCATGTCCCATGCAGGAGTCCGAAGCGAGCGAGGCCGGGGCAACCGCCGCACCCCGTGCAGCGAGAGGTGCAGGTGCTCGACAATGTTGTGCGCCCGCCCTTCCGCGCGCAGGGAAACAGGTGCTTGACAGCAGCAGCAGCAGCAGCGGGAAAGTCGAAGGAAGAGGCAAAGGAAGCTTCGTTTTAATATCCAATAAGCTTTGGTGTACGCAGCTACTCGGAGAGTCCTGAGCTACTCCGGGACGGCAAATCGGAGAGTACCCACTGCGAAGTACATTTGGAGGACATATACGGGTGGACGGACGTAGAAACAGCTGCGCATTGCCTCTTCTCCTCGCGCCCTGCGCGGCCGCTCAATGGTCGCCTCCTTCCCCCGCCTCCTCTTCCTTCGGCATCGTTTCTCTTGTTCGGGAGAGAGCGCCTTCCAAGGCCTGCCCATTTTATCGGTGGGTCGAACACTGATCGCCCGCTGGCGCATGCCGAGTTTCTCAAGTAGGAGTGCACGTTCACGTCAAAGCATAGGTCATCGCTAGGCGTAGCCAATCCCCCACTGTACGCCTCCTCACCAAAACAACTGCGCCGCGACGCGCGCTCCTAGCTGTTGCCTCTCTACACGGAGGAAGGCAACTCAGGAGAGGCCACGGAGGAAGGAAACTAAGGAAAGGCCCTGACGTCACTCTTTGTGAAGCTAAAGTGAAGCCGGAAGTTGGCGTTGGTCATGGCGTTGCTCCGCCTATCGGGCCAGCTCTCCTCTCTTGTTTACATTTCTCACGAAACCACGCCGCGCTGCGCGCAACCGTGCTGCTCGAATCCGCACGCTCTGCAGCAATACTAAGCAATCGTTAGCACGTTAGCATGATTCCGCGAAAGAGGGCAAAATTTCCCGCGCATATTCCTTCGTCCGTAGCCATTGCCGTGGCACGGTACATTGCGTACAGCGTTGCATGCGCGTTCATTTCACGAACTTTAGTTCCTCCTGTCCCACCTGGCCACAGCAACATCCGGTAGAGCACGGTCCAGATAACGCAGCGCAACAAAACACGGAGACCAACGCAAACCTGCCCTCACGGCGCCTTTGCCACGGTACGAAACCTACGAAGCAACACGTGTGAGCGCAAACAACCATAACAAAGCCGCCATTGTGGCCCGAAAGGTGGGGCCACTGCAGCAAAGAAATAAAAAAAAAACAGCAAAACAAAGGAGAACCTACTACGTCATTTCCTCCAACTTTTCTCCTAGCGCGCGGAGGGGGTAGGACATCTCCTCAGTTTCCTTCCTCCATGCCTCTCTATGTCTCATCTAGCCTTTCCTCCTCTCCAGCGCCCTTTGCATAGCTGCTCAGAGTTTTGAGCGGTCGCCACGCACGGCTGTAACACCAGCTTAAATAGCTCCGCTGTTAAAAGACCTAGTAGCGATAGCCTATCAGCCCCATCAGCCCCATGCAAGGTAGGACGCATTTGTAGGATGACGGACGATCGCCTTATTTTCGCGGACAACTTTCTGTTGCTATGAACGGAAAGCTACGTAGGCAAAGCGCGCGCGTTTGAGAGCGCTTCCGAAAATCGTTGCGCTCTTTTTTCGAGGTTTGTTTAGGCTGGGGAAGACAAAACATAAACAACTTATTAGCAAAAGACAGAATACACCAGTTAGCGTGAAGGTTTACTTATGTTGCTGCTTTTCCCTTCCGCGTCTGGGGAAACGCGAAATCATCGCACGTGAAGCTGCGTCGATTCAGCGTCTCTTCCAAGCAACCAATAGCATTGTAAAACGGTGCCGGGCTACATTGAGTGGTAACACATGCGCAGCAGCCGCACCCGCATACCTTTCCCTTCATAGCCACAGAAAGTCCGCGAGTACAGCGAGCCACCGAGTAAAAAAAAAAGCTATCCGTGCGCACTCAACCATAAAAAGAATTTTGTTGACTGTTGCGTAGGGGCGTTTATCGAATACCATTCACATGCGGCGGCAATTACATAGGCAAAGCAGGACGATGCATAAACAAAAAGCTGGGCGAATACAAAACGGACTTAACGAAAGGAGCAACATTTAACCTAGTGGTGCATGGCAACGACTGTGGCTGTAAGTGGCAGTTCGAAAAGGGAAGTATGCTGCATTGCTCTAAAGATACAGGAACGCGACACCACTCTGAGGCATATTATAATAAGAAATGTGGTGACAAGTGCGTGACTTCGCCCTTAATTGCTTTGCACAAAAAGCAGTTCGCGCTTTTGATCATATGTCAACCATCATAGGCGGAGAGTTTTCATTTGCCCGACCAGCTTTCCGAACCATATATATATATATATATATAGAAAGCCGGCCCTCCGGCCGAAACGTACGTAAAGACATAAGCCTTAACGTTCCTCTTCTTTTTAACATGATACCTTCGGGTCTGGCGCGCAACTCTTCAACTTGTGTACACACACGCACACGCACGCACACACGCACGCGCACATACACACACACACACACGCGCGCGCACGCACGCACGCACGCACGCACACACACACACACACACACACACACACACACACACGCACGCACGCACGCACGCACGCACACGCACACACGCAAATATATATATATGGAAGACGCCGTGCGAAGTAACTTCGTGTGACCACGAAGCATAGAGCGCTGAAGTGACCGTGTTATATGAGTATGTACAAGACCTCATAGTAGGAGCGAGTTAGATTCCACAGCCTGAGTCCTCTCGGGGGTGTAATCTTCCTTCGTGTAAGTGTCGCGTACTTGAATATCACTAATACTGCTTCGCCTTACCGGCGAAACTATATCCTCTCTTTCTTTTTTGTCTTTTTCTGTGAGTCCGGGTATAAGCGCTGCTGTGTATGACAACTGTTCATTCTGATTTCGAGTGAATCCAGCTTGGCGTCATTTCGGTTACTGAGTGAATTATACAGTGTTCCCAAACTGTCATACACCAAGACTCAAAAGAGCAGTTGGGTAACTCGAAGAAAACCTAGTGCGCATTGTTTCCAGTATAGTTGAGTAGCCGCCAGTAATTCTTTCATTACTGGGATTTATTTATTATTTATTACTTTACAGAATAGCTGCGTCACCTCGAAGGCATTACCGCAGGGGGGGAGGGGGCAGTTAGAGAAAGATGTATTCAATCCTTCACAGAAATACGTAGTGTATAAATTAAGGTAACATCAAGGTGGGAGCAGGCAATAGGTGAACATTGTCAAGTGCAACAGAAAATTAAAACAAAATGAAGACAGTAATGCATTGTCACAAACACAGACGGAAATAAAAATCGTGCTTATCAGATATTGCAACATATTCCTTCGGTAACAAATTCCAGCCTGTCACAGTTTCTGGAAAAAAAGATTTGGCAGAAGGGTGTGTATTACAGCTGTATTCTGGTATCTTCTTTAAGATTTACTACAGTAACTGCAATTAATTATCTAACTCTAAAAGTGCTGTCCTAATTTTCAAAGTGTCAATGAGGAATTTGTGGGCACCCGAAATAACATCTAACTGCGGTGTTTTCAGCGATGTACTATAATCCTGTACAATTTTTTCCGAACGGCAAAGGAAGAAACCTCACGAAGTACGAAAAATAGCACGTGGTTGCGCTCTCGCCCACATCATGGAGCAGCGCCCAGAAATAAGCTGTTTTAAAGCAACTGCGCTGCCTGCCACGAACCCGAAGAGGTAGCACATCACCTTGATAATGGTACGGAAGGAGCACCCACAGCAGGTTTCGCGTTTCGCAGCTGTTCTTTCCTCTCTTTTCTACGCCACACGTATTATCCGTCTCTCAAGGCCGACTGAACACATGGCCAACAAAAGCCCCTTGATAACGCTACCGAAGCGCCGCTCTGACCACAGACGGAATGGGAAAAACAATGTAATAGGCATAGAATGTTTCCAAATCACGGCGTTGCTCGCATCGCATCGAAAGAGTGCGCGCTAAGCTATATTTTGCGCCAGCAATTTGCTTCGGACCAAGACCAAATTAAAGTGACCATTTTATTTTTCGTGAAAGTGTATACGTGCTGCAAAATAGGTTCGCGTCAAAAAAAAAAAAATGAAAAACGCGAAATGAACAGACCAGGAAGCGACCAACGTGTAGAGAGAAGGTGAAACCGGTGCCTTCAAGAAATTAAGTAGATCACTTCTAAATGAGCCGAATTGGCAATCATAATGTCTGCACAAAAAAAAATGAAAAAAGATCAGGTTTCAGCATGCGCTTATTATCTTTGAATTCGTAAGCTCCATTGAACACCAGCTGCTACCTAGATGACGTGTTCAAATAGGTATTCTTTTGCAGATACGCAGCACTAGGTCTGCTCTATCACACCTTCAGTGGCTTCCTTGATGACTGACGCCGGAATTCTACGGCAGACATCCGTTATCCTTGACTTGGACTAATCTGACGTCGGTCTCGATCACATACGCACGATCTTTCACGTAACCTCAAAGAAAGAAATCACATAAAGAGAGGTCAAGTGACCTAGCCGGCCAATTTACAGGCCCGTCCCTTCCAATCTATTGCGCATGAAAAGTTGCATCCAGCCATTTTCGTGTTCGGCTGCTGCGGTGTGCTGGCGCCCCATCTTGCTGACACCACAGAAGTGAAACACGTGACAGCTGGAATCGCTGAGAAACTCATCCACCACTCCTTCAAGTATTTTGTCCACCTAACCCTATCCAGTCAATGCGTGATCGAAGAAGATGGGACGGATTATAGCGCCGGCCTAAATTCCGAACCACACATTGAATTTCCACTAATACTGGTGTCGAGTGCGCATTGACCAGTGTGGATTGGAGTCACTCCAATAGTGTGCATTATGTTTCAGTTACCTGGCCGTTTCTGCAAATATTGTCTTCATCTTTGTACACGATGTTGCTCAAAAAGTCGGGTGACTCATCGGTTTTTGTGAGAACCCAACTGGAGAAATCTAGACGATTTTACAGGTCCCTATCTTCCAAGCCTTGGTGCTTGTTAAGGTGGTATGGGTGAAAGGACGGCCTTTAGAATCCTGCAAATTGATGACTTGGAAATTGATGCCTGTGCGGCCACGTCCTACACGCTAGCGTGAGGGTTTGAGGCCATCAATGCTAGAACACCCGTTTGTAGGCTAGTACTCAAAGATGGAGTCCGCCGCCGTTTCTTGAAGCTGCCGGTATGTCTGCAGTTTTCATAATTTCTGATGGTAGTCGATGCCGTTTGTCTACCGCCACACATCCATGACTGATATATATATATATATATATATATATATCGTTACGTGAAGCTGAAGCCGACTACTATTTACAATTTATTTATAGGTAAGCTCACGGAGGCCAAAATGGTGACGCTATAACAAAACCGGCACACACGTCGTCTTCGTCCTCCTCAGTGCAGCCACACTGTGGCGGCTGTTCCGTAGCATCACCCCCGGCTGTAGAAGCACCGTCCCGGTGCTTAATCTACACATCCGCGGTGAAAGGTGTGTGGTAGGATTTTGGTCTTGCCACGTGAATGATGTCACTTGCAGCTGATGATGACGCTGAGAGATCGGCGGGGATGATTTCATACGTGACATCGGTCACTTGGCGTACCACACGGTAAGGGCCTGTGTAGCGCGACAGCAGCTTTTCGGAAAGGCCCACACGGCGAACGGGTGACCAGAGAAGCACCAGAGAACCCGGAGAAAAGTGCACGTCCCGATGGTGGCAATCATAGAGGCATCTCTGATGCTCCTGTGAGGCCTCGAGACGGGTGCGGGTGAGCTGGCGCGCGTGGTCGGCGTGTGCGATCGCGTCGTGGGCGTATTCAGTGGCGGAACGTGTGGCCGAGGGCAGCAAAGTGTCCAAGGGCAACACGGGTTCTCGGCCATATAGGAGATAGAAAGGTGAATAGCCGGCGGTGTCGTGACGCGATGAATTATACGCGAACGTCACGTATGGTAAGTGAAGATCCCAGTCGTGGTGGTCGGTCGCAACGTACTTGGAAAGCATGTCGGTGATGGTTCGATTGAGGCACTCCGTGAGGCCGTTGGTCTGGGGGTGGTAGGACGTGCTGAACTTGTGCTTTGTCGAGCAGGAGCGGAGTATGTCCTCGACGACTGCCGACAGAAAGCTGCGGCCGCGGTCAGTGAGTAATTGGCGCGGAGCACCGTGCACTAAAATGATGTCATAGAGCAGAAAGTCAGCAACGTCAGTAGCGCAACTTGTCGGGAGGGCTCTGGTGATTGCGTACCGCGTAGCATAATCGGTAGCGACGGCGACCCATTTATTTCCGGAGCCCGAGAGAGGAAATGGTCCAAGAAGGTCTAGACCAACACAGAAAAAGGGTTCGGGTGGGATGTCGATCGGCTGGAGATATCCAGCTGGAGGTGTGGAGGGCTTCTTCCGGCGCTGACAGGGCTCACAAGCGGCAACGTAGCGCCGCACGGAGCGGGCGAGACCCGGCCAAAAGAATCGACGGCGTACACGGTCGTATGTGCGTGAGACGCCCAAGTGTCCATCTAAGGGAGCATCGTGAAGTTGCTGGAGGACAGTCGAACGCAGGTGCGATGGAATGACGAGCAGAAGGTCAAGGCCGTGTGGATCGAGATTACGGCGGTATAATGTCCCCTCCTTAAGGAGAAACATCCGGAGAGAGGCGTCGCCAGGAGTTGACTCCAGACGGTCGATGAGGGCGCGTAATGAAGGATCGCGTCGTTGCTCGTTGCCATTTTGAAGTAACTGGGAGACAGAGAAAACGCAAGCGATCGCGTCCGCATCAGCCGGTTTGTCGACGGGGTAGCGGGACAAACAATCGGCATCGTGGTGTATATACCACGGAGAAGGTATATTCTTGCAGGCGTAACGCCCAGCGAGCGAGTCGTCCCGTGGGGTCCTTGAGCGAGGATAGCCAGCAGAGAGCGTGGTGATCAGTGATGACACAGAAGGGGCGTCCGTACAAGTATGGACGAAATTTCGCAACAGCCCACACAAGAGCGAGGCACTCGCGCTCTGTGATTGAATAATTGCGCTCGGCGGCTGTTAGAAGTCGGCTGGCGTAGGCTATAACGCGATCATGTCCACGCTGGCGCTGTGCTAACACTGCTCCTATGCCGTGACCACTGGCATCAGTTCGAACTTCCGTTGAGGCAGACGGGTCAAAGTGGGCCAAAATCGGAGGCGTGGTAAGGAGAGTAGTCAGCTGCGAGAAAGTTGAGGCATGGTCAGGACCCCAAGAAAAAGGGGCGTCTTTCTTCAAGAGGTCGGTAAGGGGACGTGCGATGGTCGCAAAATCCTTCACAAAGCGTCGGAAATAAGAGCACAGCCCTACGAAACTACGAACGTCCTTGGTAGACTTCGGAACAGGAAAATTCGTAACGGCGCGCATTTTGTCCGGATCGGGTCGCACGCCTCTGGCGTCTACGAGGTGTCCAAGGACGGCGATTTGGCGGCGAGCGAAATGACATTTTGACGAGCTCAACTGGAGGCCGGCTCGGCGGAACACGTCAAGAATCGCTGAAAGACGGTCTAGATGCGTGTCGAATGTGGGCGAATAAACTATGACGTCGTCCAGATAGCACAAACAGGTGGACCACTTGAACCCATGAAGCAAAGAGTCCATCATTCGTTCGAAGGTGGCGGGCGCGTTACAGAGACCGAAAGGCATCACCTTGAACTGATAAAGGCCGTCAAGGGTAACAAATGCAGTCTTCTCTCGGTCCATGTCATCGACGGATATCTGCCAGTAGCCGGACCGTAAGTCGATAGAAGAAAAATAGGTGGCACCGTACAGGCAGTCTAGAGCGTCATCAATACGTGGCAAAGGGTACACGTCCTTTTTTGTGATTTTGTTCAGGTGGCGATAATCTACACAAAAGCGCCACGTTCCATCCTTCTTTTTGACAAGTACGACGGGAGATGCCCAGGGACTACAGGAAGGCTCGATAATGTCCTTTGCAAGTATCTTTGTGACTTCCTGTTGGATAACAGCTCGTTCTGACGCAGAAACACGGTATGGACGTCGGTGAATAGGGTTCGCATCGCCACTATTTATGCGATGGGTCAGGACGGACGTTTGACCTAAGGGTCTGTTGTCAAAGTCAAAAATTTCGCGATAGCCTTCAAGAACGCGGCAAAGAGCTTCAGCTTGAGCAGGTGTATGGTCAGAGGAGACCATCTTCTTAATGTCGACATCGGTACCGTGCGATGACGTCACGGCATGGGCTGAGCTGTAACGATCTTCCACTGTGAATGGCTCAACCTCATTATCCTGCAAAGCGCGAATTATAGCCAAGGAGATCCCCTGAGGCAGAACTTGCGTGGTTAGCGCGAAATTGACAAGTGGAAGGCAGGTGCCCTTGCCAGTAATTTTCAGCACAGTGTGCGGCACGGTAACACCATGTGTAAGCATAACGGCCGGAATTGGTGCGGCCACGTAATTGCCGTCAGGTACAGCTGGAGAGGAGAGCAAGTCGACGTGGGTCACAGAGTGAGGTGGTAGGCGAATAAAATCTATGCAGCTCAGATGACTTGGAGGCGGATCCACAGGGTCGGCAAGGAGAGGCAAGTCAAGGCGAAGTGAGCTGGCGGAACAGTCAATGAGGGCAGAATGATGGGCAATAAAATCTAGACCGGGAATGAGTTCGTGAGGGCAATGCTCGATGACGGTGAAGAGAACGACGGTGTGTCTCTCAGCAATGGTGAGTCGGGCAGAACACATGCCAACAATAGCGACAGTCTCTCCGTCGGCGAATTGTACAACTCGGTTCGGGGCAGGCGTCAGAGCAGCACTCATAATGGACACATGCGCCCCGGTGTCAATCAACGCACACACAGGAACATTGTCGACGAGAACGTCCAAAAGATTCTTGTGCGTGGGTAAGGTGCAGCGAGGATTTTGTGCCAATGTCGTCAATGCAGCTTCACCTCCAGAAGCTGCACTGTCTAGTTTTTCGGTCGGGGGTGCGGCGAGTAGGTCGGAGAAGGAGCACGGCGTGACGGGGGCGAGCGAGATTGGCGGCGGGAGGGAGAAGGCGAGCGGGAGTAGCGGGGTCGTGGCAAAGGTGCCGCAGGGTCAGATGATGGAGCGGGCATAGAAGGAGCGAAGGAAAAGGATGCGCTATAGGGGCGAGGGGGGTATTCAGGATAATAGCGCGTCGGAGAAGTCTAGCGGCTGCGGCAGTGGCGAGCGACATGTCCAATGCGTCGGCAGTTAAAACAAATCGGCTAGTCGTCCACGGTTCGCCATTCCGAGGGGTTGCGCTGTCCATAAGAGGAGTAAGAAGAGCGCGGTTGGGACGTGCGCGGAGACAAAGGTTCCGAACGTACGGGACGAATGGATTGCACGCCGACGTTGGACAACTCTTGACGGACGACGGCCTGGATCAAGGAGATTGTCACCGGAGAATGTTCAGGTAACTGGAATGAAGGGGCCGCCGGTTGTGCCGCTTCGACCTCACGACGAATGATACGGGTCAAGTTGTCACATCGTGACGGCTGGTGGAAGAGGTCGTCACAGGATGACGTAGCAGCTGTGTTGGGAAGTCGCGTGATGTGCTGGGATACCCGGCAGCTTTTAGCATTCTCGAGACGGCGGCACTCCTTGAGAATGGTATCGATGCTGGTGACGTTCGTAAACACCATTAAATTGAAGGCGTCGTCAGCAATGCCTTTGAGGACGTGATTAACCTTATGCTCCTCAGTCATGTTTGGGTCAGCCTTGGCACAAACGGCCAACAAGTCGAGAATGTACGACACGTAGGACTCGGTCAACGTCTGCACACGTGTGGTAAGGGCTTTCTTGGCGTTGACTTGTCGACCAAACGGATTGCCAAAAAGGTCGCGTAGCTTGTCTTTGAAGAGATCCCAGCTCGAGATCTCCTCTTCGTGAGTCTGGAACCACACCAATGGAGCTCCGTCGAGGTAGAAAAGTACGTTGGCAAGCATAACAGTCGGATCCCACCTGTGACTGGTGCTGACACGTTGGTATAAGCGGAGCCAGTCGTCAACATCAGGACTGCCGACTCCGTTGAAAACACCAGGATCCCGAGGTGGGGAAACGGCGATGTAGGTCGGGGCTGCCGGCGGAGACGCTTGCGCAGATGGAGTGCCGCCAGCAGGAGCCGAAGTTGCATTGTCGCCGTTGCGACCGCTGCGAAGCTCCATGACGGGTACGGGGAACGTCCACCTCCACCAAATTAATGTTACGTGAAGCTGAAGCCGAATACTATTTACGATTTATTTACAGTTAAGCTCACGGAGGCCAAAATGGCGACGCTATAACAAAACTGGCACACACGTCGTCTCCGTCCTCCTCAGTGCAGCCACACTGTGGCGGCTGTTCCGTAGCAATATATATATATATATATATATATATATATGTGCGGCCTACCTCTTGTTGTCATTTGCAGATCCCAAGGCAAGAATTATGTTTACATTCTGCTCATTAGAGAAAGATGGCAACCGAGACGAAAGAAAACGCACCTTGAAACTTTTGTACTGATGTGGTCAATTTACTTTTGTGGTGATAGGTTTGTGTGGCAAACAAGAGGAACATCCGTGCACTTTATCTATGCTAAGACAACGGCTATCACAGCTTCTTTCCAACTAACACCAAACGCGACATGGTACTGCGGCCGGGGTGTGGCAGGTACGGCACTAGCTCGATCACGATATTTTCGTTTATTTCCTTTATTTGGGTCTGCATAACTGAGAGGAATCCTGTTCGAGGGCGCTGCTTTATGATCCGAGTGGGAACGCAGTAGCGTAGTTTTCTCCGTATTTCGCAGAGTTTACTTACCAGTCGGTGAAAAAATTGGGCGCAACTAGTACCTCACTGAAAATACCGCAGTTAGATGTCCCTTGGCTGTTCCTTCAAATCTCTAATTGACACTTTGATAATCAGGGTAGCATGTCTCGAAGTAGATAATTAATTACAATTACCTCATTAAATCAATAACAAAAAATTACTGGCAGCTACTCCACTGTACTGTACACAATGTGCACTAGGTTTTCTTCGAGTAACGCATTGTTCCTTTTTTTAACCTTGGTACACGATAATTAATTGGGACAAACTGTATGTACTAATCACCACTGCACGCAAGTGACGATGTTTCCATCCATAATAATTGTTGTAAATTATTAGGGATGTTTTTTTTTTTCGTGAGTCTTTAGCATTGCCTACTGGAAAGAGAAGCGATACTGAGACACACAATATTCGCGTGCATTTCACATGCCATTGATACGACTGTGCCGAAGGGGTCACTGAGGTCTATAGGTTTTGTTTTCATGGTGAAAATAGCTGGAAACCAATTTGAAGCGTGGTGAACATACAGCAACATATACATTCTCTAGGCATAGGTTATCCATACTTTTAGAAATAATTTTATGGGCTCCCTCCACCGCGTTCAAAAATTTAATAAAATTTGCCCTGTGTGTACATTTAAATATATTGTGCATGTGCATGGTGTTTACAGCGTAAATTTCAAACAAAACTTTGAAGTGACAAAATATGGATGAAGCAGCCGCGGCTAGTGCTTCTAATGCGCGTGTCCTCCTGTTGTCAGGATTTGCAGAAATAAAGTGAAGGTACGAATTAAAAACCGTGCACGTTCGTCCCAACAATGATGCAGTAAGCTATTAGCCCAAGTAAAATTTCAAGTGCAAAGATGTAGGAAAGTCTATAGAAACCTCAAGAGATGTGGCTGACAAAGATCTGGTAATGGCACTTTAGGTCTGTGTGGTTGGGGCGGGAGGCTTCGCCATTGCCCGTTGAGGGCTCGCCCCCCTTACCCCCCGAGAAAGTCCGGAGGGGGCTCGGGCCCCGGAGTCCCCCATAGTGGGCGCCTATGCCAACCTTAACCTTGTCTCGTTTCTAATCTATAAACAATTGTTGCCATGGAGCAAGTAATTTTTCAAATTTCTACTGTTGATTAGTGTCTCTGATACCGCGCTTGATAGCCCTAACCCCATCATTTTCTGCATATATTTCTGTTCTTGACCAATAAAACCAGTTGGTAATCAGTGAAAGTTTTTTCGTTCTTTTGATAACCCTTTCTTTTGTTTTGTTCGGCGCTCAATGCTTCGCACTGACAAAATCACGTCATGCAGATGAAAACGATAAGAAGTCGACGCAGTGATGCCACGACGATCAAGAAGATGTTTCAGGTCTCTAGAAGAAATCATGCTGAGAACCGTTGTATGTGGTGAAGTATGGCACATCGGTTAATAGAAGTAAGAGTGACCGACAGTCTTTATATCTTGTGGTGCAAGGTTCGCATCACCTCTCTAAGTACTCCGGACAATCATGAAGGTAGTAATGTGGCTTGAATTCCAAAGGATGCGTTTTATATTTAGTTCATAATGCTGGAACATCCACATAAAGAGTTGCGGAACCAGTTAAATGTTATCTACATGCGATAGAGGTTTCTAATTTTGTAGTTTGTTAACAAAAGGCAATGAGAAAAAATTTGAACGATGCGCACTGTATTATTGTTCTAAAGGTACTAGTCCCACACGGATACGCTGTTCTGGCAGACGACAGAAATCGTCATATTTACTCTTTCGCTACTTTAGGGGAGGGTGCCTTGCAGGTAGTTGATGGAACTGCATATATGCGGTATATATAAGGAATCCTGCGCTAGGCTAGTTCAATTGCCGCCGATATGTTGGGAAGATGGCCATGACGGCAGCCGAGGCGATGGTTCCTGCTCCCGAGGGAAAGCGTAGTAGTGCAGGCAGCGTGAAGCGGCACAGACTGCGCCTCGACCGAAATGGCCATAGTGCCGTACTGGAAATGCTGACAGTGTGCGAATGCAGAACAATATGAAAGGTGTTCAACCATAAAATGCATCCAAGAAAGCGCGTGGATCCACCAGCGCACTGTTTGCTTTACATTATCATATATTTTTCTTCATTTGACCAAACACTACGTTAAATCGTGCAAAGATACTTCTTTTCAGCTATATAAAACAAACAGACTTTGACTTCCCAAAAATACCCTCAATTCACAATCGGAAACATTGTGTAGACTCAATTATCTGCAATTGTGCAGTCGATCGTGGTGGCGGATTGCTCAAACACTCCGCTCTCGCACTTGCACCTCCTTCAGGAAACAGGCACAAGGATTCGCGTAATTTTTGTGATTACTGTTTTCCTATTATATGCACGTGTCCCCGCAGTTGCGGAAGTTTCACAAGCTCGTACATTCTGGTGGCAGGTACGATCGCTGTGTGGCGAGGAGAAGTTGTCGAAAAGCATGGTTCTCGCCAGCATGGACACCTTGCCGTCGGTGGTGCAAGCCAGCGTGGTGGATGTCGCTGGCCACGCAGAGAACAGCGTAGGCGTTCCTTGTCATGCTTTTATCGGCCACTTGGACACCGTCTTCCAGCCCGGAAACTTGTGAGCATTATGCATACAATTTCACTGAAGTAAAAGAAGTGTACTATAACGTCATTTATTGGGGGCCCCAATGCTACAAAGGTTCTTGAGCAATCTTCACTGTAAAGTCTCTGAGAAGCCTGTTTGGCTCACTTCAACTTCAAGGAATTTAAACAGCCTACACCACTTTACGCTGTCTTCATTATTCAATACTTTTCCAAAGAACTGGTATTGGCACAAGCATTCCTGAAAGCTAATCTGACCCTTTGCAGAAACTTGCATGAAGTGCTGCCGCAATCTTGTTTATTGATCCACAAACGCGTCCGTTAGCAGTGTAAGGATTAGTGAGACTGCTTTGGAGACTTATAGAGGAAGGATCGCAGCACACCGAATGTTCAGATAAAAAAACTAGGAATAGAGGCGAGTTCTCGCTGTGTTTAAATATATCCCATTCTCTTATGTATCCGACAATTTCCACAAAACGTAAAGCCTTGTCTTATCTGGTTTTCTTCAGTACTACAAAACAAACGTGGATTGCTTTTACAGCATTTTTGCAAAGACTTTTTGGGCGGGGTTTGCGTGATGGTTCTTCACAGCAATGTTTATTTAGCAGTGGAGGAAACTTGAAAGAAAACAGTACAATACTTTTTGTGAGTGCTCACAAAGTTATTGCTGTCGTTATTACCTTCTGAATTACGCCTTGAAAGTGCACTTGGCGCTCTTCGCGCACAGCACGTTCACCTTAGCTTGGAGCGCATTTGTAGCCACAACTTTGCCTTCAGCTAATCGGCACATCTATGTGCTATAAGCTGATAGAGAGCCCTTCCGAGTGTCAACCTTGCTGAAGTTGACGCTAAAAATTTTGGCATTATCTAAGCAAACGAGTGGACATCTTGAAATAGCTTTTTGCATTGCACACACTTTGAATACTACTGCTTGTTAAGTGGCGCCCTATTTTTTGCTCCTACATTTCTTTCATATTGTATAATTCTTTTCATTTTTATTTTTATGCCATTAGCATTCTTAGGAGAATTCACTCACTTTTCAGTGTCTATCGTTCTGTCTGTCTGGGTCATTAAACGTTTTTCCGCCTGCCTAGCTCACTGGGTAGTTGTCGGTCCAATGTTTAGAATATTTTGCTGCTGTGCCTAGGAAATCCGGCTCACATCCAAGTGGGTTTGCAATAAAGCGTCTGACCAACAAGAGTAACTGGGCATGTAACACTGGGTATATGCCACTCTTCAGAAACCTCTGTGGCACCAACTTTGGTCATTGAGTATGTACCACTTGCTTTAAGCCACTAGTTATGTGCTGCTCTTCAATGAACCTTTGACGCCAAGTTTAACAACTGGATTTTTGCCACTGCGTATGTGGCGCTGTTGAATGCAGCTACAGCTTATTGGTACTATAATTCTTATTCGCATTGTATTCGAGATATCCCTCTTCAAAGCTGGCGAATATTTGTTGCTGCATAACTAGCTTTCCTGGACATAAATTTTGTTAACGTGGGTGCCGAAACGTGGCACATTGACCTCAAGCTTTACAAACTTTCCGCCGTCACGTTGTGTTGACGTCAAGAAAACATAACGAAATCAGTTCTATTCGCTGCGCACTGAACTTTCCCACAAAGCTTGTCCGACCAGTGTAACGCTGTTTTTGATAATGATCTGACTATAGAGAGGGGGCCTTTCTATACAGCCACAACAGTACAGTGAAAGGGTAACAACACACGGTGCAGAACGTGTATAATAGCAGACTTTACCGTCTGGTTTCGTGGCGCCAACGGAATGCGTTGCGTTCGTGTTTGTGAGGTCCCAGGTTTGAATCGCGTCCTGGTGATTTTTTTTGTAGTTTTTGTTCGTGTGGCCGCAATATTGCTTTTGCCGTTTGACTTTTGCAGTACTTGTTCTTTTGACCTAAGCTTCGCCACCGCACATGACCCGGAGGACTCTTAAAGGAAGCGAAGTGAGCCGTTGCGTAGCCCAGCGTTGGGGGGATGAGGCTTTTAGGAGACGCCGCTTTAGTGGCCGCAGATCAGTTAATTATGATTCGTTCTTACATTGTTACTGTGCACCCAATTTAGATGGCCCAACCACGGATAAGCGCACATTCCATGCGATGGAATAAAACGGGGCCCCCTCACGTCAGCGGGACCTTCCACAGCACTACGTGTAGCACCTGGATGACATGGAGAAGGATGTCGGCAAGCTTAGCGGACGGGAGATTTTCTCGCGCAAGCCAGCGAAAAGTACGGCGCGAGGTTCATGTGGCGATCTCGCCGGAGCGTATCTTCTGGATTTGTCAAGCTGAGAGGCTGCCGCGGCAAACTTCTCGCATTTATTTAAAGACCCTTTTTGGGGCCACAAGAGATATGCTTCGATGAAGCTCTCATGGCACTTGCCGCCCCTAACCCTTCTTTTCAGTTGTTATAGCAGTGCCATTCTCGAACGCTGACAGCCGCGGCTTCTTACACGCGATCGGAGTGCGCAGGAGGCAGCGTTAAACAAATAAACAACTCAACGCAGTCAGCAGCCGGATGGACGACGGTGGTGGGGAGGGCCACTGGCCTCCCGCCTTTGTATTTTTCTCCCAACAGCTCTGCCCCATCCCTATTTAGCTTTTTTTGACATGCAACCCAGTCAGAACAATTGTCGGCTATAACAATGGAATTTTGGTGGCACTTGACTGTTGTTATAAGTTGGTTCGACTGTAAACAGCAGGGGTTCCAGTCACAATAGCGTATAGGCTACTATGGCATGACCTTTGAGGAAGTGCGTGCCTTTTTATAATGAATGGACATATTTCAGCTAGAATTATTTATTTTCCTTGGAGCGTTTAGTCGCGACACAAAAATACAGTGATAAGTGATCCCGAGCTTTTGAGGGGCTTCCCGAAAATCCAGCCACACTTCACTTCCTTTTACTTTCATCTACGTTAAAATACTACGAAGTCAGTGTGCTAGCGTAATCGTAGAAAGGGCTTCACGGTAGCTTTTTTTCGGTTGAAACGTGTTCTGTAATAATTGTTAAGGTTTAGTATCCCAAATTGGCACAGCAGCTTTGAGAGGTGGCGTTGTGGATAGCTCTTGATTTTGACCAATCAGATACTTTAGCGTGCTCCCAATCAATTCCCAAGCAAATTTCCTGTCCGTTTTCATGGCTATCGCAGAAGATCCAAGTCGAAAAAAGAAACGCCTATGTATCCAGAAGGACACATGAACATTGAGGCACCATGCCTACGACATTCCATACGACAATTCATACGTACTATCGCGCTCAATATGAGTTGCAACGTCCGAGCACCGACCGCAGCTCGCTCCTAGGCTTCCATTCTGACAACACTCGCTAGCAATTCTGGGAGAAAGTGTAGTTTCGGGAAGCGACCTTGCCCCCATCAGGAAAAAAGCCTCCAATCTAACTCCAGAGAATTATATACGGCAATGACACTGCACTGCATCGATTTCACAAACTGGATTTCACCCAGGCTTTTACAGCCGGCCTCTTTCAGCAGCTTAAAAATTTTCTCGCTCGGAGCCCAATTTTCTCTGCGTCACTTTATTGCAAAATTGAATTCAATTTGATGCAAACGGACTAAATATGCAATGAAACGAAATTGAGGCATCATGCACATAACAGGAAACGGCTTTTGAAGCCCAGTTTTGCTATAACTTTACTGATCGCACATGGCGTCACTAGTGATTACTGTCATGAGACGACATTCATGCAGTGTATCTTTTTTCCTCCCAAGACAAAACACATATCAAACGACTGGGGTCTCAATGTCCTGCTTGCCCTGAGCATGACGAGTTCTCATGAACATGTCACCAGTGATTCTGGTCACGTGATCACCATCTGACATGCTGCCCTATTTTGTACCCTGGCTTCATGCATATACAACAAAATGGTTTCGTAGCCTAGTCTGGCTGTAATTAAATGAACTCACATGGAATGATCACTAGTGATTACGGTCGCGTGACATCAGTTCAATCGAGCGCACTGTATGTACACATGGACAATGTATATCAAACGAAGTGGTTTTTGAAGCCGGCTCTGCTACGACCATGATGAGGTGACATGACCAAGTCACCAGTGAATGGTGACGCATGACCATCGTAAACGGCGCAGGAAACTTTCTCTGTATAGGCATGACGCATGTCAAACGACGCGGATGTAGAAGCTCTCTTCGAATATCGGAGGCACGAGTTCACACGGCCAAGCCAATAGTGATTCAGGTCACGTAATCTATTTGGGCATGCTGCCCTATATTGTACCCTGGCTTCCTGCATATCAAACGAAATTGTTTTCGTAGCTGAGTCTGGCTATCACTAAATGAGTTCACATGGGATGATCACTAGTGATTACGGTCATGTGACCAAAGTTCACTCGAGTGCACTGCTCATCTACCCAGGGATGATGCCTATCAAACAAAATGGTTTTTGAAGCTCGGCTCTGCTTCCACCCTATGAAGTCACATGACCAAGTCACTATTGAATGGTGATGCGCCACCATCATAAAGAGTGCTGGAAACTTTCTCTATATAAGCATGACGCATATCAAACGACGTGATGTAGAAGCTCTCTTCAAATACGAGAGGGACGAGTTGACACGGCCAAGTCAGTAGTGATTCAGGTCACGTGATTACTTTTGGGTATGCTGCCCTATATTGTACCCTGGCATCCTGCATATCAAACGAAATGGTTTTCGTAGCTGAGTCTGGCTATCACTAAATGAGTTCACATGGGAAGATCAATATTTATTATGGTCACGTGACCAAAGTTCAGTCGAGTTCACTGCTCTTACCCAGGGATGACGCATATCAAACAAAATGGTTTCTGAAGCCCGGCTCTGCTACCACCATGATGAGGTCACATGACAAAGTCACAACTGAATAGTGACGCCCGACCATCATAAAGAGCGCTGGAAAGTTTCTTTATGTAGGCATGACATTTATTGAATTAAGACGGCAAGCTGGGCGAGTTGGTGATTGAACATGTTCCTATGGGTGGGCAGCGCAACCCGGACGAAGGACGAGAGGAAGTACACAATACGAGCGCAGACTAACAAGTGGTTTATTATTTCAAGCAACGAACTATAACATACAGAAAAAGTACACACGTGTAAAGTAACGTTTACATCTTGCCATTCAAAAAATCAGTTTCATTCTCCTGCAGAGTGATAGAATTCTGGCTGACACATGCGCCTAAGTTCACATGCATGAAGTAGGCCTCTACAATCTCGCAGTTAATTTGATGCATATTTTTATACAATATTTCCGTTTGTTCAAACATGGGTTCGCATGAGCAAACTCTACAATGCGCGGCCAGATTAGAACCTGTTCCATTCCTGAACGCACCTTAGTGCTTGCTAAGGAGGATGTTAAGGCAGCGTTCCGTCTGCCCAAAGTACATTTTGCTGCACGAAAGTGGAATGACATAGACCACTCCCACAGAGCATGCCACAAGCTGCCCCGAGTGTTTGACGCGGCATGTAGCTTTGGACGCATGTTTAGTTCTATTGACAAGATTGCAAATCTTGTTTCAGGGGTTCTTTGCTGAAAAGATTACTTGAACACCATATTTCATGGCTGTCTTTTTAACCCATGCCCCATCTGATGTGCATAAGGAATGACTGCGTACTTTTTAACTTTTTCGATGTGTGCTTGGGGTGCTTTCCCTTTCTTTACTTTGTTCAATAGCCTTTCACATATTGACACGATAATGGATTTGGGAAAACTGGCCTTCTCTAGACGATTGAGTTGTTGCGAAAAGCTCAGATTGGCGAGGTTGTGGCATGACTTTCTAAGTGCGGAAATATGCCCCATCTGATCTGTCATAAGACCAAGTCACTAGTGAATAATGACTCATGATCATCGCAAAGGGCGCTGGAAGATTTATCTATGTAGGCATGACTCATAACAAACAACGGGGATGTAGAAGCTCTCTTCCAAAATGAGAGTAACAAGTTTACACGGCCAAGTCAGTAGTGATTTAGGTCACCTCACCACCTTCTGACATGCTGCCCTAATTATTACCATGGCTTGATGCTTATAAATGAAATGGATTTCGTAGCCTAGTCTGGCTATCAATAAGAGTTCACATGGGATGATTACTAGTGATATGGTCACGTTATCAAAGTTCAGTAAAGCGCACTGCTCTTGTACTCAGGGTGGGTGCATGTCAAACGAAATGGTTCTTGAAGCCCGCCCTAGACCCTGACGAGGTCAAATGACCAAGTCACTAATGAATAGTGACGCATGACCATCGTAAAGAGTGCTGAAAACTTTCTCTATATCGACATGACACATATCAAACGATGCGTATTCTGAAACTCTCTTCGAATATGAGAGTGACGAGTTGACATGGCCAAGTATGTAGTGATTACAGTCATGTGACTACTTTTTGGCATGCTGCCCTAATTAGTACCCCGCTTTGATGCACATCAAACGAAATGGTTCTCGTAGCTCAGTCGGGGTATCACTAAATAAATTCACAAGGAATGATCACCGATGATTATGGTAACGTGACCAAAGTTCAGTCGAGCACACTGCTCTTCTACCCAGGGATGACGTATGTGAAACGAAATTGCTTTTAAGCCAGGCTCTGCTACCACAATGAGGAACTCACACGGCTCAGTAACTATTGAATAGTGGCGCACGACCATTATAAAGAGAACTGGAAACTTTGTCTATATAGGCGTGACGCATATCAAGCGAAGTGGATGTAGCAGCTCTTCGAATACCAGACTGACGAGTTTAAACAGCCAAGTCGCTAGTGATTCAGATCACGTGAATACTATCT
Source organism: Dermacentor andersoni (assembly GCF_023375885.2). NCBI lineage: Eukaryota > Metazoa > Arthropoda > Arachnida > Ixodida > Ixodidae > Dermacentor > Dermacentor andersoni. The sequence goes on from NC_092814.1 coordinate 396,872,941, forward strand.
GACTGGCTGCCCTAACTAGTACCCTGGTTTGATGCATATCAATCGAAATGGTTTTGGTAGCTTAGTCTGGCTATCGCTAAATGAGCTCACTGGGATGATCACTAGTCATATGGTCATGTGACCAAAGTTCCGTCGATTGCACTGCTCTTCTACCCAGGGATGATGTATATCAAGGGAAATGATTTTCGAAGCCTGGCTCTGCTACCACCGTGAAGAGGTGACAGGGCCAAGTCTCTAGTGAATAGTGACGCACAAGCATCATAAAGAGCGCTGGAAACGTTCTCTATATAGATTTGACGTATATCAAACGACGCGTATCTAGAAACTGTAGGCGCAGTGATTACGTAGAGGTAGAGCATCCACCTCGCGTGCAAGAGGGCCGTAGCTCGCATCTCGGTGACGCGCAATTTTCCACCAGAATGAAAAAAACGTGTGTCGATAAAATTGCATAAACAGGCGTGGAGTGCGGCCTGATTCCGGTGACCAGAACCAGTAACGCACTCCCTCATCGGAGCAGGATTGGCCACCCTGGTGCATTGCTTGGACACAACCTGCTATATGGATACAACAATCCAACCCCGGCCCTCTGTCCGAAGCGACTGGGAAGCAACTGACCACGGCGGCGGCCAGACCTGTGACACCACAGATGGTGCTAAGAATCTCTGGATCAGGACTGGCCGCCATTGGGATCTCAGCCTGGCAACGTTTAACAACGTTTAACGCTAGAACGTTATGTAGTGAAGCGAGTCTAGCAGTGCTATTGCAGGAATTACCGGGCATTAAATGGGATACAATCGGGCTCAGTGAGGTTAGGAGGACAAATGAAGCATATACAGTGTTAAAAAGCGGGCCCGTCCTCTGCTATCGTCGCTTAGCGCAGAGACGATAACTAAGATTGGGATTCCTGATTAATAAGGATATAGCTGGTAACATACAGGAATTCTATAGCAATAATGAGAGGGTGCCAGCTCATGTTGTGAAACTTATTCAGAGGTACAAATTGAAAGTCGTACAGGTCTACGCGCCTACTTCCAGTCATGATGACCAGGAAGTCGAAAGCTTCGATGAAGACGTGGATCGGCAATGGGTAAAGTAAAAACAAAGTACACCATACTGATGGGCGACCTCAATGCTAGGGTAGGCAAGAAGCAGGCTGGAGACAAGTCAGTGGGGTAATATGGCATAGGTTCTTGGAATAGCAGGGCAGAGTTATTAGAAGAGTTAGCAGAATTAGTTTTTTTGCGGATAATGAATACCTTCGTCCAGAAGCGGGATAACCGCAGATGGACGTGGAGGAGCTCGAATGACGAGACTAGAGATGAAATAGACTTCACACTCTGCGCGAACCATGGCATCATACAAGATGTGGACGTGCTCAGCAAAGTGCGCTGCAGTGACCATAACATGGTAAGAACTCGAATTATCCTTGACTTGAAGAGGGGATGGAAGAAACGGGTACGTAAGAAGCCGATCAATGAGTTAGCGGTAAGAGGGAAAATAGACGAATTCCGGATCAAGCCACAAAACAGGTACATGGCTTTACCTCAGGAAGAGGACCTTAGTGTTGAAGATATGAACGACAATCTTATGGGCATCATTAAGGAGTGTGCAATAGAAGTCGGTGGTAACTCCGTTAGACAGGATACCGGTAAGCTATCGCAGGAAACGAAAGATCTGAATAAGTAACGCTAATGTATGAAAGCCTCTAACCCACAAGCTAGAATAGAACTGACGGGACTTCGGAAGGTAATCAACAAGCGTAAGACAGGTGACATAAGGAGGTATAATATGGATAGGATTCAGCATGCTCTCAAGAACGGAGGAAGCCTAAAAGCAGTCAAGAATAAACTAGGACTAGGCAGATGAAGGTGTATGGGTTAAGAGACAAAGCCGGCAATATCATTACTAATATGGATGAGATAGTTCAAGTGGCTGAGGAGTTCAATAGAGATTTATACAGTACGAGTGGCACCCACGATACAAATGGAAGAGAGAACACTCTAGAGGAATTCGAAATCCCACAAGTAACGCCGGAAGAAGTAAGGAAAGCCTTGGGAGCTATGCAAAGGGGGAAGGCAGCTGGGGAGGATCCGGTAACAGCAGATTAGTTGAAGGATGGTGGGCAGATTGTTCTAGAAAAACTGGCCACCCTGTATACGCAATGCCTCATGACCTCGAGCGTACCGAAATCTTGGAAGAACGCTAAGGTAATCCTAATCCATAAGAAAGGGGACGCCAAAGACTTGAAAAATTATAGACCGATCAGCTTACTGTCCGTTGCCTACAAAGTATTTACTAAGGTAATTGCAAATAGAATCAGGAACACCTTAGACTTCCGTCAACCAAAGGACCAGGCAGGATTCCGTAAGGGCTACTCAACAATAGATCATATTCACACTATCAATCAGGTGACAGAAAAATGTGCGGAATATAACCAACCTTTATATATAGCTTTCATTGATTACGAGAAAGCGTTTGATTCAGTCGAAACCTCAGCACTCATGGAGGCGTTGCGGAATCAGGGTGTAGACGAGCCGTATGTAAAAAATACTGAAAGATATCTATAGCGGCTCCACAGCCACCGTAGTCCTCCATAAAGAAAGCAACAAAATCCCAATAAAGAAAGGTGTCAGGCAGGGAGACACGATCTCTCTGATGCTATTCACAGCGTGTTTACAGGAGGTATTCAGGGACCTGGATTGGGAAGAATTGGGGATAAGAGTTAATGGAGAATACCTTAGTAACTTGCCATTCGCTGATGATATTGCATTGTTTAGTAACTCAGGGGACCAACTGCAATGCATGCTCACTGACCTGGAGAGGCAAAGCCGAAGGGTGGGTCTAAAAAAAATGAATCTGCCGAAAACTAAAGTAATGTTTAACAGTCTCGGAAGGGAACAGCAGTTTACAATAGGTAGTGAGGCACTGGAAGTTGTAAGGGTGTACATCTACTTAGGACAGGTAGTGACTGCGGATCCGGATCATGAGACTGAAATAATCAGAAGAATAAGAATGGGCTGGGGTGCGTTTGGCAGGCATTCTCAGATCATGAACAGCAGGTTGCCATTATCCCTCAAGAGAAAAGTTTATAACAATGTGTCTTACCAGTACTCACGTACGGGGCAGAAACCTGAAGGCTTACGAAAAGGGTTCTACTTAAATTGAAGATGACGCAACCAGCTATGGAAAGAAAAATGATCTGTGTAACGGTAAAGGATAAGAAAAGAGCAGAATGGGTGAGGGAACAAACGCGAGTTAATGATATCTTAGTTGAAATCATGAAAAAGGAATGAACATGGGCAGGACACGTAATGAGGAGGGAAGATAACCGATGGTCATCAAGAGTTACGGAATGGATTCCAAGGGAAGGGAAGCGTAGCAGAGGGCGGCATAAAGTTAGGTGGGCGGATGAGATTAAGAAGTTCGCAGGGACAACATGGCCACAATTAGCACATGACCGGGGTAGTTGGAGAAATATGGTAGAGGCCTTTGCCCTGCAGTGGGCATAACCAGGCTGATGATGATAATGATGACATGTATGAATGTTACTTCAGGCTAGAAGCATGTATGGTTGCCGCAAGGCTCTATGTGAAACGTTTATGCACTTCTTGGAAAACAACTTTCTCTGTTTCGCACGCATTCTTTCTTATACCGGGTGTTTCAGCTAACTTTACCTTGACTTAAAAAAAATATGCCGATACACTCTAAGACAACGCGACCAAATGCATTTTGGTCACTTTCGTATGTGTCGCGCTATTCTTCTATTTTTCTTAATTAGTTAATTAGACAAGCAAATTAGCCATTCTGAAGCAACAAAGTTGGGCAAAAATTCGAATTGGAAAGTTCTAGACCACTTTGTAAGACGTCGCATTAGGCAATTTTTAACTTTCTATCCATTAGGTGTTAGTTTTTTTCAGCTTACTGCGGGATGCCCGCAAAATAATAAAAAAAATATCACGTGACATACCATCTTGCGCGCCGTGCTTGCAGCGCTCCCAAACGAACATATCATCTAGCAGGGTCTGCGGCGGCTTAAAAGGCTACAGGGCAATGACGAAGGCGTTGGCTGTGATATTGACGCCAGCGATGTGCTTTCCTCGCGGCGGTTGATGGCGATAAGAAGACTGGTATTCACACCCGTTAAATTAATGTTATGTTCGTTTGTGCGCGGAAGGCTTAGGAGCAGTGAAATCACGACTCGCCGGAGGGCATGTCACGGGATGTTTCTTTTGTATTTCGCGGGGATCCGCAGTAAGCTGAAAACACTAATACTTAACAGGTATAAAGACAGAAACTGTTTTTTCGGACGTGTTGCCAACTGATGTGCAACATTCTAATTGGAATTTTTTTCTAGCTTCCTTGCTTCAGAAGTTGCTTAATTATCCTTGACTAATTAGCTAATTAGGCAAAATATAAGCATAGCGCTACACGCTACATAAAAAGTGAGCAACATGCATTTGGTCGCGTCGTCATAGAGTGCACCATATCGTCATAGAGTGCATAGAGTTTAAACTCGGCCTAAAGTTAGCTGAAACACCCTACATATGTATTCTTAGGAAGCGTTGCGAAGAAATGGGTTTATTTACAGGTGATGGACGATGATCATAGCGAGATCGTAGCGCAGCCCGGCCTCTGAAACTCGTCGTTCTCTTCGTCTTCTCTTCTTTCTTCTTGTAGGTGCATTTCGTATTCGTTACATTTCCCCGCAAGCAGACGAAGCCCGTGGGGCGAGTCAGGATGGACAAGCAGAGTAGAAAGGCTTCAGGCGAGCAATATGAGTCAGCTGAGTTCTGCTTTACCTAAAACCATTGCACAGGAGGCGCGCTATGACGTAAGTGAGTTCGCTCAGGTGGTCCACAACTACAAATGGGCCTGAATATTGTGACAAGAACTTTTGGCACAATCCACGCTCGCGTTGTGGTGTCCCAAGAAGGACCAAGTCACCTTTTTCCAACGATACTTGTACGTGACGGTGGTCGTATCACTTTTTCGAACGACTTTGCGGGGCCAGAGTACGAAGACGAGCTATTCGACGGGCTTCCTCGGCGAGACACAAAGTCTTCGATACAGAATCGTCACTGTGCAGAACGAAGCGTAAGAAAGTGTCCAGATGGCTTTGCGGTAACCTTGCATACCGGAGATAAAATGGGCTGTAGTTCGTGGTTTCGTGTTTCGCCGTGTTGTATGCGTAAGTGATGAAGGGCAGCACGTCGTCCCAGTTCTTATGATTGGAGGAGACGTACATACATGACAAGCATGTTGATCAGCGCTCCGTTTGTCCTTTCAATGAGGCCATCGGTCTGTGGATGATACGGCGTGGAATGACGGAAATGTGAAGCGCACAAACGAAGTAACTCTTCAATGGCATCAGTAGTGAACTCGCGACCACGGTCGCTGATGATGACACGTGGTGGGCCATGACGAAAGACTAGGGAGCGCAGCAGGAAGGTCGCCCCGCAAGCAGCGGTGGACGACGGTATGGCTGCAGTTTCTGCATACCATGTAAGATGGTCTAGGCAAACAATTATTCAACGGTTCTCGTTGTTAGCTAACGGGAATGGACCCAAAAGGTCAATGCCTACTTGCTCGAACGGTGTACTGGGCGTTGTACTGGGCCGAAGGGCACCCAGAACTGCGGTGGTCGGTCGCTTGTGACGTTGGCACATTTCACAACTAGCGACATAGCGCTTGGTTGTTTCGTACATTTTAGGACAGTAAAAGCGCTCCTGCGTGCGGTGCAGCGCTCGTACGAAGCCGAAATGGCCGTTTGTCACATCGTCATGCAAGGCGCGTAGAACGACAGGACGCAGTCTCTCGGGTAAAACAAGCAGAAAACGCGCTCCATCCCCGGAGTAATTAGTTTTGTAGAGCAATTTATCACGGACAGTAAAGCGACCGCTGCTTTGAGAAGTACGGGCGGCGACAAAAAGCGGATCGAGGGTAACATCATTCCGTTGTTCTCGCTGAAAGTCTGCCGCGTCAGCGAAAGTAAAGTAACAGCAGTGAGACAGTTGTCAAAATTCTCAGCATCGCAGTCGGTGGTCGCAAGAGGAATCCGAGAGAGGCACTCTGCGTCAGTGTGACGACGGCCACTCTTGTACGATACCACAAAGTCGTATTCCTGGAGGCGCAGCGCCCAACGTGCGAGGCGACCAGAGGGATCACGCAAACCGACCTGCCAGCATAAAGAATGATGGTCGGTGATAATCTTGAATGGTCTACCGTAAAGTTAACGCCGAAACTTCTTTATGACGAAAACAGCTGCTAGGCATTCTTGTTCCGTAACCGTATAATTGCGTTCAGATTTGCTCAGGCGACGGCTGGCATATGCGACATGTTCTGCGCCACTGTGACGTTGTACAAGCACCGCGCTCCTATGCCGATTCCACTAGCATCAGTGTGAACTTCAGTCAGGCAAGATGGATTGAAGTGACGCAAGAGGGGTGCTGACGTTAGTATAAACTTCAGTTGAGAGAATGATGCGTCACACTCTGGTGTCGAATTGAATGATGAATTTTGTCGCAAAATACTTGTCAACGGGTAAACGATGTCGGCAAACCTGGGAACAAAACGACGAAAATACGAAAATAGGCCAATGAATGAGCGAAGTTCTCGTGCTGACTGCGGTGGCTTGAAGGAGCTCACCACTTCTATCTTACGAGGATCGGGTCTGACGCCATCCTTGTCGACTAATTGTCCCAGTACAAGCGTTTGACGCTCGCCGAACCGACATCTTTTTTTTAGTTTGGAACCAGTTCAGCTTTCTCAATGCAGTCGAGAACAAAGCTGAGGCATTCGTCATGCTTTTCAAACGTGCGGCCAAAGATTACAACATCATCGAAGTAACACATGCATATCTCCTTCTTTAGACCACGTAGTACTGCGTCCATGAATTTTTCAAAGGTGGTAGGAGCATTGCAAAGGCCAAAAGGCGTAACATTAAATTCGAATAGGCCATCTGGAGTCACGAAAGCGCTCTTTTCCATGTAGGCAGCATCTATTGGTATTGGCCAATATCCCGATCGCAAATCAAGTGTTGAGTAGTAAGAAGCAGCGTGTAAGCAATCAATGACGTCATCTATTCGCGATAGTGAATAGACATCCTTCTTCGTCACTGCGTTTAGATGTCTGTAATCTACGCAGAATCACCAGGAGCCATCTTTTTTTCGGACCAGGATTACTGGGGCTGCCCATGGACTAGACGAGTCTTGAACGACACCTTTGTTCATCATCTCCTTGACTTGCTCTGCAATAATTTTGCGCTCTGAGCATGACACTCGGTAGGGCTTCTGGCTGATGGGGTGTGCTGAGCCGGTATCTATTCTGTGAGGAGCGCGGGATGACGGTAAATGAAGGGGTGCATCTCCATTGATGAAGACGAATGCAGCCTCATGCCTGGCAAGGACCTGTACCAGTGCTTGCGGTTCCGATGTACCGTGAGCCTTGCTGATCATACCAAGCATTAGCTCTTCAGAATGGCGATTATCGCAAGGAGAGCAAGCTGTAGAGACGTCCGTAGTTAGTGCCGCTATTGAGCTACATGTGGCTTCATCGAAGAGAGCGATTTTCATGCCGCGAAGAAGGACAACCGGCGTGGCGGAACAGTTCAGCGCCCACAATGTGGCGACTCCATTCGTCATGCACATGACAGAACAGGGCGCAAGTATATCTTTTTAGCACAGTTTATGCGGAGAGGCCTTACTACAAGGTCAGCACAATCAGCGTCAACAGCAGTTGCAGAAACAGGAACGGGCGTCAGGCACCACAATGGTGCAATCACTTCATCAAGAACACTGAGTGTGTCTGTGTCCCTGCCTTCGCCACGCGAGCTTTGTTCGGAATGTGCTGATATAAATAACTTGTTCAGTGATATTTCGCCACAACTACAGTCCACGGAAGCGCCGCACTGTTCAAGAAAATCGATACTAAGATTAACATCCCGCTAACAACAAGAAAGAACAAAGAATTCCGACACAAACACATTCCTAGCCAACAAAACACTCGCAGCGCAAACAACAAGGGGATGAAGCCACTGGCCGCCTACTCCACGAAAGGTAATACCGCCGTTCCAAGAAAACACAACTTTGTGGCCTGGACGGTTTTGGAAAGCGAGGCTCATCACAGACACACTGGCCCCAGTATCAACTCACCGCATGGTCGGTATTCCGCCAATCGACACATTCACTTTGTTTATTAGCATCACAACAGGCAGAGGTATTTCTTGCGAAGACCGTCCGGCGAACTCACCTCCATAGGACGCGGATGCTAGTTTCCCTGCGGCAGCGAGGAAGAACGGCGCCGAGGGGACGGAGACCGACGGGGACGGTTAGTCGGTGGCGTCAAACTCCCTTCAGATGCTGGCGAATCGCTACGTCTGGTCTCGTGTGACAAGTGGTCCATTGGAAGCAAATTGGTCGTCCGCAAGTCACATGAAGTACGGGTTCTGGGTGGTGAGAACATCGGTGGTGTCCTTCGTGATTGACGGCCTTGGTGACAATACTGAGCTATATGGCATGTGGAACCGCAGTTGTAGCA